>NC_135233.1:378406046-378713546 GCF_051348905.1 Ranitomeya variabilis | reverse complement strand
CTGTGTATCCACCAGACTTCTGCTCAACACAACTGATGGTCCCAACCCCATTTATAAGGCAAGAAATCCCACTTATTAAACCTGACAGGGCACAACTGTGAAGTGAAAACCATTCCCGGTGACTACCTCTTGAAGCTCATCAAGAGAATGCCAAGAGTGTGCAAAGCAGTCATCAAAGCAAAAGGTGGCCACTTTGAAGAACCTAGAATATAAGACATAATTTCAGTAGTTTCACACTTTATTGTAAAGTATATAATTCCACATGTGTTAATTCGTAGTTTTGATGCCTTCAGTGTGAATGTACAATTTTCATAGTCATGAAAATACAGAAAAATCTTTAAATGAGAAAGCGTGTCCAAACGTGTGTGTGTGTGTGTGTGTGTGTGTGTGTGTGTGTGTGTGTGTGTGTGTGTGTGTGTGTGTGTGTGTGTGTGTGTGTGTTTTTTTTACACTAGGCAGAAAAAAAGTTGATCAAATTTAACTCTTTGTAACGCTTAGGAATAAAGCCACGGGAAATGCCCCCGGAGGACAGATGGACGACCCCCTAAAGAATATTTTTTTTTTTTTTTTGCTGGACAACCCCCTCAGAAAACTAGACGGGCGAGATACCGATAAGGAGTTTCCTAACTGACCCTTAAAGGGTTATTCCATCTGTTCACTTTATTACTGATCCATAAGACAGACAAGTCTCATTACTGGGGTGGGTTGCAGGGACCACCACGGATCCTTACAGGGCTCTGAAGTAGCGGTGGTGGCATATTCCATCTCAGGGGGTCCCATAGACACCTCGACTTTCACAGCCGTGTTCTTGAGACCGGTGGGCGGTGGGGTCCCAGCGATCGGCCCTTGGTGTATGCTGGGTCTAGGTAATAACACTTTCCTTATTCTATGGTCGTTCAATACTCTGGAACATTGTATAACCCTGTGGTTTCCATTTATGCCAGATTATAGGACTTGTACTGTGTGCTGTCATCTACAGACACTGCTGGGCTCGGGTATCAGACATGGCAGCCGTCGTTGGATTGTGCAGTCATCTAGTGCACTTTACTTAGAAGGGATAAGACGATGAGAGAAGACGTGCAGCATCAGTGCAAGGAGCCGTCAGGGCCGGAATATTGGAATCTGCATCCCACAATTGTCAACCATTTACAATGTGCAAATAAAAAAACCAGGAGGACAAATACTTACAAGTCTAAAAAGATTTACAGTGATCCGGGAGGAGGTACGTAAAGTGCTCGGAGAAGAGGAGATGATCTAGGGAGTGCGCGTATAAGGAGTCCATCTCGTAGGCCGAGGGGCGCGGGACGGGATGGAGAGGAGTTCGGAGCGAGGAGCCGGGAGTGTTCGGTATGACTAAGGCCCCCTGCTGGCGAGTGGTGTGAACTGCAAGCCTCACACGCTGATCAGCCACAGGAAAAAGAAGGCAGCAATGATGAGGAAGAGGGAGTCCGGCAGCCCGAACATCCGTCCCGGGGGGAGTCCAGTGTCTGCAAGAGCAACAGAAAACTGAAACGATAAATCTGCGTCCAATATATCACACAATGAAAAAAGCCAGAGAGCAGAGCTGAGAGCGAAGGTGCGGACCCTGATAAAGGACTGTATGCCAATGATTCATCTCTGCTAATGAGGGGGCTGCTCTCAATTACCAGCAAAATAATTGGCAATCAAGTATCAGCCGATCCACAGCACTGAGATCACAGGATGGATGAGCGCGTCCAGCAGTGACTACAGGAGGCTCCATCATGTCACTGAAGGAGCAGAAACACAGTCGAGTATCACAACTGGCTGCAATTCACATCCCGACCACTTGGTGGCCACATCGGCACATGCGGCATAAGTGTCTCCCGATAGAGTACCGCAAATCCAAGCTGGAGGAGGAGAGGTAGAGAAGGACATCAGAAGAACTTACCTGCACGCGGAGCCGACTGGAAGTCATTAGTGTTAAAAACGGTAGTAAAAAAGCCAAACGGGAAAGCACCGATGCCAAAAGACATGTGGAATCCGGTGTCTGTGAATCCCGGGACCCCCTGCAAAAAGGAAAGAAACCCGCAATGAATATAATGGGGCCTCGTATATAATGCCTACATAGCAAAAAACCTGCAGTGCGCAACCACAGAAGACCCATGATATCTATGTCTCAGGTCACTGTGCGAACCCTGGGAGGGCACTATAAGGGTTAGTTAGTTTTTGCTGCTTCTTTTTTCTGCAGCAAAACCTGATCATCTTGGCAGGAAAGAAGCTGCGGCAAAAACACAGGTTTAGGTTTGTTTTTGGTGCGTTTTTTCCTCTCTTTGTCCAGGCTAATGTCCTTGGATTTTCAGCAGCAAAAACGCTGCAAACAATGATACCTGTGTTTTTGCTGCGTTTTTTTCAACACCCATTGAAGTCAATGGAAAAACGCAGCAAAAACGCTGAAAGAAGTGACATGCTCTATGTCCAAAAACGCAGCAAAGCACAAAATACTGATCACACAATAAAACGTGTGTGCATGAGATTTCTGAAATCTCATAGCCTTACAGTACCAGCGAAGCCTATGTGCTATAAAAACGCGATACAAACGCTTAAAAAACGCATACATAAGCATCCCATCACTTGTAATGCATTCTGCAATTTTTGTGCACATGTTGCATTTTTTTCCGAATTTTTTGCGAATTTCCCACTATATTGGGAACCTCCGGAAAAAAAAAAAACACAAAAAAATCCGCAAAAAAAAAAAAAAAAAAACCCATGCGGATTTCTTGCAGAAAATGTCCGGTTTTGTTCAGGAAATTTCTGCAAGAAATCCTGACGTGTGCACATAGCCTAAAAGGCAGCTGAAAATTAGCATTAAAAAAATGCATCAAAAACGCCTTGTGTGAACTTACCCTAAGAACGCAATGCCCCGGGCAGATTATGGGCGAGAAGAGCAGCCACACAATCTACTATATAATTGTCTAAGGGTCACTTCCGTCTGTCTGTCTGTCTGTCCGTCACGGATATTCATTGGTCGCTGCCTTGGTCTGTCATCGAATTCCAAGTCGCTGATTGGTCTCGCCAGCTGCCTGTCATGGCTGCCGCGACCAATCAGCGACGGCCACAGTCCGATTAGTCCCTCCCTACTCCCCTGCAGTCAGTGCCCGGCGCCCGCATACTCCCCGCAGTCAGTGCCCGCTCCATACTCCCCTCCAGTCAGCGCTCACACAGGGTTAATGCCAGCGGTAACGGCCCGCGTTATGCCGCGGTTAACTCACTCCGTTACCGCAGCTATTAACCCTGTGTGACCAAGTTTTTACTATTGATGCTGCCAATGCAGCATCAATAGTAAAAAGATCTAATGTTAAAAATAATTTAAAAAACCTGCTATTCTCACCTTCCGTAGTCCGACGATGCGCTCGCGCCTGCTGCCAGCTTCCGTTCCCAGAGATGCATTGCGAAATTACCCAGAAGACTTAGCGGTCTCGCGAGACCGCTAAGTGATCTGGGTAATTTAGCAATGCATCCTGGGAACGAAAGATGGCGGAAGCCGCGAGACATCGCCAGAGGTTCGCTGGATCTACGCTGGATCCCGGCGGGTGAGTATATAACTATTTTATTTTTTTAACAGGGATATGGTGCCCACACTGCTAAATACTACATGGGCTGTGTAAGGCTAGTTTCACACTAGCGTTTGTAGCAGCTGCGGACTTCCTCCGTGAAGCCCCGCCCTCGGCCGCACCTCCGCCGCTAGCTCCGCCTACTTCTGCATGCAGCCTGTGTACCTATATTTAACATTAGGTACGCAGGTCGTGCCGCTGTATGCGGATGGTGCCGCATGCGTCGTTTTGACGATGCGGAAAAAAAAAAGAAATTGCTACAAGCTGCGTCCTACGCTGGTCGCCGCATCGTCAAAACGACGCATGTGGAAGCATCCGTATACAGCGGCACGACCGGCGTACCTAATATTAAAGATAGGTACACAGGCCGCATGCCAAAATAGGCAGAGCTAGCGGCGGAGGTGCGGCCGAGGGCGGGGCTTCATGGAGGAAGTCCGCAGCCCTCTGCAGCTGCTACAAACGCTAATGTGAAACCGGCCTTAGATACCGCGTGGCTGCTATATACTAGCTGGCCAGTGTTAGATACTATGTGGGCTGTGTTCTATACTACATGGCTGCTATATACTACGTGGGCAGTGTTATATACTACGTGGCTGTGTTCTATACTGCGTGCTATATACTACGTGGCCACTGTTAGATACTATGTGGGCTGTGCTATATATTACGTGGGCTGTTATATATTACGTGGCCAGTGTTACATACTACGTGGGCTGTATTATTTACTGCGTGGCCTATATTAACACATTGGGTATTCTACAATATGTATGTATATAGCAGCCACATGGTATATACCACAGGCCACGTAGTACTCCAATATACTACGTGGCCTGTGCTATATACTATGTGGCTGCTATATACATACATATTCTAGAATACCCGATGCGTTAGAATCGGGCCACCATCTAGTGCAGAATAATGAGCTAATAACATCCCCAGTGCTGCCCCCTGCAGGATACAGCCTGCAATACAACAGACTGTGCACAGCTACCGGCAGTACAGCAGCGCCCTCTGCCTGCAGCAAGTGGAGGCTGCACCACCCAGCAGCGACAGAGCCACATAAACCAAGGATCGTTCTAGTTTATACCCATCTCTCCGCTGGCATTACACGTGGCACAAATACTAATGTCTGGCACCGATTGCACAGACGACAGTGCTAATGCCCACAATCACAGGGCAATGGTCTTAAAATTAGAGTATCTGGGGTTTTGTGAAAGCTGTGCTGCTCGTCTCGGTCCACAGACAGATGGGGAGACCTACCCCCGCGGCCCGATCCTCTGGTTCTGGCCTCTGTCCCTGAGGTCTCGGAGGAGTCTTCAATCTGAAAAGTAAAGGACAGAAGTGAGGCAGGTGGGCGGCCGCGTGTGTGACGTCTGTCTGTTCGCAGGACCCATCGGTGGTCTGTGGCCACCAGACGGAAGCCCTCCAAGACTCTTACCAAACGAGGGGGGGGGGGGGGGGGGTAGGAGAGGGAGGATTTTAGATGAAAACGCGGTAATGTCCCCACGAGGAACAGTTAGGGGATCTGGGAAAGTTCAGCGTGCAAAAGAGATACAGATTCGGCATTAGAAAAAAACATTTTGACAGTGTGGATGAGCAATGAGTGGAACAGGCGGCCATGAGAGGTGGTGAGTTCTCCTTCAATGGAAGTCTTCACCCAGAGGCTGGACAGGCATCTGTCTGTTTAGTGACTCCTGCATTGAGCAGGGGGTCGGACACGATGACCCCGGGGGTCCTTCCCAGCTCTACCATTCTCTGTGCAGAGTCTTTCAAGATTTATGAAGTGCGGCCCTGGGGGAAACATTACCGGGGATCCTGCTGATTTGTGCCCCCTCTGCCGTATATCGGGATCACGTTCTCACGGCTGATCCCCGCTTTGCACACTGGACACTCCTGTCGCTCCGGCCGCGTCTCGAACCACTGGAAACAACAGAGAGAATTAGCGCCCACCATAATGTTATCAGCCGGGTATTAGGGGTCTGTGCACCTCACTGCTGCCTCAGCACGAAGCCCCCTGCACCGGTTCACAGAGTGTTAATCGGCGCTGCAGCGAGTCCAGCTGCGGCCAATCGATACAAGGTCATTTCCAACAATAGAATTGATTCTTCCCTCCACATACAGACAGTGGCCTCAAACCCTCCCCTGACCCCTATACCCCCCCACCAGTTCCTGCCGGGCAGCCGCCCCCGACATCCGCAGTGCATGCGAGTCACAAAGGGGTTAATACGGAATATAAAAGATGAGCACTCACCTGGTGAAGACACGGCCAGCTGCGGGAAAACAGAGAGAACACCGTCAGTAAATACACCTGTCAGGGCATGCTGGGAGTTGTAGTCTCGAAGACCATCGCCATAGTGAAGACTTACAGACAGCGGCCGCAGCCAGTGATATCTACCCAGAACACAATGCGGTCGCTTCTCTCCCAATATGAGGAGCATGAAATCCGCGAGACTAGAAAGTCAGGACAGAGAACCCTGATGGCTGGGGGTCACACTGCCGAGACCCCCAACGATCTGACCTGATCATAAAGGAGCGGTGACCACCGACCTATCCATTGTCTATTGGAGAACACACACAACATCTCCTCCTCAGGATGGGTCATCGATAACAGATCTGAGGGGGTCCGACATCTGACAACACCCCCAGTGTACAGAGCTGCTCTCTTCTGCACAGTGGGGTTGTCAGGTGTCGGACCCCCAATATCTTTTGAGTCGCTGCTTTCTTAGTTTTCTGTTGTGTTCCACGGGAGCTACAAGGGGTTAAAAAGGTGAGATCGGCGCTAACTCCGATCCTGGTCACTAGAACGGCGCCCCCCCCCCCCCGTGACATCACACGGCCCCTGGAATAGTCCAGTGCTGGTGGTCCTGGCTCCTCTTTCTGGGGTCTCCGCACTCCCATGTATTGATGTCCCCTATGAGCTGCATAACTCCTCCTTGTTCCTGCGGGGGCGCTGCAGGGAGCGGGGCCGGTGGCACTTCCTGCACAGATCTCAGGGACAGGACGCCGCAGAGAGCAGGTCACTCATTTCGGGGGATCAGCGACGCCTCTGACTATTAGACACGGGGAGGGGGGGACTCACCAACGGGGAGGGGGGGGACTCACCAACGGGGAGGGGGGGGACTCACCAACGGGGAGGGGGGGGACTCACCAACGGGGAGGGGGGGGACTCACCAACGGGGAGGGGGGGGACTCACCAACGGGGAGGGGGGGGACTCACCAACGGGGAGGGGGGGGACTCACCAACGGGGAGGGGGGGGACTCACCAACGGGGAGGGGGGGGACTCACCAACGGGGAGGGGGGGGACTCACCAACGGGGAGGGGGGGGACTCACCAACGGGGAGGGGGGGGACTCACCAACGGGGAGGGGGGGGACTCACCAACGGGGAGGGGGGGGACTCACCAACGGGGAGGGGGGGACTCACCAACGGGGAGGGGGGGACTCACCAACGGGGAGGGGGGGACTCACCAACGGGGAGGGGGGGGACTCACCATCGGGGAGGGGGGGACTCACCAACGGGGAGGGGGGACTCACCAACGGGGAGGGGGGGACTCACCAACGGGGAGGGGGGGACTCACCAACGGGGAGGGGGGGACTCACCAACGGGGAGGGGGGGACTCACCAACGGGGAGGGGGGGACTCACCAACGGGGAGGGGGGGACTCACCAACGGGGAGGGGGGGACTCACTAACGGGGAGGGGGGGACTCACTAACGGGGAGGGGGGGACTCACTAACGGGGAGGGGGGGACTCACTAACGGGGAGGGCCCCTTTAAGTCCTCGGCCTCAGTATTTAGGCAGCATATCTTAGAGACCCCCTAATAATATATCAGGGGGTCGCACATACAGGACTAAACGCCAGTCAGGACGTCAGTAACGTAAAGTGAGAGCTGACCGCCCTCAGAGACTCACCAGTACAGGTGTCCGCACACACTGACCACCGGCTCCCGAGCGGTCTCCAGGCAGATATTACATTCATAAGCCACACCGGGGCTGCCAGCAGCCGCCGCCATGGCAACCGAGAGACCGGAACCTTGCCGGGCCAAGGCGGAGCATAACGGAAGAGGTCCAGTAGCTTATTGGAGACTAAGGTAACCCGATCTAACATGTAATTGGTCCAAGCACTTGTCAATCACATTCGCCTGCTTTCATTGGCCAAGCTCAGTTGTTTGATGCAATCAGGTGTAATCCCTGAAAGAAAACGTTGATTGGCTGGGGAGAGTAACCTAGGGCGATAAGTGGGCGGGACAGCTGTCTGTCAGATTCAGCCCCGCCCTGTTTATGTGTATTACATAATCACATGGCATCCAGACGTAACGAACTGTTTTGTTTTTTTATTCAAGTAACTTATTGACACAAAGTAGTTTAGACAAATCCTGTTTGGAAACAAAAGCGAATGATCATACAATTATTAACCCTTCAGCTAATTTTTACTGCTTATGGGTCAAAACAAGCCAAAGGTAAACATGAAGGGCCTTCATGTTCACCTTTGGCTTTTTTTGACCCATAAGCAGTAAAAATTAGCTGAAAGAAAAAACTGTTGCCCATAGCAACCAATAGTAAGAGCTGCCTCTGACCACACCCATTCATAATTAGTCACACCCATATCCACGTCCCAACCACACCCATTTAGCACTGCCGATCACACTGTTTCATATACAATAATTATAAACAAAAAAATATGGCCACACAGTGCCCCATACTGTATAATTAACACACATGATGCTCCAAACTGTATAATGACCACACATGATGCTCCATACTGTATAATGACCACACATGATGCTCCATACTGTATAATGGCCACACATGATGCTCCATACTGTATAATTAACACACATGATGCTCCATACTGTATAATGACCGCACATGATGCCCCATACTGTATAATTAACACACATGATGCTCCATACTGTATAATGGCCCCACATGATGCTCCATACTGTATAATGGCCACACATGATGCTCCATACTGTATGATGACCGCACATGATGCTCCATACTGTATAATGGCCACACATGATGCTCCATACTGTATAATGACCGCACATGATGCTCCATACTGTATAATGACCGCACATGATGCCCCATACTGTATAATTAACACACATGATGCTCCATACTGTATAATGGCCCCACATGATGCTCCATACTGTATAATGGCCACACATGATGCTCCATACTGTATGATGACCGCACATGATGCTCCATACTGTATAATGACCGCACATGACGCTCCATATTGTATAATGACCACACATGATGCTCCATACTGTATAATGGCCACACATGATGCCCCATACTGTATAATGACCGCACATGATGCTCCATACTGTATAATGGCCACACATGATGCTCCATACTGTATAATGACCGCACATGATGCTCCATACTGTATAATGACCGCACATGATGCCCCATACTGTATAATTAACACACATGATGCTCCATACTGTATAATGGCCCCACATGATGCTCCATACTGTATAATGGCCACACATGATGCTCCATACTGTATGATGACCGCACATGATGCTCCATACTGTATAATGACCGCACATGACGCTCCATATTGTATAATGACCGCACATGATGCTCCATACTGTATAATGACCGCACATGATGCTCCATACTGTATAATGGCCGCACATGATGCTCCATACTGTATAATGACCCCACATGATGCTCCATACTGTATAATGACCGCACATGATGCTCCATACTGTATAATGGCCACACATGATGCTCCATACTGTATAATGACTGCACATGATGCTCCATACTGTATAATGGCCACACATGATGCTCCATACTGTATAATGACCGCACAGTGCTCCATACTGTATAATGGCCACACATGATGCTCCATACTGTATAATGACCGCACATGATGCTCCATACTGTATAATGACCGCACATGATGCCCCATACTGTATAATTAACACACATGATGCTCCATACTGTATAATGGCCAGTGCCACACATGATGCTCCATACTGTATAATGGCCACACATGATGCTCCATACTGTATAATGACTGCACATGATGCTCCATACTGTATAATGGCCACACAGTGCTCCAAACTGTATAATGACCGCACATGATGCTCCATACTGTATAATGGCCACACATGATGCTCCATACTGTATAATGGCCACACATGATGCTCCATACTGTATAATGGCCACACATGATGCTCCATACTGTATAATGACCGCACATGATGCTCCATATTGTATAATGACCGCACATGATGCTCCATACTGTATAATGACCGCACATGATGCTCCATACTGTATAATGACCGCACATGATGCTCCATACTGTATAATGGCCGCACATGATGCTCCATACTGTATAATGACCCCACATGATGCTCCATACTGTATAATGACCGCACATGATGCTCCATACTGTATAATGGCCACACATGATGCTCCATACTGTATAATGACTGCACATGATGCTCCATACTGTATAATGGCCACACATGATGCTCCATACTGTATAATGACCGCACAGTGCTCCATACTGTATAATGGCCACACAGTGCTCCAAACTGTATAATGACCGCACATGATGCTCCATACTGTATAATGGCCACACATGATGCTCCATACTGTATAATGGCCACACATGATGCTCCATACTGTATAATGGCCACACATGATGCTCCATACTGTATAATGACCGCACATGATGCTCCATATTGTATAATGACCGCACATGATGCTCCATACTGTATAATGACCGCACATGATGCTCCATACTGTATAATGACCGCACATGATGCTCCATACTGTATAATGGCCGCACATGATGCTCCATACTGTATAATGACCCCACATGATGCTCCATACTGTATAATGACCGCACATGATGCTCCATACTGTATAATGGCCACACATGATGCTCCATACTGTATAATGACTGCACATGATGCTCCATACTGTATAATGGCCACACATGATGCTCCATACTGTATAATGACCGCACAGTGCTCCATACTGTATAATGGCCACACATGATGCTCCATACTGTATAATGACCGCACATGATGCTCCATACTGTATAATGACCGCACATGATGCCCCATACTGTATAATTAACACACATGATGCTCCATACTGTATAATGGCCACACATGATGCTCCATACTGTATAATGGCCACACATGATGCTCCATACTGTATAATGGCCACACATGATGCTCCATACTGTATAATGACCGCACATGATGCTCCATACTGTATAATGACCGCACATGATGCTCCATACTGTATAATGGCCGCACATGATGCTCCATACTGTATAATGACCCCACATGATGCTCAATACTGTATAATTACTGCACATGATGCTCCATACTGTATAATGACCGCACATGATGCTCCATACTGTATAATGAACACACATGATGCTCAATACTGTATAATGACTGCACATGATGCTCCATACTGTATAATGAACACACATGATGCTCCATACTGTATAATGACCGCACATGATGCTCCATACTGTATAATGGCCACACATGATGCTCCATACTGTATAATGACTGCACATGATGCTCCATACTGTATAATGGCCACACATGATGCTCCATACTGTATAATGACCGCACAGTGCTCCATACTGTATAATGGCCACACATGATGCTCCATACTGTATAATGACCGCACATGATGCTCCATACTGTATAATGACCGCACATGATGCCCCATACTGTATAATTAACACACATGATGCTCCATACTGTATAATGGCCAGTGCCACACATGATGCTCCATACTGTATAATGGCCACACATGATGCTCCATACTGTATAATGACTGCACATGATGCTCCATACTGTATAATGGCCACACAGTGCTCCAAACTGTATAATGACCGCACATGATGCTCCATACTGTATAATGACCGCACATGATGCTCCATACTGTATAATGACCACACATGATGCTCCATACTGTATAATGGCCACACAGTGCTCCAAACTGTATAATGACCGCACATGATGCTCCATACTGTATAATGACCGCACATGATGCTCCATACTGTATAATGAACACACATGATGCTCCATACTGTATAATGGCCCCACATGATGCTCCATACTGTATAATGGCCACACATGATGCTCCATACTGTATAATGACCGCACATGATGCTCCATACTGTATAATGGCTGCACATGATGCTCCATACTGTATAATGACCACACATGACGCTCCATACTGTATAATGACTGCACATGATGCTCCATACTGTATAATGACCGCACATGATGCTCCATACTGTATAATGACCGCACATGATGTTCCATACTGTATAATGACCCCACATGATGCTCCATACTGTATAATGAACACACATGATGCTCAATACTGTATAATGACTGCACATGATGCTCCATACTGTATAATGAACACACATGATGCTCCATACTGTATAATGACCGCACATGATGCTCCATACTGTATAATGACCGCACATGATGCTCCATACTGTATACTGGCTGCACATGATGCTCCATACTGTATAATGACTGCACATGATGCTCCATACTGTATAATGACTGCACATGATGCTCCATACTGTATAATGGCCACACATGATGCTCCATACTGTATAATGGCCACACAGTTCTCCATACTGTATAATGATCCCACATGATGCTTAATACTGTATACTGACCCCCCTCCTGTATGTATGGCTCATATTCCCCCCCCCCCGTATGTATGGCTCATATTCCCCCCCCCATGCATGGCTCATATTTCCCCCTCCTGTATGATGCTTGGCTCATATTCCCCCCTCCTGTATGATGCTTGGCTCATATTCCCCCCCCGCCCCGCCCCCCGCTCCCATCTTGAATGGCGACGGCGCGGCTTACCGTCCTCCTTCATCCCCCCTACCCTGTCCCCCGTCCCTCATACTTACCTGTTCCTCACTGCGCGGTCATCCCTCTCGCGCTGTGTCCCGACTCCCGGCTCAGCACCTTCTTCCTGGGTGAGCGGTCATGTGATACCACTTATTATGGGTCATGAATATGTGCATATTCATGACCTTAAATGAGCCGCACCACGTGACCACTCATTCAGGAGCGCTGCAGAAGCCGAGACCAGCCATCGCTGGAGCAGGGTGAGTATTGTCTTCAAGGAGGGTGGGTGGGATGCGGGCGGGGGCGGGAGGTGACCCAACTTTTATAAAAAAAAAAAAAAAAAAACAGCCACAAACCTTGCTCAGGTGCCGCCCCCTGCATTGTCCCCACCCTAGGCACGTAGTGCGGGACAACTAATGTCCCTCCCGGGATCGCGGGGCTGACTGTCAAAATCAGGACAGTCCCGCGGGATCCGGGACGGTTGGGAGGTATGGATACCTACGCTACTGCAATGCCCTGCTCTTGGGGTAAGTGGCATAGCGAATCAGAAGAACTATACCACATTTCTAATTAGAGGTATTTGCTAATAAAATTATTATTACACCTACAACATAGTGGGATAGGATCCTGGAGATGGGAAGACCCCTTTAACCCTTTCCTCCTGTGGATGCGATGGCCGAAAATGGGCAATATTAACATTTACGTTTTTTTATTTACATTATTTATCAAATCGGTCAGACAAATTAATAGTTTCATAGATTTGACTTTTTCGGAAGTGGCGATAGTTAATATGCTTATTTTTTAAATTCCAGGTGCTTCTCACAAAATTAGAATATCATCAAAAAGTTAATTTATTTCGGTTCTTCAATACAAAAAGTGAATCTCATATATTATATAGAGTCATTACACACAGAGTGATCTATTTCACGTGTTTATTTCTGTTAATGTTGATGATTATGGCTTACAGCCAATGAAAACCCAAAAGTCATTATCTCAGTAAATTAGAATACTTTATAACACCTGCTTGAAAAATGATTGTACAATCCGAAATGTTCCCTACTGGAATGTCTGTTCAGTAAATGCACTCAGTACTTGGTCAGGGCTCCTTTGGCCTCAATTACTGCATCAATGCGGCGTGGCATGGAGGCAATCAGCCTGTGGCACTGCTGAGGGGTTATGGAAGCCCAGGTTGCTTTGATAGCAGCCTTCAGCTCGTCTGCATTGTTAGGACTGGTGTCTCATCTTCCTCTTGACAGTACTCCATAGATTCTCTATGGAGTTAAGGTCAGGTGAGTTTGCTGCCAATCAAGCCCAGTGATACTGTTGTTTGTAAACCAGGTATTGGTACTTTTGGCAGTGTGGACAGGGGCCAAAGCAAAGTTAAGGACAGCATCCAATCCAGGTGAAGTAAAAAAATTCTTTATTGTGCCAAATGCATGCACAATAAAGAATTTTTTACTTCACCTAGATTGGATGCTGTCCTTCACTTTGCTATGGTATGTACTCTTCCATTTGGGTCCAGTGGAACTAGGACGGGCATCCCTATGTCAGTTGTGCTGTCGGCTATTTTCTAATATATGGACAGGTGCCAAGTCCTGCTGGAGAATGACATTTCCATCTCCAAAAAAGCAGAGGGAAGCATGAAGTGCTGTAAAATGTCCTGGAAATCAAGGTCCCAGAGTCTGGAGGAAGAGTGGAGAGGCCACAGTCCAAGCTGCTGGAGGTCTAGTGTGAAGTCTCCACAATCAGTGATGGTTTGGGGAGCCATGTCATCTGCTGGTGTAGGTCCACTGCGTTTTATCAAGACCAAAGTCAGCGCAGCCGTCTACCAGGACATTTAAAGCACTTCATGCTTCCCTCTGCCGACAAGCTTTTTGGAGATGGAAATGTCATTCTCCAGCAGGACTTGGCCCCTGTCCACACGGCCAAAAGTACCAATGCCTGGTGTACAAACAACAGTATCACTGTGCTTGATTGGGCAGCAAACTCGCCTGACCTTAACCCCATAGAGAATCTATGGAGTATTGTGAAGAGGAAGATGAGAGACACCAGACCCAACAATGCAGAGGAGCTGAAGGCTGCTATCAAAGCAACCTGGGCTTCCATAACCCCTCAGCAGTGCCACAGGCTGATCGCCTCCATGCCACGCCGCATTGATGCAGTAATTGATGCAAAAGGACCAAGTATTGAGTGCATTTACTGAACACACATTTCAGTAGGCCAACATTTCAGATTTTAAAATCTTTTTTCAAACTCGTGTTATAAAGTATTCTAATTTACTGAGATAATGACTTTTGGGTTTTCATTGGCTGTAAGCCATAATCATCAACATTAAGAGAAATAAACACGTGAAATAGATCACTCTGTGTGTAATGACTCAATATAATATATGAGATTACATTTTTTGTATTGAAGAACTGAAATAAATTAACTTTTTGATGATATTCTAATATTGTGAGATGCAGCTGTATGTTTAACTGGGTGTTATTAATGTTTGTTTGTGTTTTGTATAGAATAATATTTAGAATTGAGAGTCCTCAGTGGTTGATACCTTTTAATGGCTAACTGAAAAGATGGTAACAAAGGACAATAAAACATTCACTCCTTATCTACGAACTGTTCCAATATTTATGGACACAACTGTTTATCACTCTCCCATAATGCCAGTTCTGTGCTGTGTTGTGTATAAATATGTCACTCTTCAGATGTTGTATTAGTCTTTGCCACTGTGTGTATTATCTCTGTACTGTGACATCACTGTGTGTATTATCCCTGTGCTGTGACATCACTGTGTTTATTATCCCTGTACTGTGACATCACTGTGTGTATTATCTCTGTACTGTGACATCACTGTGTGTATTATCTCTGTACTGTGACATCACTGTGTGTATTATCCCTTTACTGTGACATCACTGTGTGTATTATCTCTGTACTGTGACATCACTGTGTGTATTATCCCTGTACTGTGACATCACTGTGTGTATTATCTCTGTACTGTGACATCACTGTGTGTATTATCTCTGTACTGTGACATCACTGTATGTATTATCCCTGTACTGTGATATCACTCTGTGTATTATCTCTGTACTGTGACATCACTGTGTGTATTATCCCTTTACTGTGACATCACTGTGTGTATTATCTCTGTACTGTGACATCACTGTGTGTATTATCCCTGTACTGTGACATCACTGTGTGTATTATCTCTGTACTGTGACATCACTGTGTGTATTATCTCTGTACTGTGACATCACTGTATGTATTATCCCTGTACTGTGATATCACTCTGTGTATTATCTCTGTACTGTGACATCACTGTGTGTATTATCCCTGTACTGTGACCTCACTGTGTGTATTATCTCTGTACTGTGACATCACTGTGTGTATTATCTCTGTACTGTGACATCACTGTGTGTATTATCCCTGTACTGTGACATCACTGTGTGTATTATCTCTGTACTGTGACATCACTGTGTGTATTATCCCTGTACTGTGACATCACTGTGTGCATTATCCCTGTACTGTGACATCACTGTGTGTATTATCCCTGTACTGTGACATCACTGTGTGTATTATCTCTGTACTGTGACATCACTGTGTGTATTATCCCTGTACTGTGACATCACTGTGTGTGTATTATCTCTGTACTGTGACATCACTGTGTGTATTATCCCTGTACTGTGACCTCACTGTGTGTATTATCCCTGTTCTGTGACATCACTGTGTGTATTATCCCTGTTCTGTGACATCACTGTGTGTATTATCTCTGTACTGTGACATCACTGTGTGTATTATCTCTGTACTGTGACATCACTGTATGTATTATCCCTCTACTGTGACATCACTGTATGTATTATCCCTGTACTGTGACATCACTGTGTGTATTACCCCTGTACTGTGACATCACTGTGTGTATTATCCCTGTACTGTGACATCACTGTGTGTATTATCCCTGTACTGTGACATCACTGTGTGTATTATCCCTGTACTGTGACATCACTGTGTGTATTATCTCTGTACTGTGACATCACTGTGTGTATTATCCCTTTGCTGTGACATCACAGTGTTTATTATCCCTGTACTGTGACATCACTGTGTTTGTTATCTCTGTACTGTGACATCACTGTGTGTATTATCCCTGTACTGTGACATCACTGTGAATATTATTCCTGTACTGTGACATCGCTGTGTTTATTATCCCTGTACTGTGACATCACTGTGTGTATTATCTCTGTACTGTGACATCACTGTGTGAATTATTCCTGTACTGTGACATCACTGTGTATTATCTCTGTATTGTGACATCACTGTATGTATTATCTCTGTACTGTGACATCACTGTGTGTATTATCCCTGTACTGTGACATCACTGTGTGTATTATCTCTGTACTGTGACATCACTGTGTGTATTATCCCTGTACTGTGACATCACTGTGTGTATTATCTCTGTACTGTGACATCACTGTATGTATTATCTCTGTACTGTGACATCACTGTGTGTATTATCCCTGTACTGTGACATCACTGTGTGTATTATCTCTGTACTGTGACATCACTGTATGTATTATCCCTGTACTGTGATATCACTGTGTGTATTACCTCTGTACTGTGACATCACTGTGTGTATTATCTCTGTACTGTGACATCACTGTGTGTATTATCCCTGTACTGTGACATCACTGTGTGTATTATCCCTGTACTGTGACATCACTGTGTGTATTATCTCTGTACTGTGACATCACTGTGTGTATTATCCCTGTACTGTGACATCACTGTGTGTATTATCCCTGTACTGTGACATCACTGTGTGTATTATCCCTGTACTGTGACATCACTGTGTGTATTATCTCTGTACTGTGACATCACTGTGTATTATCACTGTACTGTGATATCACTGTGTGAATTATTCCTGTACTGTGACATCACTCTGTGTATTATCTCTGTACTGTGACATCACTGTGTGTATTATCTCTGTACTGTGACATCACTGTGTGTATTATCCCTGTACTGTGACATCACTGTGTGTATTATCTCTGTACTGTGACATCACTGTATGTATTATCCCTGTACTGTGATATCACTGTATGTATTACCTCTGTACTGTGACATCACTGTGTGTATTATCCCTGTACTGTGACATCACTGTGTGTATTATCCCTGTACTGTGACATCACTGTGTGTATTATCTCTGTACTGTGACATCACTGTGTGTATTATCTCTGTACTGTGACATCACTGTGTGTATTATCCCTGTACTGTGACATCACTGTGTGCATTATCCCTGTACTGTGACATCACTGTGTGTATTATCCCTGTACTGTGACATCACTGTGTGTATTATCCCTGTACTGTGACATCACTGTATTATCTCTGTACTGTGACATCACTGTGTGTATTATCCCTGTACTGTGACATCACTGTGTGTATTATCTCTGTACTGTGACCTCACTGTGTGTATTATCCCTGTTCTGTGACATCACTGTGTATTATCTCTGTACTGTGACATCACTGTGTGTATTATCCCTGTACTGTGATATCACTGTGTATTACCCCTGTACTGTGACATCACTGTATGTATTATCTCTGTACTGTGACATCACTGTGTGTATTATCCCTGTACTGTGACATCACTGTGTGTATTATCTCTGTACTGTGACCTCACTGTGTGTATTATCCCTGTTCTGTGACATCACTGTGTATTATCTCTGTACTGTGACATCACTGTGTGTATTATCCCTGTACTGTGATATCACTGTGTATTACCCCTGTACTGTGACATCACTGTGTATTATCCCTGTACTGTGACATCACTGTGTGTATTATCCCTGTACTGTGACATCACAGTGTGTATTATCTCTGTACTGTGACATCACTGTGTGTATTATCTCTGTACTGTGACATCACAGTGTACTGTGTACTATGATTTCCATGATAACTATAACCTGTTAATGTTGTGAACATTGGGCCGAGTGCTGTCTGATACATCACAGATCTGTACTGCCCCATAGTATAACATTGGGCCGAGTGCTATCTGATACATCACAGATTTGTACTGCCCTATAGTATAACATTGGGCTGAGTGCGATCTGATAGATCACAGATCTGCACTGCCTCACAGTATAACATTGGGCTGAGTGCTGTCTGATACCATCACAGATTTGTACTGCCCCATAGTATAACATTCGGGTGAGTGCTATCTGATACAGCACAGAACTGCACTGCCCCATAGTATAACATTGGGCTGAGTGCTATCTGATACCATCACAGATCTGCACTGCCCCATAGTATAATATTGGTCTGAGTGCTGTCTGATACCATCACAGATCTGGTCTTCCCCACAGTATAACATTGGGCCGAGTGCTATCTGATACATCACAGATCTGTACTACCCCATAGTATAACATTGGGCCGAGTGCTATTTGATACCATCACAGATCTGTACTGCCCCATAGTATAACATTGTGCCGAGTGCTATCTGATACATCACAAATCTGTACTGCCCCATAGTATAACATTGGGCCAAGATCTGATACATCACAGATCTGTACTGCTCCATAGTATAGCACTGGGCCGAGTGCTGTCTGATACCATCACAGATCTGTACTGCCCCATAGTATAACATTGGGCCGAGTGCTGTCTGATACCATCACAGATCTGTACTGCCCCATAGTGTAACATTGGACCGAGTGCTATCTGATACCCATCACAGATCTGTACTGCCCCATAGTATAACATTGAGCCGAGTGCTATCTGATACATCACAGATCTGTACTGCCCCATAGTATAACATTGGGCCAAGTGCTATCTGATACATCACAGATCTGTACTGCTCCATAGTATAGCATTGGGCCGAGTGCTGTCTGATACCATCACAGATCTGTACTGCCCCATAGTATAACATTGGGCCGAGTGTTGTCTGATACCATCACAGATCTGTACTGCCCCATAGTATAACATTGGGCCGAGTGCTATCTGATACCATCACAGATCTGTACTACCCCATAGTATAGCATTGGACCGAGTGCTATCTGATACATTACAGATCTGTACTGCCCCATAGTATAACATTGGGCCGAGTGCTGTCTGATACCATAACAGATCTGCACTGCCCCATAGTATAACATTGGGCCAAGTGCTGTCTGATACCATCACAGATCTGTACTGCCCCATAGTATAACATTAGGCCGAGTGCTATCTGATACATCACAGATTTGCACTGCCCCATAGCATAACATTGGGCCGAGTGCTGTCTGATACCCATGACAGATCTGTACTGCCCCATAGTATAACATTGGGCCGAGGTGTGGTGCTTGCATTTGGAAGGTTTTGCTGTGAAGTAAACATGCGGTCAAAGGAGCTCTCCATGCAGGTGAAACAAGCCATCCTTAAGCTGCGAAAACAGAAAAAAAAAACATCCGAGAAATTGCTACAATATTAGGAGTGGCAAAATCTACAGTTTGGTGCATCCTGAGAAAGAAAGAAAGAAAGCACTGGTGAACTCATCAATGCAAAAAGACCTGGGCGCCCACGGAAGACAACAGTGGTGGATGATCACAGAATAATCTCCATGGTGAAGAGAAACCCCTTCACAACAGCCAACCAAGTGACCAACACTCCCCAGGAGGTCGGCGCATCAATATCCAAATCTACCATAAAGAGAAGACTACATGAAAGTAAATACAGAGGGTTCACTGCACGGTGCAAGCCACTCATAAGCATCAAGAATAAAAAGGCTAGACTGGACTTTGCTAAAAAAAACATCTAAAAAAGCCAGCACAGTTCTGGAAGAACATTCTTTGGGCAGATGAAACCAAGATCAACCTCTACCAGAATGATGGAAAGAGAAAAGTATGGCGAAGGCGTGGTACAGCTCATGATCCAAAGCATACCACATCATCTGTAAACCACGGCGGAGGCAGTGTGATGGCTTGGGCATGCATGGCTGCCAGTGGCACTGGGTCACTAGTGTTTATTGATGATGTGACACAGGACAGAAGCAGCCGAATGAATTCTGAGGTATTCAGAGCCATACTGTGTGCTCAGATCCAGCCAAATGCAGCCAAACTGATTGGTCGTCGTTTCATACTACAGATGGACAATGACCCAAACCATAAAGCCAAAGCAACCCAGGAGTTTATTAAAGCAAAGAAGTGGAATATTCTTGAATGGCCAAGTCAGTCACCTGATCTCAACCCAATTGAGCAGCATTTCACTTGTTAAAAACTAAACTTCAGACAGAAAGGCCCACAAACAAACAGCAACTGAAAACCACCGCAGTGAAGGCCTGGCAGAGCATCAAAAAGGAGGAAACACAGCGTCTGGTGATGTCCATGAGTTCAAGACTTCAGGCAGTCATTGCCAACAAAGGGTTTTCAACCAAGTACTAGAAATGAACATTTTATTTAAAATTATTGAATCTGTCCAATTACTTTTGGTCCCTTTAAAAACAGGGAGGCACATGTTAAGGAGCTGAAACTTCTAAACCCTTCATCCAATTTTAATGTGGATACCCTCAAATGAAAGCTGAAAGTCTGAACTTCAACTGCATCGGAATAGTTTTGTTTAAAATTCATTGTGGTAATGTCTGTAACCAAAATTAGAAAAATGTTGTCTCTGTCCAAATATATATGGACCTAACTGTATGTCAGTGCATTGTATAAACCATTCAGGATCAAGTCAAGGCGATAATAAAAAATAAAAAAAATATAAGTGAGTAAAATATGTAATGAAAATATATATAAAAATTCATACCATGACATTTTCATGGAATGTAAATAAAATCTAAAAAAAAATTTAAAAAATATATATTTGGAATCGCAGCCTGTGCCACCATCCAGAGTAATAAATTATATTTATCTTGTACGGCGAACGTCAAAATGGAAAACAATCAGAATGGCGGAATCGCTGTTTTCTTTGTAGACTTTGGCTCACAAAAAAATGGAAGAAAGACCAAAAAGACGTATAAACTCTAAAGTGGTGATTATAAAAAGTACAAAAAATGAAGACCTGGTCTGCCGAAAGAAAATAAATAAACATTTATTGTCTGTACATGTCCCCGCTTAATTGTAAAGTGTTGCGGAATATGTTGGCGCTATATAAATAAAAATTATATATATATATATATATATATATATATATATATATATATATATATATACGGAATATATAGTCAGACCTGATAATGGCTCTCAGGATTAATAAGGGGTTAAACGGCTGCTCCCTCCAGCAGAGGCCGGGGATCATGACTTTCTATTGACACTGGGTAGACGTGATTATTAGAAATGACCTTTGATTGATGGCTCCAATCATCCGACCTTTGTCTCTGACAGGCTGCAGTCCTCCTCATTACATACTGCGAGCTCTCAGAGGATGGAAGATTGGAGGGGATCTGAGCCAGAGGAGAAAGGGTTAACGTGATCCCGAACTGTGAAAACAGGACCTCAACCAAACTGCAGGGAGTATAAGGGTTAACGGGGTGGTTTGCCTGACCTTGGGCCAGAGCCACATAAGGGGTTCATCATCTGCAACTATTGTACAGATCTGGGGTGCAGAAAGGGTTAATGTTCAAAGCCTGAGAAGGCCTGTGCTGCTAGAAGGGTTAATGTTCTGAGCACCTGCACATATGGGAAGCAGAAAGGGTTAATGCTGTGAGTAGCTACAGGTCTGGGGTGCAGGAAGGGTTAATGCTGGGAGCAGCTGCAGGTCTGGGTGCAGGAAGGGTTAATGCTGGGAGCAGCTGCAGGTCTGTGGTGCAGGAGGGGTTAATGCTGGGAGCAGCTGCAGGTCTGGGGTGCAGGAGGGGTTAATGCTGGAGCAGCTGCAGGTCTGGGGTGCAGGAGGGGTTAATGCTGGGAGCAGCTGCGGGTCTAAGGTGCAGGAAGGGTTAATGCTGGGAGCAGCTGCAGGTCTGGGGTGCAGGAAGGGTTAATGCTGGGAGCAGCTGCAGGTCTGGGGGGCAGGAAGGGTTAATGCTGGGAGCAGCTGCAGGTCTAGGGTTCAGGAGGGGTTAATGCTGGGAGCAGCTGCAGGTCTGGGGGGCAGGAAGGGTTAATGCTGGGAGAAGCTGGTCTGGGGTGCAGGAGGGGTTAATGCTGGGAGCAGCTGCGGGTCTGGGGTGCAGGAGGGGTTAATGCTGGGAGCAGCTGCAGGAGGAGTTAAAGCTGGGAGCTGCTGCGGGTCTGGGGTGCAGGAGGGGTTAATGCTGGAACAGCTGCAGGCCTGGGGTGCAGGAGGGGTTAATGCTGGGAGCAGATGCAGGTCTGGGGTGCAGGAGGGGTTAATGCTGGGAGCAACTGCAGGTCTGGGGTGCAGGAAGGGTTAATGCTGGAGCAGCTGCGGGTCTAAGGTGCAGGAGGGGTTAATGCTGGGAGCAGCTGCAGGTCTGGGGTGCAGGAGGGGTTAATGCTGGAACAGCTGCAGGTCTGTGGTGCAGGAGGGGTTAATGCTGGAGCAGCTGCAGGTCTGTGGTGCAGGAGGGGTTAATGCTGGGAGCAGCTGCAGGTCTGGGGTGCAGGAGGGGTTAATGCTGGAGCAGCTGCAGGTCTGGGGTGCAGGAGGGGTTAATGCTGGAGCAGCTGCAGGCCTGGGGTGCCGGAGGGGTTAATGCTGGGAGCAGCTGCAGGTCTGGGGTGCAGGAGGGGTTAATGCTGGAGCAGCTGCAGGTCTGGGGTGCAGGAGGGGTTAATGCTGGAGCAGCTGCAGGCCTGGGGTGCAGGAGGGGTTAATGCTGGAGCAGCTGCAGGCCTGGGGTGCAGGAGGGGTTAATGCTGGAGCAGCTGCAGGTCTGGGGTGCAGGAGGGGTTAATGCTGGAGCAGCTGCAGGTCTGGGGTGCAGGAAGGGTTAATGCTGGAGCAGCTGCAGGTCTGGGGTGCAGGAAGGGTTAATGCTGGAGCAGCTGCAGGTCTGGGGTGCTGGAGGGGTTAATGCTGGAGAAGCTGCAGGTCTGGGGGGCAGGAAGGGTTAATGCTGGGAGCAGATGCAGGTCTGGGGTGCAGGAAGGGTTAATGCTGGAGCAGCTGCAGGTCTGGGGTGCAGGAAGGGTTAATGCTGGGAGCAGATGCAGGTCTGGGGTGCAGGAGGGGTTAATGCTGGAGCAGCTGCAGGTCTGGGGTGCAGGAAGGGTTAATGCTGGGAGCAGCTGCAGGTCTGGGGTGCAGGAGGGGTTAATGCTGGGAGCAGATGCAGGTCTGGGGTGCAGGAAGGGTTAATGCTGGAGCAGCTGCAGGTCTGGGGTGCAGGAAGGGTTAATGCTGGGAGCAGATGCAGGTCTGGGGTGCAGGAGGGGTTAATGCTGAAGCAGCTGCAGGCCTGTGGTGCCGGAGGGGTTAATGCTGGAGCAGCTGCAGGTGTGGGGTGCAGGAGGGGTTAATGCTGGAGCAGCTGCAGGTCTGGGGTGCAGGAGGGGTTAATGCTGAAGCAGCTGCAGGCCTGTGGTGCAGGAGGGGTTAATGCTGGAGCAGCTGCGGGTCTAAGGTGCAGGAAGGGTTAATGCTGGGAGAAGCTGCAGGTCTGGGGTGCAGGAAGGGTTAATGCTGGAGCAGCTGCAGGTCTGGGGTGCAGGAGGGGTTAATGCTGGAGCAGCTGCGGGTCTAAGGTGCAGGAAGGGTTAATGCTGGAGCAGCTGCAGGTCTGGGGTGCAGGAGGGGTTAATGCTGGAGCAGCTGCAGGTCTGGGGTGCAGGAGGGGTTAATGCTGGAGCAGCTGCAGGTCTGGGGTGCAGGAGGGGTTAATGCTGGAGCAGCTGCGGGTCTAAGGTGCAGGAAGGGTTAATGCTGGAGCAGCTGCAGGTCTGGGGTGCAGGAGGGGTTAATGCTGGAGCAGCTGCAGGTCTGGGGTGCAGGAGGGGTTAATGCTGGAGCAGCTGCAGGTCTGGGGTGCAGGAGGGGTTAATGCTGGAGCAGCTGCAGGCCTGTGGTGCAGGAGGGGTTAATGCTGGGAGCAGCTGCGGGTCAGGACCGCACTGATCAGACATCATGGATGGAGCTCCCAGAATCCTGTGCGGCCACGAGGACTACAGTCCCCACAATGCCTTGCCCCGGCTCCGCCCTCTCTCAGTGAGTCTCCATCTGCAGACAGCAGTGGTCTCCGGGCTCCGTCCTCCTCCTCCGCGGCCTCTTGCCCCCGCTCTGCCGCCGTCCTGTGCCCTCCCCGCCCCCTCCTCTGCCCCTTCCCTCCTCTTCCCCGCTGTCTCCTCTCCTGTCATCTGTCTCTGCGGCCATTGATACGTTGTGCCCCTGTCATTTCCCTGATTGTTGCCATCACCCCCTCACCATTACTTCTTGCTCTTCTCCCCTCTTGTCTCCATCTCCCCCTTTTCCTGTCTCTTTCCTGCAGCAGCTGTTGGATTTGGCCTCCTCTCCCCCCAGATCTCCATTCTTGGGGTGCACCCTGGCTCTCCCCTCCCTCCGTAGGCAGTTAGTACTGGCCATTTTGTTACTTTTATACTAGGAGTGGACCGTTACATCAGCATCTGGGGGGGGGCAGAGAAGGAGAAGAGGTGGAGCAGATGGTACCTGATTGTGCAGAGCGGAGATTGCACCCTGCTGGCATTGATACCGGAGGTAATGGGAGGGGGCAGGCTAGCTGGCAGAGGAGTGCAGCTGGAAACTTTTTGGGGAACCGTAATGGGTACGGATTTGGGGCGCAGTGCAGAAAGTTCAGGGTGGGCAGAGAATAGCTGTAGTGTGATCTCCATAGTGCCAGGGCTGGAGGTGATTGGGGGTCTACCATTTGCGAGGGGCTCCAATCTTCTCTCTGCTTTCACCCCAGGGTTTGCTGAAGCTCAACAGGAAGCCCGGAGCCCGCCAGGGACCCTCTGTACAGGTCAGTTATGGCGGATGCAGCATATCGCTCGTCTGGGAGGAGGGGAGCTACACCTTCTATAGCCTGGACAATTCCACCTGTGGCACTACAACTCTCAGCTTTCTGTTGGGAGTTGTAGTTTCGCCTCAGCTGGTTCCAGACCTACTGTCTTATGGTAGAACTCCGCACATGTGGACGCCGGGTGTTATCCCAACTCGTTGTACCGTTAGGCTTGTCATAGTCCCGCAGATGTCGGATTTTACAGCTCATGTGTCAAGAAAAAATGTAAACAATGTTGTTGTGGGGAGTTCCCGATGTCGTGCGTCCGCCTGTGTACTCCGGCCGGGCCGAAAATAAGCCTAATATTTCATAATACGGGGGGGGGGGGGGGGAGAGTGACGGGGATCCGGAGTATCTGATGGTCCGGAATCTGTGTCTTTAATATTCATCCAATAATCGGCACTAAGCGAAGCAGCAGAAGGGAAGAATACTGGCTAGGAACAGTCAGAAAAGAGGGGAACACAAAAGCACAAATAGGGTCTTATCAAACGTTACACAGCGTTGCCCACCAAGAGAACTACTCACCTGGTGAGATTGAAGGAAGGACATATATTAATGGCGACTGCTGCAGATCCACAGGTCAGTGCAAGACCTGATTGAAACATACACTTAGGTAGGAAAAAAGGATCATCCCCACGCTGCCGCAAGAAGAGTTCCACAAATTGTAGAGGTTTCAACGTGGTTTATTCTACGCGTTTCAGGGATCAGGTGACCCCTTCATCAGGACATACCACAAATATTGTACCATATTTGTGGTATGTCCTGATGCAGTGGTCACCTGAACCCTGAAACGCGTAGAATAAACCACGTTGAAACCTCTACAATTTTTGGAATTCTTCTTGCGGCAGCGTGGGGATGATCCTTTTTTCTCCTACCTAAGTGTGGGCTAGGAAGAGTCGTGAGGCTGCGCACCAGGGAGAGGTATATAGAGCAAATACAGTGCAGACAGTATACAGTGCAGTCACAGTGCCGACTATATACAGTGCAGTCTGTATACAGTATAGACTATATACAGTGCGGTCTATATACAGTGCAGTCACAGTGCGGGCTGTATACAGTGCCACACTGATGGAACCTGCTCCAACCAAGACACTGGCCAATCAAAAGGCTGTAAAAACAAAAAACTGTTCAGAACCCTGCAGGAAAAGATACACTGCCCAAAAAAGAGGATTTCCTGATTGCTTTAAAAAAATAAAAAAAATAACAAAATAGAACTGCCCTATAATATAAATGAGTGCAGCTCTGGGGTATTATACAGGATGTAACTCAGGATCAGTAATGTATGTACGCAGTGATTACACCAGCAGAATAGTGAGTGCAGCTCTGGAGTATAATACAGGATGTAACTCAAGATCAGTAATGTAATGTATGTACACAGTGACTGCACCAGCAGAATAGTGAGTGCAGCTCTGGAGTATAATTCAGGATGTAACTCAAGATCAGTAATGTAATGTATGTACACAGTGACTGCACCAGCAGAATAGTGAGTGCAGCTCTGGAGTATAATACAGGATGTAACTCAAGATCAGTAATGTAATGTATGTACACAGTGACTGCACCAGCAGAATAGTGAGTGCAGCTCTGGAGTATAATTCAGGATGTAACTCAAGATCAGTAATGTAATGTATGTACACAGTGACTGCACCAGCAGAATAGTGAGTGCAGCTCTGGAGTATAATTCAGGATGTAACTCAAGATCAGTAATGTAATGTATGTACACAGTGACTGCACCAGCAGAATAGTGAGTGCAGCTCTGGAGTATAATACAGGATGTAACTCAGGATCAGTAATGTATGTACACAGTGACTGCACCAGCAGAATAGTGAGTGCAGCACTGGGGTATAATGTAGGATGTAACTCAGGATCAGTAATGTATGTACACAGTGACTGCACCAGGAGAATAGTGAGTGCAGCACTGGGGTATAATGTAGGATGAAACTCAGGATCAGTAATGTAATGTAATGTATGTACACAGTGACTGCACCAGCAGAATAGTGAGTACAGCTCTGGAGTATAATACAGGATGTAACTCAGGATCAGTAATGTATGTACACAGTGACTGCACCAGCAGAATAGTGAGTGCAGCTCTGGGGTAGAATACTCTGTAGAGGATATTTGATGCAATGTATGTACACAGTGGATTGAGTCTATATGCAGAGTACAGATGATGCAGTTATTACTCCTCCTCAGAGGCTGTAGACAGGTTTCCTCTGTGGTAAACTCTACAGGAAGTCAGTGACGTCTTACAGGGCTTGCTGCTCT
Source organism: Ranitomeya variabilis (assembly GCF_051348905.1). Taxonomy (NCBI): domain Eukaryota; kingdom Metazoa; phylum Chordata; class Amphibia; order Anura; family Dendrobatidae; genus Ranitomeya; species Ranitomeya variabilis. Next base: position 378,685,973 of record NC_135233.1, on the reverse strand, counting down.
GAAGAAATATGAGGTCCCTGGTGATTGTGACACTATGGGGGCAGCGGGACATGCATGGCCAGAGTAAGGAGACGGTGACCAGTGTCAGGACAGCATGGAAGGAGCAGTCTCCCAGCGCTACTTAAAGGGGCACTCCATATATAACTTAGATTTATCTCCACGTGCTATAAGGTTGAGCTATTGCTCCCTGTAATCTGCCATTTCAGGCTAAAATGAGGCCGTTCAAAAGGTTTAGGCCGCTGGGAATGTATTTTACGTGTGAGGTAATTGCAGCGACTCGTCAGTGAGCTGTATGAACATGGAAAGTGTCAGCTCCCAGGTCCCTGTGGTAATTCAGTGTAATGGAGGCATCAGGTGTGACCAGTACCAGGCACCACGGACAACTGGGAAATCACAGCGACTGGGGATGTATACCTGTTTTACCTCTGTATGCATGTGGATATATATATACTGTATGTGAATTAAAACAAGGATTCTTAGTGGTCGCTATGGGCAACAAGGCCTTCTTATGCCATGTTTCTCCTTTTTGTACAGTGTTTTTTTGATGACATATGGCAGTGGTTGTCCAGAGCATCCAATCAGAATGCTTCTTTCACTCACAAAAGGGCTTCTGACAAATGAGAGCTGAAATCCGATTGGTTGCTACAGGCAACTCAAAATATGGATAAAACCAGACGCAGCTCCAGCAAGGAAGAAGGTTTCTACAATCTCTTATGGAAAGTGAAATATCTCTGAAATAAGTCCTGTCAGCGGGAGAGAAGAGACGAGATTACAATTACCCACAGGCACGGTGCTTGCTAGGAATTCTCCAGAAACAATGAAAAGCTTATTTAGGGCTTATTCACACCAACATAAGAAAATAGGGATCAAATACACAAACAAATGCATTTTTTTGTGATTTCGCTTATTGATTTTCATGGGCTAAAATTCAACGCCTAATGCATAGAAGTCATGTTCGGCGCCATCGGGAGCTCCACTAAGCGCACGTTTCCCGCCCCATCAGGAGCTCCACTAAGCGCACATTTCCCGCCCCATCAGGAGCTCCACTAAGCACACCATTCCCGCCCCATCGGGAGCTCCACTAAGCGCACGTTTCCCGCCCCATCGGGAGCTCCACTAAGCGCACGTTTCCCGCCCCATCCGGAGCTCCACTAAGCGCACGTTTCCCGCCCCATCCGGAGCTCCACTAAGCGCACGTTTCCCGCCCCATCAGGAGCTCCACTAAGCACACCGTTCCCGCCCCATCGGGAGCTCCACTAAGCGCACGTTTCCCGCCCCATCGGGAGCTCCACTAAGCGCACGTTTCCCGCCCCATCGGGAGCTCCACTAAGCGCACGTTTCCCGCCCCATCGGGAGCTCCACTAAGCGCACGTTTCCCGCCCCATCGGGAGCTCCACTAAGCGCACGTTTCCCGCCCCATCGGGAGCTCCACTAAGCGCACGTTTCCCGCCCCATCGGGAGCTCCACTAAGCGCACGTTTCCCGCCCCATCGGGAGCTCCACTAAGCGCACGTTTCCCGCCCCATCGGGAGCTCCACTAAGCGCACGTTTCCCGCCCCATCGGGAGCTCCACTAAGCGCACGTTTCCCGCCCCATCGGGAGCTCCACTAAGCGCACGTTTCCCGCCCCATCGGGAGCTCCACTAAGCGCACGTTTCCCGCCCCATCGGGAGCTCCACTAAGCGCACGTTTCCCGCCCCATCGGGAGCTCCACTAAGCGCACGTTTCCCGCCCCATCGGGAGCTCCACTAAGCGCACGTTTCCCGCCCCATCGGGAGCTCCACTAAGCGCACGTTTCCCGCCCCATCGGGAGCTCCACTAAGCGCACGTTTCCCGCCCCATCGGGAGCTCCACTAAGCGCACGTTTCCCGCCCCATCGGGAGCTCCACTAAGCGCACGTTTCCCGCCCCATCGGGAGCTCCACTAAGCGCACGTTTCCCGCCCCATCGGGAGCTCCACTAAGCGCACGTTTCCCGCCCCATCGGGAGCTCCACTAAGCGCACGTTTCCCGCCCCATCGGGAGCTCCACTAAGCGCACGTTTCCCGCCCCATCGGGAGCTCCACTAAGCGCACGTTTCCCGCCCCATCGGGAGCTCCACTAAGCGCACGTTTCCCGCCCCATCGGGAGCTCCACTAAGCGCACGTTTCCCGCCCCATCGGGAGCTCCACTAAGCGCACGTTTCCCGCCCCATCGGGAGCTCCACTAAGCGCACGTTTCCCGCCCCATCGGGAGCTCCACTAAGCGCACGTTTCCCGCCCCATCGGGAGCTCCACTAAGCGCACGTTTCCCGCCCCATCGGGAGCTCCACTAAGCGCACGTTTCCCGCCCCATCGGGAGCTCCACTAAGCGCACGTTTCCCGCCCCATCGGGAGCTCCACTAAGCGCACGTTTCCCGCCCCATCGGGAGCTCCACTAAGCGCACGTTTCCCGCCCCATCGGGAGCTCCACTAAGCGCACGTTTCCCGCCCCATCGGGAGCTCCACTAAGCGCACGTTTCCCGCCCCATCGGGAGCTCCACTAAGCGCACGTTTCCCGCCCCATCGGGAGCTCCACTAAGCGCACGTTTCCCGCCCCATCGGGAGCTCCACTAAGCGCACGTTTCCCGCCCCATCGGGAGCTCCACTAAGCGCACGTTTCCCGCCCCATCGGGAGCTCCACTAAGCGCACGTTTCCCGCCCCATCGGGAGCTCCACTAAGCGCACGTTTCCCGCCCCATCGGGAGCTCCACTAAGCGCACGTTTCCCGCCCCATCGGGAGCTCCACTAAGCGCACGTTTCCCGCCCCATCGGGAGCTCCACTAAGCGCACGTTTCCCGCCCCATCGGGAGCTCCACTAAGCGCACGTTTCCCGCCCCATCGGGAGCTCCACTAAGCGCACGTTTCCCGCCCCATCGGGAGCTCCACTAAGCGCACGTTTCCCGCCCCATCGGGAGCTCCACTAAGCGCACGTTTCCCGCCCCATCGGGAGCTCCACTAAGCGCACGTTTCCCGCCCCATCGGGAGCTCCACTAAGCGCACGTTTCCCGCCCCATCGGGAGCTCCACTAAGCGCACGTTTCCCGCCCCATCGGGAGCTCCACTAAGCGCACGTTTCCCGCCCCATCGGGAGCTACACTAAGCTCCGAGACTTTTGCCAAAAACTTTTTTCCCCACTTTGCAGCCCCTTGAAGTGTCCAGAGAGCGGCCTTAAGTACAAGGCGATATCTGATAATAAAGAGGTGCATTGTACAGGGGCCGCGCTCCAGAGTCCCCCCAAATCCGGGGATTCAGAGTGGGGCGCCCTGGAGTTTAGGCCAATTGTTCATAGACATGATCATATAACACAAACTTACAAATCCATCATGAGAAAAACTGCTAGAATCAACCCGTAATCCAATGACATCTATCAGCTGATATTTACACATTACGGCCCTCGAGCCTGAGGCTGCACTACTGAGAGACGCTGATCTGCACTACTGAGACGCTGATAGAGATCACAACAGCACTTATCAGGCGCAGAGAGGTCAGAGGCCGCATAGGGATCCAAACAAATTCTCACATGGAAAGAATGACGATATTATTAAATGCCCCATGACAACACTGCATGTCAGAGGTCAGCAGTAGTGCAGCCTCAGGTCTGGATCTTTAACTTCGCAAATTCTCTCTTCAGAGAAAAAGTGGATTTGAGATGTAGCGCCCTCTAATGGAAGTAGCAATCCTACAAGTCAATACTGACCCTTTGTTCCTTCCAATTGGGGGCGCTACAGCTCAAATCCTCTTTTTCTCTGAAGAGATAATTTGCATATTTCATTTCCCAGAGGAGAATACATGGCGTTTACATCTCCTCATACTGGCATGTCTCTCCACAAGGAGAAAGCTTACCCCTTACATCTCTAACTTTAAGTGATCAGATCTCTAAAGATAATTGTCACGTTCACATGTGTACACACATTACATCAATTATCCTGCCCTGAATATTATACTCCACAGCTGCACTCACTATTCTGCTGGTGCAGTCACTGTGTACTTACATTACATTACTGATCCTGAGTTACATCCTGTATTATACTCCAGAGCTGCACTCACTATACTGCTGGTGCAGTCACTGTGTACATACATTACTGATCCTGAGTTACATCTTGAATTATACTCCAGAGCTGCACTCACTATTCTGCTGGTGCAGTCACTGTGTACAGACATTACATTACTGATCCTGAGTTACATCCTGTATTATACTCGAGAGCTGCACTCACTATACTGCTGGTGCAGTCACTGTGTACATACATTACATTACTGATCCTGAGTTACATCCTGTATTATACTCCAAAGCTGTACTCACTATTCTGCTGGTGCAGTCACTGTGTACATACATTACATTACTGATCCTGAGTTACATCCTGTATTATACTCCAGAGCTGCACTCACTATTCTGCTGGTGCAGTCACTGTGTACATACATTACATTACTGATCCTTAGTTACATCCTGTATTATACTCCAGAGCTGCACTCACTATTCTTCTGGTGCAGTCACTGTGTACATACATTACTGATCCTGAGTTACATCCTGTATTATAGTCCAGAGCTGCACTCACTATACTGCTGGTGCAGTCACTGTGTACATACATTACATTACTGATCCTGAGTTACATCCTGTATTATACTTCAGAGCTGCACTCACTATTCTGCTGGTGCAGTCACTGTGTACATACATTACATTACTGATCCTGAGTTACATCCTGTATTATACTCCAGAGCTGCACTCTTACTCATGGCTTTCTGAGCCTTGTTTCTGGCCTCGGGGAATGTTGAGTAGCAGAGAGTTCTGCACATTTGTTAACGGTGATGGGAGTATTGCTGGGTCGTCCCTTGTTCTAGGTTTGTGGAAATCTTTCTGGTTGATGATTTTTGGTCTCTTTATTGAACTTGGATCGTGACTTTTAGATAGTCGCCTGATGGTTTTATAGGGTGTCTCGTCATGCTAAATTTCAAGGATGGGAAGTAACGGGTTGACGGTTACCATTGTCGGCCATATTGGATGTCACGGGTGCTGCTTCTGTCACCGGTCAGGCTCCTTCTTTCATGCAGCCTCGGCCTCCATACACGTTGGATGAAAAAAATAATAATTTGGGATCATTGAATGTGTATAGAATGGTTATGGGGCCTCATGACTCTCCCCAACGTTATCTAGATACTGAGTTTTCCTGTTATGTCTGACCTGGTGAGGTGAGTCCTCGAAGCTGCTGGTCCAGAGGAGTAGGTGATAAGCCGCAACGCTTGACGTTGGAGCAATGGAGGCTGTGTAGAAGGAATGGCAGTTGGAGACTCCGTGGATGAAGCAGAGTCTGGATATCGGCACAGTAGAGTAGTCTCATTGACGTGCTAGACCAAGAGACTCGAGGTAGAGGTGGAGCAGAGTTGTAGCAGAGTCCAGCGACACAGCAGAGCTAAGTGTGTTGGGATATTGCAGTGCCCAGCTGTAAACCAGAGAAACACCTGTGGCAATGTAGCGTATCTGTGTATGTTACGAGGCACACTTGTGGCAATATAGCAGAGCCTAGCGATGTAGCAGAGCAGGTTAGGTTATGTCCTGATGCACACTTGTTCCCATGTAGCAACACCCAGATACTCAGCTGCATGTGCCAGAAAGCCTCCTGAGACAGCGTAGTAGAGATGTCCACAGTGGTGGTGTGGATGCCAGCTACCTGAATACTCAGGCGGCTATCCACTGACTGAGCTTGCACATATGTCTTGCCTCTATAGGCAATATAGCACACTGAAGAGTTGGGATTGAGTCTGTGGCAAGAGGAGGAGGAAGCAGGGTCCGTGTTTGGCTATGGATCCAGGAGAGGTGAAGGGCACATGTATAGTAGGAAGTTTGAAAGGTGACTGGTATCTGTGGTGTTTTAGCACCTTTCAGAGCACTCGTCTCATCAATTTCATGGTCAGATCTGTACCTTTTAGTAACTTATTAAGGGGGATCTGATATTTGTTTATTATCTACAGTTCTTCTGTGTAGTCATATGACCATGTCATGGAGGAAGGAATTACCTAGCTTCTCCTACTCTTAGGTCAGCCATGCAGGTTAAATGACTGTTGGCCAACCCATGATTTCGGCAACATCAGCCGGCCATCTGCTCTTTATGGGGGTGTTCTGAGCCTCTCCTTATGTCACATGTTGGGGCAATGAAGGGTTGGGGATGTTGTAATTCAGCATGCCCCATTGTTTGTTCTCCCAGGAGAGAATCTGCCTCTGGAGGTGCTTGGTGGCTGTTTATTTCCTCAACCACATGGGCATATGATTGGAAGTAAAAGCTGTTGACTGGTCTGTGGTGTGTGGTCATCAGGGCCCACCCTCAGCCCCAGGCATGTGGGCCGCGTTAACTGTATTTTATTCCCATCTCTGAACTGGACTGCGGCGTAGTGACTCATCCGCGGTCTGTGGCCCTAGACCTGGTCTTGGGGCCCATGTTGTACCATGTAACCGTCTTCTCTTCAGTAAACGTTCTAGCCATGTGTATCATCTCACAGTCTGTGTAATGTGGACATTCGATGCCCGCTGGGTGGACATGGCGCGAGCCTCCACTCCACGGGGGTGAGGGCCGGGCGATGGAGGCTGCCTGGGATTTTCTTATCCAGTAAATAGGACAATGATCTGGGAGAGACGTCAGCAGCTGCGACAGTCAGGAGGGAGACGGGGGTGTGAGGAGAGAAGAGGCCTCAGTCATTGATGGCAGCGGAGGAGGAGAATGAGGGGGGAGACAAAGCGATCAGTGATGAGGAAAAAATGAGGAGGAATCGAGAAGTTTACGACGCAACGATCCCGTCTGGAGGACATGCAGCCTCTGGGGATGACACCTGTTCTGTGCAGTCAGAGACTGTCGAGCGCGGATTCAGCTGTCCGCCCCGTGACCGTCGCCATACTGTGCCCAGACTGCTGTGAACCCTGCACTCGAAATATACAGATGATATTACTCCATGTGATCAGTCATCTGTGTACAACCGCATGTACCGTAACCCCACCTAGCTGCCGGGGAACTACTAGTCTCAGCATGTGCTATGACTCCTTTCTCGGTGGTCTGTTACCTGAACTTCCATGTGACTATATTGTGAAAAAAAACTATATATATATATATATATATATATATATATATATATATATATATATATATATATACATATATACATATATACACACACTATATAATTGTCTAAGGGTCACTTCCATCTGTCTGTCTTTCTGTCTGTCATGGAAATCCAAGTCGCTGATTGGTCGCGGCAAAACTGCCACGACCAATCAGCGACGGGCACAGTCCGGCGGCAAAATGGCCGCTCCTTCCTCCCCGCAGTCAGAGCCCGCTCTATACTCCCCGCAGTTATGCCGCGGGTAACGCACTCCGTTACCACTGCTATTAACCCTGTGTGATCAACTTTTTACTATTGATACTGCCTATGCGGCATCAATAGTAAAAAGATCTAATGTTAAAAATAATAATAAAAAATAAAAAATCGTTATATACTCACCGTCCGTCGGCCCCTCGGATCCAGAACCGGCCTGTCCCGCTCCTCGCGATGCTCCGGTGACCGCTCTATGCATTGCTGTCTCGCGAGATGATGACGTAGCGGTCTCGCGAGACCGCTACGTCATCCTCTCACAAGACCGCAATGCACTCTTGGGACCGGAGCGCGCGAGGAGCCAACGGAAGGTGAGTATATAACTATTTTTTATTTTAATTATTTTTTTTAACAGGGATATGATGCCCACATTGCTATATATTGCGTGGGCTGTGCAATATATTGCGTGGGCTGTGCAATATATTGCGTGGGCTGTGCAATATATTGCGTGGGCTGTGCAATATATTGCGTGGGCTGTGCAATATATTGCGTGGGCTGTGCAATATATTGCGTGGGCTGTGCAATGTACTACGTGGGCTGTGCTATTTACTACGTGGGCTGTTACATACTACATGGCCGGCCGAGACCAATCAGCGACAGGCAGGCGCACTGTGCCTGTCGCTGATTGGTCGTGGCCGTTTTGCCGTGACCAATCAGCGACTTGGATTTCCGTGACAGACAGAGGCCGCGACCAATGAATATCCGTGACCGGAAGACAGAAGGACAGACAGAAAGACGAAAGTGACCCTTAGACAATTATATAGTAGATGGCCGGCCGCGAACAATCAGCGACAGGCGCAGGCCGGCCGCGAATTGGCGCGGGATTTGAACCACGCTTCGCTAATTGGTCGCGGCCGGCCATGTAGTATATAACAGCCCACGTAGTGTATTGCACAGCCCACGTAGTGTATTGCACAGCCCACGCAGTATATAGCAATGTGGGCATCATATCCCTGTTAAAAAAAAAAAGAATTAAAATAAAAAATAGTTATTGACTCACCTTCCGTTGGCCCCGGATGCAGGCGAAGCGGTTACCGATGCTCCTCGCGCTCCGGTCCCAAGAGTGCATTGCGGTCTCGCGAGATGATGACGTAGCGGTCTTGTGAGACCGCTACGTCATTATCTCGCGAGACCTCAATGCATGGAGCGGTCACCGGGGCATCGCGAGGAGCGGGAAACGCCGGTTCTGGATCCGAGGGGCCGACGGACGGTGAGTATATAATGATTTTTTTTTATTATTATTATTTTTAACATTAGATCTTTTTACTATTGATGCCGCATAGGCAGCATCAATAGTAAAAAGTTGATCACACAGGGTTAATAGCAGCGGTAACGGAGTGCATTACACCGCGGCATAACGTGGTCCGTTACCGCTGCCATTAACCCTGTGTGAGCGCTTACTGCGGGGAGTATGGAGCGGGCACTGACTGCGGGGAGGAAGGAGCGGCCATTTTGCCGCCAGACTATGCCCGTCGCTGATTGTTCGTGGCCGTTTTGCCGCGACCAATCAGCGACTTGGATTTCCATGACAGACAGAGGCCGTGACCAATGAATATCCGCGACAGACAGAAAGACAGACAGACGGAAACACACACACATATATACACATATACACACACGATGGTGGTCCAATTCTAACGCATCGGGTATTCTAGAATATGTATGTAGTTTATTTCTGAAGATTTAAGAATGCAATGAATACACAGTATTTCCCGGGTAAAATATAGACATTATCATTAAATTTCATTGCTCATAGAACTTAATACAAGTGAACAAAATTATTATATATAAACCAGTACATGAATATCTAACTGTATTCAAATAAATCATCGGACGTTGCAAAAATCTGATTAATACGGCACAAAGAGGGGGGGAAAAAAGTGCCGAATCTGAAAGCTGCCAGGCCGCTGTGTCCTAGGACAGCAGATAGACCAGACATCCCCACCCCACCCCACCCATATCTGGTTGCGGGGACTGGCCAATCCTGGGGAATATTAATCAGATTTTTTCAATGCAGGGGATCTATTACACTGCGTGTTTTGGTGCCAGCCTTAACCCTTCATGTGCTCTCCACAGGTAGTCGGTGAAGCTCCGTGTGATGTCATCAAATGTCGTCAAAGCTGCTTCTCCATTGGCTAGCGCTGTGACGGGTAAGCACCGGTATAATAGAGGGGTAGTAGATGCAATCTCACCCAAAAAGAGCTATAAGTTTAGAAATGAACCTGTCTGATAATTGTATAACCCTCAAGTAATATTTTAGTCTTCTGATGGGTGACTCCAGCGTCTCTGCTGATCAGTAGGAGTATACGGTGGTCTGTAGTTCACCTCTGACATCTGTTACTTGCCTGCTTTACACTGCAGCTTTGCTTGCTCATATTGGCTGTGAAATAGAACATATGACATGTCAGAATTTTTGATCCCGTTGTTGATTCCTCCTTGATCGCTGAGGTGAAGGGGCTGAGAGTTGGGAGAGGCAGGGTCGGCTCATAAAGTGTACGGGTCCACCCTCAGCGAGCAGTGATCAGCCGAGCTCCTCTCTGATGGCGCCTCTGAGTCCTCAGGACCCTGCAGATGCTGTCATGGCCCCCGGCTCCTCAGTCTGTTTCCAGTTAATATCTTACCAAGTGGATTTACAAGGATTTAGTTGCAGCTCGCGGTGCGCCCTCGCTGCGTCCGGCCTCTGACTCACTTATTACAGAATGGCTTGGCAGACGGGCAGCTGTTATCACTCAGATCTGCCGGCTGATGGCCACCGCCGCCGGATCTGGCAGGAAGGATTAATTTAACAAGAGAAGACGGGCAGCGTGACTCCAGGTGCCCTGCACTGGCCCAGATCTGAAGGTAACCCTCTAATGAAGACCATAGCCAGGCCCCTGTAGATTGGGGGGGATCCGAGCCTGGGTGGGTTCATTTACTTATGCAGTGGTACTTCTGGCGGGCATATTGTATATTGCCATTACTACCACCGATGGGGGGCGAGGAGATGGGTGAAGGGGAAATACCGGATTATATGTCGGGTATACAAATAGATGGCCGCCCGTAAGATGCGTAGTTGAGTCCAGTCCTCCAGAGCAGGGGATGTTCTTACACATTGATTCCCCCCTCCATAGTCTGGAGAAAAGAGTCATTCTCGCTGACTTCCATCTGCCCCAATAGGATATATGGACAGACTTAGCCTTTATGAGACGGCCCATTAAAGGGGTTTTCTGGGACGTGTACCATGTACAGAGCCAGAAACCGCAATACCGCACGCACCAGTGTATGGCGCTGACTCGTTCCATCTCTGCATACTGTGTACACCCGCCAGCCCCAGGACCCGCTCCCATCAGATCAGTGTGATCGACGGCGGTCATGAGCAGTGCTCACGGGTCCATGGTATTTCCAGTGAATCTGCAATAGGACAGTCCCTCTGATGAGGATTACGCTTATCGCAGACCCTTAATCTCGTGCAATACAGCATAGAAATGAAGCGTGCGCAGTGTTTCTCCTGTCCTGTGCAGGTGCATTCATTCTACTTTGCTTGCTGGGTCCGACCCCTCCGATGGTGTGCTTTGCTGGGTTTGGCCCCTCGGTGGGGCACTTTGCTGGGTTTGCATAATACCCCTCCCCCCGGTGGGGCGCTTTGCTGGGTTTGGCCCCCCGGCGGGGCGCTTTGTTGGGTTTGGCCCCCCAGGCGGGGCGCTTTGCAGGGTCTGGCCCCCCAGGCGGGGCGCTTTGCAGGGTCTGGCCCCCCAGGCGGGGCGCTTTGCAGGGTCTGGCCCCCCCCCCCAGGCGGGGCACTTTGCTGGGTCTGGCCCCCCCAGGCGGGGCACTTTGCTGGGTCTGGCCCCCCCAGGCGGGGCACTTTGCTGGGTCTGGCCCCCCCAGGCGGGGCGCTTTGCTGGTCTGGCCCCCCCAGGCGGGGCGCTTTGCTGGTCTGGCCCCCCCAGGTGGGGCGCTTTGCTGGTCTGGCCCCCCAGGTGGGGCGCTTTGCTGGGTCTGGCCCCCCCAGGCGGGGCACTTTGCTGGGTCTGGCCCCCCCAGGCGGGGCGCTTTGCTGGTCTGGCCCCCCAGGCGGGGCGCTTTGCTGGGTCTGGCCCCCCCAGGTGGGGCGCTCTACTTTGCATACGGCACGGGCATTTTCTTAACCAACTTTCCAGAGGCTTGCTGACCTATCGAGAACTAATGGGTATACATTTAGAATAGTATTTGTAGGACATATTTTTCTAAATTTTGGGCCTGTTAATATGGGTAAAACATGGTGACAATCCCCTTTTAGATATCGATAGTTTGGAGATGCAATACATTATCGCTCCGGAGCAAAAGTTTAAAAGAAAAAAAATATATAAATTTCCTAAATAATTAGGGGCCTGTGCGGAGTCCGAGCCCCTGCGGTCAGGCTTTCAGAGTTGCCCTTGGCCAGAACCCAGTGGGTATTCATGTGACCCGGTGCCGTCTGGGCACCAAGAGCCGCAGCAGAAAAATGTCAGACAAAGGGCTAACACAGCAGCACAAAAGCGGGATTGATGGAGGTCCTCGGGCGGCAGAGGCCGGGGGAGGCAGGCGAGGGGGGGTATGGTGGTGCAGGAGTGTAGCCGTGCGATGGACCAGGCCTGATGTAATGTGGGGAGGCCAGAGCAGGTGAGATGACGAGATACGGGCGGCCTCATTACTTAATGGTGAGATAAGGCCGCTTATCTGAGAGCAGCCCAGGCGTGGCCGCTGCTGACCGTGTGCATGGATTCACTCTCGGCTGCACCGTAAGTAGATCTCTCCGTGGAGCGCAGAGATCTCCGCTTTCTACAGTCACCGGGAGGAGAATCTGGTTATTATAGTGCGACCTGCCAGGACATGAGGTGATCCGTATACCGCAGCGCATAGAGATGACGCACAAGCCGGTATATACCGTAAACCAAGCCCCTGGAGATGGGCCCGGCCACTACAGGAAGTTCTGACTTTTCCTTTTATTTTTATTTTGGACAATTAAGGGTAAATACTGGTGTAGAAAAAAAATTCTTCCGGTCATCAGCGCATGCTGGGGGTTGTAGTGTCACATCAGCCTGAAAGCTGCAAGTTGCAGTCATCGGTCAGGGAATTGCTGGGATTTGTTGTTCTACTGTCGCTGGAGGGTCACAGGTTGTTACAGCTGTCAATGCAATGCTGGGAGTTGTAGTATTAGACCAGTTATAGAGGTTACAGGGTTCAGCTGTCCTGCAGCAGCTGGGGGGCTACAGGCTGAAGAAATGTGTACAAAGGGGAAAAATAACGAAATGTTAGAAATGTGTACAAGGGTGGGAGAGAAGCTGAGCAGAGAGCAGAGCTCCCGGTCCTGAGGAGCCGCGCTGAACTCTGCCCATTATCTGCTGACCCTCCTCATACAGGGGCTCCCTCCCCAGTATAAACATCATCTGTATACTCCGTCCGTTGTATCCCCTCCGTCCTCATCCCTCTCCTCCTGTACATTATATCCTCCCGTCCTCGTCTCTCTCCTCCTGTACGTTATATCCCCCTGTCCTCATCTCTTCTCCCGTACGTGTTATCCCCCCGTCCTTGTCCCTCTCCTCCTGTACGTTTTATCCCCCATCCTCGTCTCTCTCCTCCTGTACGTTATATCCCCCCGTCCTCATCTCTCCTCCTGTACGTTATATCCCCCATCCTCGTCTCTCTCCTCCCGTACGTGTTATCCCCCCGTCCTCGTCCCTCTCCTCCTGTACGTTATATCCCCCATCCTCGTCTCTCTCCTCCCGTACGTGTTATCCCCCCGTCCTCGTCCCTCTCCTCCTGTACGTTATATCCCCCATCCCCGTCTCTCGCCTCCTGTACGTTATATCCCCCATCCTCGTCTCTCTCCTCCTGTACGTTATATCCCCTGCCCTCGTCCATCTCCCGTACGTTATATCCCCTCGTTAGTCTCTCCTCCTGTACGTTATATCCCCCGTCCTCGTCTCTCTCTCTCCTCCTGTACGGTATATCTCCCCGTCATCATCTCTCCTCCTGTACGTTATATCCCCCGTCCTCGTCTCTCTCTCTCCTCCCGTACGTGTTATCCCCCCGTCCTCGTCCCTCTCCTCCTGTACGTTATATCCCCCATCCTCGTCTCTCTCCTCCTGTACGTTATATCCCCTGCCCTCGTCCATCTCCCGTACGTTATATCCCCTCGTTAGTCTCTCCTCCTGTACGTTATATCCCCCGTCCTCGTCTCTCTCTCTCCTCCTGTACGGTATATCTCCCCGTCCTCATCTCTCCTCCTGTACGTTATATCCCCCGTCCTCGTCTCTCTCTCTCCTCCCGTACGTGTTATCCCCCCGTCCTCGTCCCTCTCCTCCTGTACGTTATATCCCCCATCCCCGTCTCTCGCCTCCTGTACGTTATATCCCCCATCCTCGTCTCTCTCCTCCTGTACGTTATATCCCCTGCCCTCGTCCATCTCCCGTACGTTATATCCCCTCGTTAGTCTCTCCTCCTGTACGTTATATCCCCCGTCCTCGTGTCTCTCTCTCTCTCTCTCCTCCTGTACGGTATATCTCCCCGTCCTCATCTCTCCTCCTGTACGTTATATCCCCCGTCCTCGTCTCTCTCTCTCCTCCCGTATGGTATATCTCCCCGTCCTCGTCTCTCTCTCCTCCCGTACGGTATATCTCCCCGTCCTCCTCTCTCCTCCTGTACGTTATATCCCCCTGTCCTCGTCCCTCTCCTCCTGTACGTTATATCCCCCAAGCTCATCGGTCTTTGTCTCTTCTCTGCAGGAGCGATGGAGCTGTCTGTGGCACAGTGGCTTTTCGTGGTCTGTCTGGTGGCTTTCCCACTCCTGTACGAATGGAGCGTCTCCTTCAAGTACTTCTGCAAGATGGCGTTCTACAATGGCTGGATCCTGACGCTGGCGATCCTGGCCATTCCTATATGTGCAGTGCGGGGGCGCAACGTGGAGAACATGAAGTAAGTGATGATGGCGCCTCCTCTCGTCTGTGAGACTGCGATGTTGCAGGACCGGCCCCTGCCCTTGTCCCCTTTACTCTCTTGTTTTCTCCATCTGTTGTGTATCTTGTGCCTTTGCTTGTTCTTCCCTCTGATTTTGGCCTTTCCGTACCTCTGTGGTCACTTACCGCTGCACCTTCTCTCCTGTCTCAGGGTCCTCCGGTTCATGCTCCTGCATATTAAATACCTTTATGGTATCAAGATTGAGGTCCGTGGTTGGGAGAACTTCAACATTAAAGAGCCGTACGTTGTGGTGTCAAATCACCAGAGTTCCCTGGATCTACTGGGTAAGAAGTGCTGATGTCTGGGTGCAGGAGGATGGGGAATATTCTGGGTCCTTACTGTGGATTTTGGTGATTTTGGGACCATATTTGCCCATGGGGTGCAGTCATGCAGGTTGCATTACATGTAGTGTCGGGGTCAGTTGGACCTTGGTGGGTCACTGTGACACCAGGGCTTCATCAGAGATTATATATACATGATTAACCTCTTGTGTGCCTTCTCTCTCCAGGAATGATGGAGATCCTGCCTGGTCGCTGTGTGCCCATTGCCAAGCGCGAGCTGATGTACGCTGGCACCGCCGGGCTGGCGTGCTGGCTGGCCGGCGTCATCTTCATCAACCGCAAGAAAACAGATGACGCCATCAGCGTGATGACAGAGGCGGCGGAGACCATGCTGAAGGAGGATGTGAGATTGGAAACCATGGGGGCTTTAATATGTCAAGTGGTGGGGGTCACACAGTGTATGGGGCCTAAGGCACTGACCTAAGCCCCTAATGCTGCTTATTTGACTGTCGGGGACGTCCACTGCTATATGTTATATGATAAATGGGCCCAGATAGTCGCCTACTGGACTCGGGCCCTTTGCTCCTCACCAATTTCTGGCCTGGTTAAGACATCGACGCTGCAGCCAGTCACTGTCTGCTGATTGGCTGTAGTGATCACGTCACCAGCTGGAAGAAGCAAGGAGACGGAATATCTCGGGTTTTTTTTTCAGAGCACCTTGGGTCCATTGGGGTCAGAATGCGAGGGCTCAGTAATGGCAGAGCAGCGAGGACAGTGATGGGGGATCTGTCAGTTACTATACCTATCTCTGTGCTGATCCTAGGTGCGTGTCTGGGTGTTCCCAGAGGGGACCCGAAATCACAGCGGGTCACTGCTACCATTCAAACGAGGCGCCTTCCACCTGGCAGTGCAAGCGCAGGTAAGACCCCCATCTATGGAGGAGAGAAGTGGGCTGTCACCGTCTACTGACCCACCTGCTGTTATGGCGTACAGCGGGCATCGTTGCTTCGCTTTCTATTTTTTCTTCTCTTTTTAGGTTCCCGTAATTCCAGTCATCATGTCTTCCTATAAGGATTTCTACAGCAAGAAAGACAAAAAGTTCACAACAGGTGAGATTGCAGAATACGTCACCTAATGCCGCAAAGTCGCCATTCTGACGGCCTGTGAGTGCGATGGCCATAGACAACCCGTGCGACCTGCTGCAATCCCGAAGATGCCAAGAGGACGTTACCCCCTTCCCCCGATTGCATTGTGCCCCCTGTATAGATGGAGTGGGGGATAATGCTATGGGCTGCTATCGGGGCGGCCGCCAGTGACAGGAAATCTTAATCTTCAGCACATGATATTGTTGACAATTTATAGCTTCAGCTTTGTGGAAACAGTTTGTGGAAGACCCTTATGTGTCCCCCATGACGGCGGCCAGTGCATGAGGTCTATACAGACGTGGAGGGGAGAACATGAGCAACCGCCATCGCAGGAATTAATCTCCTCCAACCCGTGCTCCTAATGTCCATCGGCGTGTGCTCTGCACCCCGCGGACTCCAGTTTGGGTCGCACTGTGATGCCTCGTAGCGCGCTCTGCACTTCGCGGTCTCCAGTTTGGGTCATACTGCGAGGCTTCAGAGCGCGCCACATTAACACCTCTGGCCCTTTTGTAGATAATGGCGATATACATCCTGCCATAAAAGCCGATCATTAACCGTTCCCGTCATGTCTGTGTGGCTACCACTCATGGTCGCTCATCACTGCACGCTGTCACTTTTCCAGTTGTGTTGGATGTTTTGATGGTGTCTCCTCCAATGACCCTGCGCCCCAGTATTAGTGTGCCGGTCAGCTCGGGGTGTAGGGGGCTGGCGCGGCCCTCTGAGGGCACCGTGCCGCAGTGTGCAGGGCGAGGAGGTAAATGTAAGCAGTAAATAATGAAGCGAGCACTTACACCCAGCCGTCGGACGCTGGTCCCCCGTGTAACATAACATCAGTGTCTGCCGAAGCTCCGGTTTCCACATCACTTTCACAAGACTGAACGCGCTTCCTGCAACTAAGCATAGAAGCCGAACTCTCTGCTATAATAAGAGCGCTGCTCTGATCCAGCATTAATGAGGCGTCTGACAACCATGTGATGTCCCAGAACATCTCTCCACCGAGGTCAGGGGGGAAATGCCTGGTGGTCCGGGGGGGGGCACATCCTGACTTGTCGCAGTGAGACTGGACCACCATAGTGGATCAATTAAATGGCCGCACAGAATAGGGATGAAAAATCACAGAGAAAGGGTTAAAAAATTAAATTCCTGCCAGTCGGAGTCCTCCTGTCTCTGCAGGTAGTAGAATGCAGGCCGGTCATGTTCTTCCCACCAATCTCCCCCTCCATGTCTGTATGACACAGAGCGCAGTCATGGGGGGCAGATAAGGGTCTTCCCCCAAACTGTTCCCTCAAAACTGAAGCTACAATTGTCCACAATGTCTTGTGCTGAAGATTCCCCATCATTGGGCCTAAGGGGCCGAGGCCGCCCCCTGGTAACAGCCCATACATAGCAGCATCATCCTCATCCACCATCTGTACAGGGGGCACAATGTAGTCAGGGACTCTGCAGTTTTGGAGTCGGCAAAGCATAAGTGACTTATGCCCTATGCTCCTCAGCACTTGGGCCCTCGGGTCTGTAATGTTATAGGGTCTCTACTTCGTGACTGAGTTGCTGCAGTTCCTTCCACTTGTTACCCCGGTGACTCCTTTATCGGACCGCACCGGTGTTGGTGAGCTCTGCATCACCAGCCGTTCTGCCGCATGGTTGTAAAGACAGACTGCATGGGGGGCCACCCCATAGGTTATACCCCTGGGGGGCAAGGGGCCGGATGTTATTCACTGGGGACAAAGGGCCAGAGTTTATACACCTAGGGGCCGGTGGAAGTAAACTGGGGAGGGGGAAAGGGCCTAAGGCAGTAAACTGGGGAGGGAAATGGAAGAACCGGAGGCAGAAAACTGGGGAGGGAATTGGAAGGGCCGGAGGCAGTTAACTGGGGAGGGGGAAATGGCTGGATTCAGTAAACTGGGGAAGAGGGAAAGGGCCGGAGGCAGTAAACTGAGGAGAGGGGGAGAAAGGGCCAGAGGCAGTAAACTGGGGAGGGAGATCCGGAGGCAGTAAACTGGGGGATGACAAGTGAAGAAAAAATCTGAATTCTGTGATTAAGGAATGTGGGCCAAAACGTTGGTCCATCTAGTGCAGGTATATACCGTATATATAATGTTTTTCCTCCTTACTATTTCTTTAGTGACGCGCACCCTCTTTCTCTCTTTCAGGGAAGTGTACAGTGCAGATCCTCCCGGGGGTGCCCACTACGGGGCTGTGTGCTGACGACGTCCCCGACCTCGCCGATAAAGTCCGAGGGTTGATGCTTGAGACATTAACTCACATTTCAAATGAACGCCCAGGAAAGGAGCCTGGGGGTGGACATTGATCCCCTTCCATCGCCCTCCATTGTCATCCTCGGCCTGGGTACCACCTCCCCACCCCCCATTCAGGAGCAATCCAGAAGAGGTACAACACCGAGAGAGAGAGTAGAGGGCAAAATTGCCATTCGAGGATCCCATTGAACCACATAACAAATGCCACAGATGAGACGCCACCAACGTGAAGAACCGGGAGAAGAGTGGAAACTTGTATGTGACTATAGGAAATTTTTTTTTTTTTTTTGGTAATCCAGAGAAGATGAACATTCCCTTCAAGCCGACACGGAAGTAGAATGTCACCCGAAAGACTATGACCTCCATGTATACCGAGAGAGTCAAATCTGGGGACTGTCGGGAGGGTTGGGGGGGTCATACAGTTATTAGGGGTAGTCCTGAGGACGCCAAAGATGGGTGCGGAAATGGAGAACGTGGTCATCCAGATAACGTAGGGTAAAATGAATTGGAAGTGGCCGGTTAGGAGCGAGGATCGGATGACATTCCATTAGCAGGAAGGAGGCGGGTTGTCAGTACGTAGAGCCGCGTGTGAGATTTCCGAGGGGGTGCCTTACTGTGTAATTATATTTATTAATGTCCGGCCGGTACTGCTCTCTCCTCTCTCCTCGTCGACTGTCCACAGTCCTCTCCATCTTCCCTCTCTCTCTGTTGTGTCAGGAATGGGGTCGGCCAGTTCTATGGGTGAAGGATGCCCAGTATTGCCCTCTTCAGCCCCTCCACCTCTTTACGGACTAGGAATGGGGGCAGGAACCATGGAACTGATCTGCCCAAAAACTGTGGCCTCTCCCGACTTTCCTTTTTGCCTCTTCCCACGCTCCCGTCACTCCGCAACCACTGACCCGCAACTTTCAGACTCTCCCGATTCCTGTCTTGTGGCCTGAGAATCTCCATGTTTTGTTACTCCGCGGCCTGATCCCTCCTTCGTCCTCATTTCTGCCTCCCGTTTCCACGTACGTTTTCATGTACCAGTGCGAGACGTGGAAGAGTTACACGTGCCAATGTGTTCCTAGCTATCGATTAGTGGGAAGAGGATGTCTTGTGGGTATGACGTGGGGTGGGATGTCGCGCGGGCCGGAGGGGCATATTAATCTCCTGTCCTGTGTATGTGAATTAGCATTGCACAAATTTTTCTGGGTCACCGATGCGTCTGTTCTTTATTTCTGTTTTTTTCCCAATACCTGGTAGACGATGGCGTGAATGCTTTATGTACGGACAGATGGAGAGGTGTGAAGACATACGGCCATCTCTAACCTCTGTAGGGAAAACTCTGCTTCATTGCTGTTAACTCTCAGGATGAGACCCCGCATTGCTGCCACCTGATAGTTCGTCATGTCTATTGTTAAAGGATTGGGGGGACATTATTTTTTTTTTCTGTTTAAGTACATGTATTTAGGACTAAAAATCATTTTTGCTATTGGGTTTCATAAAAAAAAATTGCACTGTTTACAGGCTCTTTGTTTCCTACGCTTTCAACTTTAATGTGGTCATAAATCTGTGGCGAGGAGCTAAAATACAGAGAAGAAAGTTACAAACGCTCTCATCAGGCCTTAGATCGAGCTGACTGTTTCTAATTTAACGATCAAAAAATCTTACTTTGTAAATGTGCTTGAGCTCTCCTGACTGCTGCTCTCCGATTTTTCACTGCTTTGCTCCATTGTAAAGATACTCACATTTGACTTCTGGAGCGTAGCATGTGAAATCTCTGCTTGTAGTCTTACTGGGCGTTTCTCCAGAGTTTTCTCTTGGATTGTGCAATGTTGCTCCTCCCTTCCAGACTCCACCAGTGTCTGGGAGGGAGGCATGACAGCGCACGGCCCCAAAGAAGACTCTGGAGAAATGCCCAGTTGGACTACAAGCAGAGATTTCACATGCTGCGCTTCAGAAAACACAAATGTGAATATCTCTACAATAGAGCTACGCAGTGAAAAATAGAAAAGAGCCACAGAATCAGGGGAAATCAAGGTTGTATACATGAGACTTAACTCTGTTTTTGAGAAAGTGACAGGTCCACTATAGCTTGTTCTGTACAACACACAGGCCATAACAGGCAAACTGCAAAATTTTTAATGAAGCCCAATTTACAAATGTAAGTTTTAGACCCAAGTACAAGTATTTACGGTAAAAAAAAATTCCCAATGTGGACAACCCCTTTCATTTAATTTTTTTTTTTTTTATTATTATTATAACTCGTACAGCAGGCATAATTCTCCAACTTTGGACTTCTGAAACTTTTTCTACTTGGAAAAATATTACTGTACAGCCCCAATGACACTATATAAGCACAAAATACCTTCCATCTGCCCTCCTTTTATGCCCCTTGTTTTGCCCCCAACAAAGTAATGATCCTTCTTAGGAGGCGTACACTATGTAATACTACTTAACAGGATGTAATCGATGGGGGCTTTTCACAGGGTTGAGGCCATATTCTTGTGATTTTGATGCCTAGGTCACTTCACTTGTCCAGGTATAGGCAGCTGGTTCCCCCAGCGTGCGCTCTTTCCCTAGTGCTTGCATGGATGTAAAGGAGTATAATCTATGGGCCACTTATTGAGTGACGCAGTACCTGTTTCCACCATGCGAGGGAGCTAGCGCACCACAGCCATTTATGTCGGCTGCAATGTGTATGTCATAGGGATAAATGAATCTAATCTGGACACACGTACCTGCGATAGATGCATTACTATAACTCCAGGTTTATAACACTATTTCTGTGCTTTTGTACCTGTGCTTTCTTTTTTTCATACATTTTAAACATTACAAGAACTTTGGGTCATCAATCATATGATGATGCTATTCTCCACAAAAGCACTATACAAAGGAGGTCTATGGAAGAAAAATACCAAACCTACAGCCCCCCACAGTTTTTTGAGATGCTAAAAAGTGTGTTTTTCATGTGGAAATTGCTTTGAGTCAAGAAATGCTCCTCTTCTGTAAGGTTTTGTAGAATTTATCCCCCCCTCCATGTGCCGAAACTGTTGAACAATAGCAATGAACAGGAAGGGTCTGCCAAGCATTTTTTAAGCAACCCCTGCATGTGTTGTGGCTGTTGAACAAACACGGGGACTCGAGCATATTATTCGAGCACGCTGAAGACACTGTTAGCACCTGAGCATGCTCAGATAACACCTTATCCCAGCACAAACGCGAACATCTCCATAGATTGTACCTGTTCTTTCCATGGAATGGACAGATAGAAGTAGTATGCAAAAAACTGACATCTGAATGAGGATTATGTCTTACTTTTCCTCTATCCTACTTCTGTCTTTAACCCAAAAAAGTTGCATCAAAAGCTGCAGTGGTGTTTCAGAATCAGCCAAGTGCCAATTTTCTCTCGGAACGCTGCATTATGGCCACTTTCGTTGCCTCAGTGATCACGTGTTTTCTACTGATAGAGTGGAGAATCGGCCGATGTTCTGCAGAAACCCAAAGATTTAAAGGGAACCTGTCACCCCGTTTTTTCCGTATGAGATAAAAATACTGTTAAATAGGGCCTGAGCTGTGCATTACAATAGTGTAGTTTGTGGACCCCGATTCCCCACCTATGCTGCCGAAATACGTTACCAAAGTAGTCGTTTTCACCTGTCAATCAGGCTGGTCTGGTCAAAAGGGCGTGGTGTCTTCCCCCAGATCTTGCTTAGTTTTCCGTTGGTGGCGTAGTGGTGTGCGCATGCCCAAGGTCCCGAATCCACTGCACAGGGGAGTGAAAAGAGCGAGATGTGCTGTATTTCATTGGTGATCGGTGGGGGCGGCCATCTTCCTTTGGCCGCGCGTGCGCAGAAGCGGCGCTCTGCTGGCCGCGGCTTCAGGAAAATGGCCGCGGGATGCAGCGCGTGCGCAGAAGGATATCGCGGCGGCCATTTTCCTGAAGCAGAGTTTGCATCTCGGCTTCAGGAAAATGGCCGCCGCGATCTCCATCTGCGCACGCGCGGCATCCCGCGGCCATTTTCCTGAAGCCGCGGCCAGCAGAGCGCCGCTTCTGCGCACGCGCGGCCAATGGAAGATGGCCGCGCCCACCGATCACCAATGAAATACAGCACATCGCGCTCTTTTCACTCCCCTGTGACGTGGATTTGGGTCCTTGGGCATGCGCAAACCACTACGCCACCAACGGAAAACTAAGCAAGATCAGGGGGAAGACACCATGCCCTTTTGACCAGACCAGCCTGATTGACAGGCGAAAACGACTACTTTGGTAACGTATTTCGACAGCATAGGTGGGGAATCGGGGTCCACAAAATACACTATTGTAATGCACAGCTCAGGCCCTATTTAACAGTATTTTTATCTCATACGGAAAAAACGGGGTGACAGGTTCCCTTTAATGTTTCCTGCTTGATCCTTCATTCCCCCAACGTCCTCTGTCGGAGAGTCAGGATTGCTGATAACTCTCAGGATGAGACTCTCAGGATTCCACCTCCTTGTAGGAGTGTTTCGGCCAGTTTCTTACAAATATATGTAAGGTGTCCTTATTGCTCCCCTGTTACAGCTGAATCCCAAGACGGCCATAGTCCCTACTTCACCTAAGGAATCTCTTTGCCAAAGAGCGTCGTCTTTGCCTCCTTGTATAACTGGAAATTCTTAATACCGTATTTGTTTCCTGTACTTCGTGCACAACTTGGCCCCTTGAGTTTTGCTTTGTGAGGATTGTGCACCTGTGCCGGGATGTGGAGCTGGAGAGAACCGCCGTTTACCAAGGAACTATCGCTACGGGAAGTTGTGTGGTGTTTACAGCAGCGGGAAGGGTGGTATCTGGATAAGCACCTTACACGGGGCGCACCCAGCCTTCCCCCCGGCTCAGGAAGGGAGGAGAAGGAATGAGTAATTCTGGATGTGTTCCTTATCACCGGCCAGCACATGGCGAGAGGGAAAGTAAGAAAGTGGAATCTCGGGCAGAGAAAAGAGACCTGTGACTGGACGATGCTACGGGCAGAGAAGAGAGACCTGTGACTGGACGATCCTTCGGGCAGAGAAAAGGGACCTGTGACTGGACGATCCTTCGGGCAGAGAAAAGGGACCTGTGACTGGAAGATCCTTCGGGCAGAGAAAAGGGACTTGTGACTGGATGATCCTTCGGGCAGAGAAAAGGGACCTGTGACTGGACGATCCATCGGGCAGAGAAAAGGGACCTGTGACTGGACGATCCTTCGGGCAGAGAAAAGGGACCAGGGACCTGTGACTGGACGATCCTTCGGGCAGAGAAAAGTGACCTGTGACTGGAAGATCCTTCGGGCAGAGAAAAGGGACCTGTGACTGAACGATCCTACGGGCAGAGAAAAGAGACCTGTGACTGGACGATCCTTCGGGCAGAGAAAAGGGACCTGAGACTGGACGATCCTTCGGGCAGGGAAAAGGGTCCTGTGACTGGACGATCCTTCGGGCAGAGAAAAGGGACCTGTGACTGGACGATCCTTCGGGCAGAGAAAAGGGACCTGTGACTGGACGATCCTTCGGGCAGAGAAAAGGGACCTGTGACTGGACGATCCTTCGGGCAGAGAAAAGGGACCTGTGACTGGACGATCCTTCGGGCAGAGAAAAGGGACCTGTGACTGGACGATCCTACGACCCTTCAGACAAAGGAGCGGTTTGTGTAAGCAGGAGGCTCCTGACCCGAGAACCCCATCGTTACCATCAACCTACAATGGTGAATGAGACGGACAGAAACCACGGTCTTCACTAAAGAGGAAGTCTTATGCCGATGCTCCTTCATAGGATCGTCTGTTCTTTGCCAGAATAGAAGGCCACCTTGTAAGTCTGTGCCCACACGAGGGAAAAATCTGCAGCAAATTTGCATGTGTAGTGTGGATTGTGCGGCAGGTTTTGCTCCTTTACAGGAAAGGGACAAAATTTGCTCCGGGTTTTAAAATTTGTACTACAAGTCCAAAAAAAACATTGCCCCCATGGCTGTTACTATGGATCTCTGTGGGTTTCACCTATTGAAATCCACACTGCAAATTCTGCTTTCCCCCTCGTGAGCATGGACCCCAAGTCTCTATTCACATGAAGGATTTTGAGGAGGATCTGCTCCAAAATCTCCCTAAAAAAAGTCTTCATATACACATCAGATACTCATCTCATTCTGTACAATGTAAACTTTATGCTTCCAGATCAGTGAGGGTCTTTTGGATTGGTGACCCTTTAACCATTCACATGATTTATGATCAATCCCGCAATTTCCAATGACGGAAAGAGACATCAGAGACCTGAGCGGCCTTCATGTAAGATTGTTCCGTCTGCAGCTTCTACGAGGTTGTGGTCATTCATGGGGAATGGAGTCGGAAGTGGCCGAAGGTCCATGAGGTGCCAATAAAAGGTTATTACAAGTCAGAGGCATCTTACCGCTTGGGGGCTGCTTTGTGCCCCATTGTTGCTGGTTCCCATCAGATCAGGGATAGATCCGTTACACGACAGACCCCATAATCCCCAGGTGGACCCCACTGATACTGAGTTATACTCTAAAGAATCTGCCGGAAATCCATGTTATATACAAATAGTATTTATTATTGAGACATGACGTAAAGGAATAAGGGTTATAAATAGGAAAAAGGGGCCATAAATAGGTGCATTCCATAGGGGGGATATAAATAATTGGGGGGGGGGGGGGATTAGGGGGTCAGCGCTTCAGATCTACAGGCATCTCAATGTCGTTACTGCGGCAGGAACCTGGAAAAGATGAAGAAATAAGAGGAGGTTCACTTAATAAGCAGAGAATCAGGCATTACAGGAAAAAGTGGTGGGTGAAAACGAAGGTGGGGAGAGGGAAGACAAGGGTAGAAATAAGAGGTCACCCCTATTTATTGGAAGCCTCTGGGTTCATGTGTCAAAGACCATGATGTACGGACTGACCCGAACTCAACAGTCTCATAGGCATAAATGTCTGGTCAAGAGATCCACAGCGAGTCCGTGCCTAGACCACGACAGACCGACGTAGGAATCTGGCCCAAAATCCTACAAGAGCCCAAACATGAGAAAAACCAGAAGGGTCCAGGGCTGCAGAGTACCTGATGAGTCACCCTTGGGAACACAAGAATGGGGCTTATGGAAATTCAACTGACCGATCCTTCTCTCCCCTGATATCTGTGTTTAGTGGGGGAGTCAACAGGTTCCCATACACATTACATGTTGGCTGACATTTATCGAATATGTTTGCCAGCAAAGTACCAGCAGAGTCATATAGCAAAGTCGTCATCGTGAAACATCATTAACACTTTGGACAAGTGGTGGGGAATTGCCCCATGGGTATGCTACACCTTAAAGTATGGTATAGCAAATCCCCAAATCATATTAGTAGCCTGGGGCAAAACACACGTGTGTTATATATAACCAGACACATCAAATCCGCTACATAGAATATAAATAAAGATAGGAGAATCCGGAGCATAATATAAACAAATACTTTATTAATACAAAAGTTTAAAAGAACCATATATCAGTAATACTTGAGATGCATATATACCAATGACTAACATAGATAAGGGGGGAAAACCCACCCCTCTAGAATCCTCATACTGCGCAATAATCATGGAAAGAGAAAAAAGTAAAGAGCCCTTCCATATAATATAACCTGGTGCTGCGGCAAGCTGATCAATAATAAAGTGACAGTCCTAATAACCAAGGCAAAAGTGTCGCAAGTCCACTCAAGACAGGAATAAGCAACATATGGAGGGCACCATCTAAAGGACTAACAGTCCAATACAAGGGGATCAATCCCACAGCGTACAAAAACACAGTGATAAATGAACAAAAGAAAAAAGCGTACGCTGGAGAAAAGGGAGACCACCCAAATATATATGAACCAATAAACTTTATTATAAAATGCACACAGACCTACAACATATATAAAAACATTTAAAAGCAGAATTACACAATATACTCTGTAAGATGTAAATGACCCCTCCCCCCCTACTCATAATGTCAGGTAATAAATATTAGATGTAAAGTAAGCATAAACTCCAACAATAAGGTAACGTGCCCGTACCACAAATACAACTAATGCAAGTGGCACCTATACAATAAAAGGTGTCAATCTAACTAGATGAAGAGGAATCTACCTCTAAATATGCATGTAAAGTACATCCACATATCATTTAAACAAGTTGGCCCAAATACAGCGAGTGACTATTGAACATGACCAATGCACAACCAGATAGTTGGTAAAAAAAGACAGTGTGGAAATACGTTACTCTATGCGGCCAAAAGTTGCAGGTTGTCACGTGGTCCTGTGAATCATGGCTGGAGCAGGCGATAGATGACAAAGGTAAGGACAGGGGGGGGCGTTATTCCGGCGGGATCCCTCTCCTCTGTCTCCCCCCTGTGCTGGTAAGCTGTCTTGAGTGGACTTGCGACACTTTTGCCTTGGTTATTAGGACTGTCACTTTATTATTGATCAGCTTGCCGCAGCACCAGGTTATATTATATGGAAGGGCTCTTTACTTTTTTCTCTTTCCATGATTATTGCGCAGTATGGGGATTCTAGAGGGGTGGGTTTTCCCCCCTTATCTATGTTAGTCATTGGTATATATGCATCTCAAGTATTACTGATATATGGTTCTTTTAAACTTTTGTATTAATAAAGTATTTGTTTATATTATGCTCCGGATTCTCCTATCTTTATTTACCTTAAAGTATGGACAAGTGGTGGGGAATTGCCCCTTGGGTATTCTACACCTTAAAGTATTTATTGATGTTTCACAGAGACATGTAAGAAGTTTTGAAGTCACATGTTGATCGTAGTGGTAGAAGAGTAGCTGTGAGACCCCCTGGTTCATTGGCATCACCAGTGTCACATCCCTACCTGGACCTGCGGTGTCCGCCTTCATCACCAGGCGCCCCTATATTCATTCTGATGGATAGCGCTGGTGATGGAGGAGCACCGCCTGCTACCCAGTCAGGCAGAATGGCTGTGGGGGCTGCCAAGAGTTCAGCAGGACTGATGGGGCAGTACCATGCCCTACTTAAACTCCCTCTGGTATAAGTGTTTACTTAATCTGGTTTTTATCTCCTGTCAATGTTGTTTAAAACTCATTGCTGACCCTGGACTGACCAAACCGCCTATCTGCTTGAAGATACTACTTCTGAGTTGGTTGCTTCCTTACTTCATCCCTGACCTCTGATTTTGTGTAGTATGTGTCCTCCTTGGTGTTGACCCAGCTAGTCAAACTCCCTCTGCCAGTTCGCTCCACCAGCCAGCAGCAGCTCCATGGACGCAACCCAGGGGACCCTGTTGTGAGTCCAGATCCCTGTGTAGGGGTTGAAGGGTTTTTACAGGGTCGATCTGGGACCTGCTAAAGGGACTGACCTGCTCAAAGTCTGTCAATGGAAGCCCTATTAAAAGCTCTTAGGTTCTCCATGTATAGCCTAACCTTACAGCCAGTCACTTACATTCTCCAATCTTCTCCTCCATGTACATCAGTTGATCGCTCAAAAAATCCACCCGATCCAAACTACGGATTTTCTCCCAGAATTCCTGCACCTGCTCCGAGCGGATCTCTGACAGTTTAATGGGGAAGAGTCTCTGAAGAGCGGAGAGGGCGCTGTCCAACTTCTATGGGAGGGGAGGAAAAACATCTTGTTATGGTGGTCTGTGGCTAGATCAAAAGAGCAGAGAACAAGGGACCTCTACAATGAGACCTCAGCAGGGAGGTGGGGTCATGAAGGAGGAGAGATTTATGGATGGTTATCAAGTCCATCTATCCTGCAGGCCTCAAGGACTGCCTCTGTCCCTGACACTGGTCTTGGTCTGGTTAGGTCCTCTGAACATTTGTCACACTGGTCATTTCCTTGAATTTCGTGGTATGGAGACACATACAAATGTTGGCCATATGTACAAAGGTGAAAAAAGGGACTAAACCGAGCTTGAGATATGCGGCAGGAGGTTCCTGTTCACCATGGACATATTAAAGGACATTAATATCCTATAAGAGGACATACTCTTATACACACAAGAGGAGTTGTGTGCATGGTCCTCATCTACCAGCCAGGGCAGAGCATGGCTACAAAGAGTGTCTACAGCTCTGGAGGATCCAACACGTCCAGGGACTACTCGGACAGCCATTGATGACTCCATAGGAGCTGTGTAATGCCTAATTTAACCATTGGTGGTGCTACAGGGCTCTCAGGTCATCCTGCAGATTACGGGGGGGGGGGGGGGGGGGGGGTTATACTAGTCGGACCACCATGTTACAGCTTATTGTTGAAGGACCCCTCAAACATACAACTGATCCTAACCCTCAGGAGCCGTGGTTTGTCTCCACTCCAGACCTCGGCTGTAGATCTTCACATGTTCTCTACCAGAAGAGCTTAATGAAAGGAAGCGCATCCTCATCACACCGCGAGCCGCTCAGGTTCCTGTACCTTCACCCTTACCAGACTTCCTGTGTTATCTTGGCTGAGCCTCGGTTTCCTGTTAGCGGTGTGCGACTTAAAGGGGAACTCCACCGTCACCAAGCTCCACCATTACACATGAAGACTTCATTGTTTATATTGAGTAGTTACAAATCTATACAAAGCACTGAACTGCCTTTAATTAAAGGGGTATTCCCAAAATCAAAAGTTATCCCTTATCCGCGCCATGAAAAGTGCGGAGTTGTGATGTTCTACATGGGACTGCTGGAGAAATCCAAGTACACAGCTCCCCTGTTTCCGGTAGTCCTGTACTCAATAAATGGAGCAGAGGTCAAACAACTCTTTAACCCCTTCCCAACGAAGGACGAATATGATCCATAACTTCCAACTACTGAAGAAAAGAAAGTGGGATAGATCATACGACGCGCGTCGTGGCAGATGTTGCCCACACCCATTTACCATTTTAGATGTGAAGTCGCATTTTTAATGTGCTTTTTATAGCACAAAAAAGCTTTGATTTGGAGTAAAAAAAAAAAAGCACCAAAACCGCACAGTTCAGCAGCGTCCTTGGGCGCACAGCGGGAGCCTTTTTTGTTAAAGTAATTTTCATTAAGGATTTTTTACTTAAATGGGGTAAAAAAAAAAAGGGAGGGAAACTAAAAGTGCACAGTAATATAGACACAAACAAGGACCAAAGAAAAGCAAAAAAAAACTAATTTAAAGGGATGAAAGATAGCGGCAAAATAAAGGGTGGGAAGGTTTAATGATGTGAGAAGGGGAAAGGAGAAATATATTTTATTAAGGAAAAGGGAAAAAAATTAAAGGGATAGAAGGAAAATGAAAAATAATGGTCTGTACAGGATAGGAATTCTGTTGAATTCTAATAATGAAATCACATCCATTTTGCTTGGACAGTTAAACACAGCAGAATTTTTGTGCCAAAAAAGCAGCAGAAAATAAGCAACATTTACGCTACATGTGAACAAGGTCTAAGTTTCGAAACAAAGTGGATGCGATTCCGTGAAATGTCCGCTCTCTGTGGTCTGGATTCGCTACTGAACTCTGCAGTTTTGGTGCCTTTTTTCTCCATTGGCTTCTTATAAAAAAAAACATATAAAGAAAAAAATGTCGTATTTTTAATTGAAGAATCAAAGGTTTTCTGTTCTATTAAAGTATTAAAAACTCTGCTTCGTATCTGCCCCAAAATCGCATCAAATAAGCAGAAAAAACGCATAAAAGAAACGCAGCAAACACGTAATAATCAGAGGAGATTGTTACTAGGTCGTCTGGTGCGGATCCTGCAGAAAAAAGCAGCAGAAAGAACGCAGCATTTACGCTACATGTGAACACGGCCTCAGTGTTAGTTTTATTACATTTTTTATAGGTTTAAAAGAGAAAAAATATCTATCCCCTTTTTTTTATGTAATTTACCGATTCCTGTAAATTAACTGATATGTGGATCATTACTATTACAGGGACACCAAATATGTCCGTTTTATTTGCTGATTCGTGATGTTTATTATTTTTTTATAAATCACATTGTAAAATGATATTTTTTTCATTATCAAGTGTTTTTCATGATTATTTTTAGCAATTTTAAAGCATGAAAAAAATCAAATCTCTTATTCTCCCACTATAATAAAACTCCATCCATTGTACACATCAGTGCATGTCTCAGTATAATCTGTATGATCCTGCAGTATAGATCAAGTACACAAAATTCTCCCCATGAAATCACTGGCACTTGTGGCTCAGGAGCTTATAGTGGGTTCCAGATCTGGGGACACTCGCAAAAAAAAACAAAACATTTTTATAAATGCTCATTATTTTTACTACTTTTATAGGACCAAAAAATCTTGTTCTTCAGCTTAGTATACAGAGATGGTTGGTGGTGGAAATGACTACGTTAAAATGGAGGGGGGGTTTCTTTACCTGTGGGGAGTAAAATCTGCCTCCAGTTGCTATGAGACTCACTCCTGATTGGTGTGGGCCTTACAATGATAATCTATATATATGAGGGATTTGGGCACCTACCATGCAGCATCATTCATCTGAGCCTCCTGATGATCCAGTTGGTGAAACGCGTTGAGGCATGAGGCATGGGTCCTCAAGAACATCGATCATGATGAGTATCCCTGACTTTGACTGATACTGGCATATATCATGTTCTGACTACGCGGTTTATCCATATCGTGTGCTAGATCTACTTATCTATATTATTGAATGCTATCTGGTTGGTCTCTATGTTTACATTAAGAAATTTGTGATTAATATATCATATGTCAGCAGTATGTAACAGCTGCATCAATCTGTATTTGAATCGCAATTGGAGTTTGCCCCTATGTATTAGTTTCATCATAGGTAGTATCTACACTGGGCTATATATCAATCAGATGGTGGTATTGGCTATATTGCTTTATAGAGTAATTTAACCCTTTTTTTGGTTACCAATTGGCTGGTCCCTATGTTTGTCTATGTATTGTGCAATAAGTTATTGCCATCTTGCATGTTAGCCCCCACCTATTAAAATTAAAATTATCATCAGTATAAGCGCCAGGCTGTATATCTCTTAGCCTGGACATATTGGAAAAAGGGACACTGATAGGGTGAGCCTTCGCAGAGTGGGGGCGCCAATTCCGCTGCATAGTAGGGTGCCAACCTCCACAGTCAGGCAGGTGGTCAGTGAACAGGGATCAGTTACAGTCAGGTTGTTTGTCCTTCATGTTTATGCACTATTAGTTGCACTTTAAGTCACGGCATCACTCCCCCTCACACTGTTTAGCTAGAATCCTATCAAGAAATCATTGTTTTTCCTCTATCTCCTGCCGCGTGAGATTGTTGTATTGGCTGCATCACTTCCTCTAGGAAAAGAGTGTAGGAGTGATAGGGTCAGCCATCGAGGAGCGGGGGTGCCTCTCTCGTATACACATATATATCTAGGGTGCCAACCTCCGCTGGCTAGGCAGGGGAATTCAGTACCTACAGTTTGAGGGACGGTTGTAGTGTACACGGTTGTATGTTTTTGTTGTGTGGTATAGGTTTTAAATGTCAATTAATAAAAATTGTTTTTATTTAGTATTATCCTTTTGGATATAAGGTTCTTGCGAGTTTTTCTATATTGTAACCTTAGTGGCCTATCTAATTAATTCAGTTTGAGTATACAGAGACCATAGAAATACATTGTTATATACTCAATGTATCTCTATGGACATGTATTATCTGTTTCTGGAATTATTGTCCGCAATAGAGGTCAAGATAACCAAATTCTCCTATCTTTATCATAGTGGGCTGTAACTCAGTGGTAGAGCTGCAGCCTGCAAGTACAGAGATGCCAGGAGATGTGAGTGCATCCCAGGGGGCAAGTACAAAGATGCCAGGAGATGTGAGTGCATCCCAGGGGGCAAGTACAGTGATGCCAGGAAATGTGAGTTTGCATCCTAGCACTTGTCAGAGTAGTGAGTAGTACAATCCCTGGCAAAAATTATGGAATCACCGGCCTTGGATGATGTTCATTCAGTTGTTTAATTTTGTAGAAAAAAAACATCATAGACATGGCACAAAACTAAAGTCATTTCAAATGGCAACTTTCTGGCTTTAAGAAACACTAAAAGAAATCAAGAACAAAAGATGTGGTAGTCAGTAATGGTTACTTTTTTAACCAAGCATAGGGAAAAAATTATGGAATCACTCAATTCTGAGGAAAAAATTATGGAATCACCCTGTAAATTTTCATACCCAAAAATAACACTTGCATCAAATTAGATTTGCTCGTTAGTCTGCATCTAAAAAGGAGTGATCACACCTTGGAGAGCTGCTGCACCAAGTGGACAGACATGAATCATGGCTCCAACACAAGAGATGTCAATTGAAACAAAGGAGAGGATTATCAAACTGTTAAAAGAGGGTAAATCATCACACAATGTTGCAAAAGATGTTGGTTGTTCACAGTCAGCTGTGTCTAAAATCTGGACCAAATCTCAATTGAAAATCTTTTGAGGAAGTTTAAGAAAATGGTCCATGACACAAGGTTCCAACCTGCAAAGCTGATCTGGCAACAGCAATCAGAGAAAGTTGGAGCCAGATTGATGAAGAGTCCTGTGTGACACTCATTAAGTCCATGCCGCAGAGACTGCAAGCTGTTATAAAAGCCAGAGGTGGTGCAACAAAATACTAGCGATGTGTTGGAGGGTTTTTTGTTGGTTTGTTTTTCATGATTCCATAATTTTTTTCCTCAGAATTGAGTAATTCCATAATTTTTCCCCTATGCTTGGTTAAATAAAAGTAACCATTACTGGCCTTCATTTTTTGTTCTTGATTTCTTTTAGTGTTTCTTAAAGCCAGAAAGTTGCCATTTGAAATGACGTTAGTTTTGTGCCATGTCTGTGATATGCTTTTTTTCTATAAAATTAAACAACTGAATGAACATCCTCCAAGGCCAGTGATTCCATAATTTTTGCCAGGGGTTGCATTAGAAGCTGGGAGAAAAGCTGAGATGGTTGAGAGCTATGTATGACCTTGCTCCACACCACACATGGCAGGTGCCAGCTGCATTTTTCAGCCAGCAGCAACAAGAGATAGCTCCGATCGCTGCTGTTTAACCATTTAGATACCACTGTGAGTACCTGACGCAATCACAGCGTGCCGATGGTTTGGCACGGCAGTAGGGGATCTACTGAAGACCCCCCATTACCACCAGCCTTGTAATTCCATTAAGCCCAGCCTGTGGTCTTCATAATGAGATTGTTAATTTTCACATTTATAGCCAAACTATAGTACTGCAGAATATAATACAAACAATCACAGGTTGAAATTCTCATCGGGAGACGAAAAAAAAATAATGAATAAATAAAAAGTATAAAAATTTAAATCACTTCACTTTTTCCAATTAATAAATCAATAAATATTAAAAAATAATATTTTGGAGTCTTTAAAAGCTCAATCTATGAAAACATACAATTAAGTGTATGATACGTGGCATAAAGGAAACTAAAACCAAATATCAAAATTGCATGCCCCACACACAAAAATGCTATAAAAAGGAACAAAGTGTAGACGCCTCAAGATGGTAAAAAAAAAAAGAGACAAAAATCAATTACTGGGTCGTTTTCACTGCACAATGAACGCCGTAAAACAAAATAAAAACAATGGCGGAATTGCCTTTTTCACTGCATTACATGGTGTCATTCCAAACTACAACATGGCCTGTAAGGAATGACCTGGTTTGAGATTGGCCGCATAAATGTGCATCAGAGCTGTATACACGAAACGGAAGAAGATCTGCTCAGTGATCACTCACCTGCTCCAAGGAGCTGACAAGACCGCGGAGATCCTGCACCTCATTAGACAGCTTGTTTGAAGACTCTGCCAAGAAAACATGAAATAAAGGGACGCTCCATTATAGAGACACGTGATATAGTTTACATGTCTTTTTAAAGGGTTTTTCCAACGTAAAAAAAAAATGGCAGATTTTTTTTTCCCCAGATACGGCGCCACACCTGTCCATGGGTCGTGTCTGGTATTCCATACATTGTATGGAAGTAAATGGGGATGAGATGCAGTACCGTCCACAACCTGTGGACAGAGGTGGAGCTGCTATAAAAAGAAAGCAGCCATGTTTTTCTAGTCATGGACAACCCCTTTAAATAATATATTCTTCCATATAGTCCTCTATATTATAAAGGGAGTTATCATAGTTGGCAACTGTCCCAGGAATTCCTGGACCAGACGTCCAAGTTTTGCCCCCAAAATCCACCCCATCCTTCCCAGGTTTGCTCCACCTCCGGCCCACCTCGAAAACACCCGCTTTTGGATGTGGTTTGCATGAACCCTGCCCTTTTTCAGTCCAGCAGTTGTGAGAAATCCTGGGACAGTTTATTTAAAGGGGTGGTCCACTTTTTACACCACTCTATTCCGTAACCATGTTAAGGTATATGGGGTATATAGAGACATTAAAGAGTATAAAGGGTATATAAGGTATAAAGGGTATATAGAGACTTTAAAAATAAAGTCCGTGCTAAGAAAAACCTCCAGACCCTCAGCTCATAAACCCAAAGACCTTTTACACCCCGTGGAGATCTGCTATATTCCCTCACTGGAGAACTTTGTGGCGTCCTCCTCCTTTATCCTAATACTTATCATCTATTTTTAAAGAAACACATTTGACTGAGAGAAACAATGTCTTTAACCCCTTGAAATCAGTTATATCATTGAAGAAAAGTATCACTTTAAGATTTAAAGGGGAGTTTCATCTGCTGTAAAGTGTACCTCCAGAGGTACTGTAGGTAACCTCCCACCAGCCTAGGTGCAGACTGTCCTACATTTGTTGGGAATGTCCTGATTTTTAAGAGACAGTCCTGGGAAATGTGTCAGGTCCTGGAGTGAAAAGGGGCGGGGCTTACACTATTCCCACCCACAAGTGGGTGGTTCCAGATAGGAACCATACAAGTGTATGCAAGATGGCTGAACACTGCGTGACATTTAATGCTGGGCCTCATGCATTAAATCTGTAATCTCTGTTGGCCGTAGCAACCAAACAGAGCTCAGCTTTCATTTTGTCATAGCAACCACTGAGATCAGCTTTCATTTTACGCTCTCATTTTAAAATACAACCAATCAGAGCTCTGCTCTCATTTTAAAATACAACCAATCAGAGCTTAGCTCTCATTTTACCATACAACCAATCAGAGCTCAGCCCTCATTTTACCATAATAACCAGAGTTCAGGTTTTATTTTATCAACCAGTCAGAACATAGCTTTCATGTTATCATAGCAACCAATCACAGCTCAGTTTTCATTTTACTATAGTAACTAATCAGAGCTCAGCTTTCCCATATCAACCAATCAGTGCTCAGATTTCATTTTACCATAGCAATCAAATCAGAGCTCAGCTTTCATCTTACTGTAGGAACCAGTCAGAGCTCAGCTTTTACTTTATAAACTGCTCTGATAAAATGAAAGCTGCGCTGTAATTGGTTGCTATCGTTTTTCTCTTTTAGAGTGTTGATAAATCTGCCCCATTCTGTGTCTTGAGGCTAAGTGATTGGAGTACAGGACAGATTCCCCACACATGTTTACATTGATGACTCGCGGTCTCCGTGCCATGACACACCACAAGGTCCCCATCATGGCGGTGACGCGGCCAGGCTCACCTTCAGGTTGCTGGGCCAGTACTGACACTTGCGGCTTGTTCTCCTTGTTTTTCATACAGAATTTCCCATCTTCCCCCAACGTGTATCCCGGGTGACAATCGCAGCGGTAGCCGCCCCTCGTGTTGATGCAAACCTGGGGGCAGTAGCGGGACGGGCGCCGACACTCGTCTATGTCTGAGGGAAGGAGACACAATATGGAGGACGCTTTGGTTGGATATTTGGCTGCAGAATGAGTTAGCAGAGAATCTGTCAGCGAGCTCGGCTTGTGGCTGTTTTTTCCGTCTTGTTCCAAACTCCTCTCAGCTGATTTACGGCCACATTCGAGATCTTAGACGTGGTCTGCGCCATATTGGCTTTTCCATGTGTGTACGACACAAAGACGAAAGCTGACAGACCCTATTATAATCATTAGGGTCTTTCAGATGAACTCTGTGTCCGCCATGTGACGGGTCTGTCCCACTCATGAACCGCTTAGGGCCACGGTCACACGGTCAGTATTTGCTCAGTATGTTACCTCAGTATTTGTAGCCAAAACCAGGAGAGGGTGATAAATCCAGAAGAGGTGACGGGTCTCCATTATACTCCTCCTCTGTTACAAATACTGACGGTGTGAACACGGCCTTACGTGTCCCGCTCCTATGACTTACCCACGTGGCAGTGTCTTCCTCCCCACCCTGCAGGGCAGCGGCACATGTTGGGTTTCACACAAGTCCCGCCGTTCTGACAAGGTTTACGGCAAATGGCTGGATGTGGAAAGGAACAAGATGGCGAGAAAAAATATGTAAATGCGGAAATATAAAAAAGAACATGCAAAAGGCACAAACATAGGGACAGATAGGGATCACCGGTCCTAATGATAACAGATCCTAACAAACATAGGGATCACTGGTCCTAATGATAACAGATCCTAACAAACATAGGGATCACCGGTCCTAATGATAACAGATCCTAACAGACATAGGGATCACCAGTCCTAATAATAACAAATCCTAACAAACATAGGGATCACCAGTCCTAATGATAACAGATCCTAACAAACATAGGGATCATCAGTCCTAATGATAACAGATCCTAACAAACATAGGGATCACCAGTCCTATTGATAACACATCCTAACAAACATAGGGATCACCAGTCCTAATGATAACAGATCCTAACAAACAGGGATCACCAGTCCTAATGATAACACATCCTAACCAACATAGGGATCACCAGTCCTAATGATAACAGATCTCAACAAACATAGGGATCACCAGTCCTAATGATAACACATCCTAACAAACATAGGGATCACCGGTCCTAATGATAACAGATCCTAACAAACATAGGGATCACCAGTCCTAATGATAACAGATCCTAACAAACATAGGGATCACCAGTCCTAATGATAACAGATCCTAACAAACATAGGGATCACCAGTCCTAATGATAACAGATCCTAACAAACATAGGGATTAACAGTCCAAATGACAACAGATCCTAACTACCATAAGGATCACCAGTCCTAATGATAACAGATCCTAACAAACAGGGATCACCAGTCCTAATGATAACACATCCTAACCAACATAGGGATCACCAGTCCTAATGATAACAGATCTCAACAAACATAGGGATCACCAGTCCTAATGATAACACATCCTAACAAACATAGGGATCACCGGTCCTAATGATAACACATCCTAACAAACATAGGGATCACCGGTCCTAATGATAACAGATCCTAACAAACATAGGGATCACCAGTCCTAATGATAACAGATCCTAACAAACATAGGGATCACCAGTCCTAAAGATAACAGATCCTAACAAACATAAGGATCACCAGTCCAAATGACAACAGATCCTAACATGGGGATCACAGTCCAAATGACAACAGATCCAGACTACCATAAGGATCACCAGTCCTAATGATAACAGATCCTACCGAACATAGGGATCACCAGTCCTAATGACAACAGATCCTAACAAAAATAGGGATCACCAGTCCTAATCCTAGTCCAATCCTTCCCTTTCACAGCCTGCACTCTCATAGCTCTAGAAGGCCAATCTGCAGCTGCGTACCCCTCCTCTCCCCTTTCTGCTATTTATTGATTTTCAATAGAAGGATTTTCTGGTGTAGTTGATGAGGGAGTGACGTTCTCTCTCCAGCTCGGAGAGACTGTTTTCACCCCGTGTCTATCTCCTCTGCCTGTCGCCACCACTAGGGGGATCTATTGCGCTAAGCACAAACAGCCCCTTACACATCGCCCCCTGGTGGTGGGACATGTATGTGAAGAACAGAACCATTGAACATGGTAGCACTTCACAGCTCTCACCTTCCTCACAGGACTCAGAACTTGGATCCGTTTTCTTCCATCCCGGACAACAGATTGAATTTACTTTAATGATTTCCCTTTTCACCTGTCGGACTGACACTGAGTACACCGTCCTAAAACACACAGACGCCAGTCAGTGACATATCCACTCTGCACAATACTCATGGCTGTGCGCGGCGTCTCTCTGCTGCACTACCTTCAGCAGACTGTGGCTGTAATACCGGACACAGCCTGCATACAAAGGTGGCACTGTTTCCAGGAAAAATTTAAACACACATTTCTAATATTGGACTAAAATGGAATGTTATGGCCCAAATAATTATTGCATTTGTGTCTATTTTTTGTGTGTTTTATACTGTTTTTTTTTTTTCACCGTCTTCAAAGAGGAAGAGGAGTAAAAGTCTACCGCCCCCTATTGGAAGTAGCGATCCTACAAGTCAATATCGACCCTTTAACGAGCCTTGAAATGAGACTTAGGATAAAAGCCAAATCAGAATCTCTATTTGCAGACACTGTGTTTCGGGGGACTGCCCCTCATCAGTGCACAGGATGAGATCGGATTTGGTTGAGTGAGAGGCGAGGACAGGGATTTATGCTTTCCTCTTGTGAAGAGTGACATGCCAGGTCTGGCACACCAGTATGAGGAGACTTAAACGCCTTGCATGCTCCTCGGGGAAATTAAATATTTTGGAGGACATGAACTCTAGTGCCACCTATTGGACGTAAAAACAATTTGCATATTTAATTTCCCAGAGAATCATACATGGCGTCTAGGTCTCCTCATACTGGCATGTCACTTTCCACAAGGGGAAAACCTTACCCCTTAGTTCTCAGTCTTATACTCTCACCCAGCAAAATCCGATCTCATCCTGTGCACTGATGAGGGGCAGCACCCTGAAACACCGTGTCTACAAATAGAGATTCTGATTTGGCTTTTATCCTAAGACATATTTCAAGGCTCGTTAAAGGGTCAGTAATGACTTGTAGGATCGCTACTTCCAATAGGTGGCGCTATAGAGTTCAAGTCCTCCTCCTGTCTGAAGAGACCAGAGGAGCATGTAAGGCATTTAAAGGGAACCTGTCACCCCGTTTTTTGAAGATGAGCTAAAAAAAGCGTTAAATAGGGGCAGAGCTGGGCGTTACATTAGTGTTTTTTGTGTGCCTTCATTACCCACCTATGCTGCCGAAATACCTTTGCAAAGACGCCGTTTTCTGCTGTCACTCACGCTGGTCTGGTCCTATGGGCGCGGTGACAGCGCTGTTTCTCCCCCAGAATCCTGCTCATCATTCCGTTGGTGGCGTAGTGGTGTGCGCATGTCCAACAGAGAATATCCACTGCCCAGGAGATGAAAAAGAGCGCGATCTGCGCTATTCAGCCATTCACCGGTGGGCGCGGCCATCTTTCTGTGGCCGCGCGTGCGCAGATGGAGCGCTCTGCTGCCCGGGGCTTCAGGAAAATGGCCGCCGCGATCTCCATCTGCACATGCACGGAATCCCATGGCTATTTTCCTGAAGCCCCGAGCAGCAGAGCGCTCCATCTGCGCACGCGCGGCCACAGGAAAGATGGCCGCGCCCACCGGTGAATGGCTGAATAGCGCAGATCGCGCTCTTTTTCATCTCCTGGGCAGTGGATATTCTCTGTTGGACATGCGCACACCACTATGCCACCAACGGAATGATGAGCAGGATTCTGGGGGAGAAACAGCGCTGTCACCACACCCATAGGACCAGACCAGCGTGAGTGACAGCAGAAAACGGCGACTTTACAAAGGTATTTCGGCAGCATAGGTGGGGAATAAAGGCACACAAAGACACTAATGTAACGCCCAGCTCTGCCCCTATTTAACGCTATTTTTAGCTCATCTTCAAAAAACGGGGTGACAGGTTCCCTTTAAGTCTCCTCACACTGGCATGTCATTCTCCACAACCTTACCCTTTTTATGTGCCAGGAATATTTCTGCTTTTTTTGTGACATTTAGTGAAATGTGAAAGACAAAGATGAAGATGATTTTTTACTTTGTCCAAATCCCATGAACCGTGTGCGTCGTTTGTGCGTAGAAAAAATACAGCAACGAATAACACAAGACAAAATAAGTGACTTAAGAAAACCCTCAAATGATGATCGGGGCCTTAAAGGGAACCTGTCACCTGAATTTGGCGGGACCAGTTTTGGGTCATATGGGTGGGGTTTTCTGGTGTTTGATTCACCCTTTC
The DNA here is from genome assembly GCF_051348905.1 of Ranitomeya variabilis. NCBI lineage: Eukaryota > Metazoa > Chordata > Amphibia > Anura > Dendrobatidae > Ranitomeya > Ranitomeya variabilis. Next base: position 378,645,886 of record NC_135233.1, on the reverse strand, counting down.
CTTACCTGCTGGCTGCAATATTGGATTGAAGTTCATTCTCTGTCCTCTGGAGTACAAGCAATATTGCCTTGCGCAGGCGTGTACTCCGGAGGACAGAGAATGAACTTCAATCCAATATTGCGGCCAGCATGCAGCCAGCGGGTAAGGAAAGGGTGAATCAAACACCAGAAAACCCCGCCCATATGACCCAAAACTGGTCCCGCCAAATTCAGGTGACAGGTTCCCTTTAATGTCCCGCCAACAACCATCGGCCATCTTACCTGTAGGTGCTGCAGGTGCGCTGACCCCGACACATAGTCAGATAAGGCTGATAGAACGGCTTAACGAACGTCTCATTGTGAATAACTGGGATTTTCTCCACCTGCCTGGAACAGACCCCTGTAAAAGAGCTGCAGGACAGCGCACATGTCATCTAGGCCTGGACTTATGAATAGACCCCCATTGTATGCTGAAAATTCCCCTATGTATGCCCCTATTTTTAGTCTCCATTTTTTTTATCTGTACACCATATGCAGTATATATCAATCCCACCCTAGTGAAGTCTACAAAGTAATTCATTGTGGAGCTACCCTGCCACCTAGTGGCCACTTGCAGAACAGGCAGTATAGGTAGAGTTACCCTGCCACCTAGTGGCCACCTGCAGAACAGGCAGTATATGTAGAGTTACCCTGCCTCCTAGTGGCCTCCTGCAGAACAGGCAGTATATGTAGCGTTACCCTGCCACCTAGTGGCCACCTGCAGAACAGGCAGTATATTTGTGAAGCTGAATTAGAGGCAATTGTAACTTCTGTCTAAGTTCAGGGGATGCAAAACGCACAACAAGGTTCCTTAAGCCTCGTCCTGTTCAGATGTTAAACAGTTCAGATCCACTAAAGTGACTGTGACTGAGCTAAAATACTACACACAGCCTGCGGACGGGGTGGTGCTGCTTATTGGAGATAACAGCTGTGTTTTTCTAAACCTGGACCGCCCCTTTAATTACTCTATCAATGACAACAGGGAACAATTTGCTTACCTGGGCCCTTGTGCTTGCACCGACACCCCCACCAGTAAGACAAGGGTCGACCAGACGGACATTGTGATTGCCGGACTCACCTGTTAATAAGGATAGAAATAAAGGGAGGAGAAGTCCTGTAAATAGTCTATAATGTAGTCGTAGTCAGCGCATTATATACCTCTTGGGAATTGCTCTTTAAGCGATTGTACAATGAATTCTAGCTGTCTTTCCTAGTATATAGCCTAATAGTAATCTATTAAGAACCCACAACATATCTGACAGTAAGGGCCCCGATAACGTACACTGGGGCCCAATGGGTTGTGCAGCTCTGAATACAATGGACTGAGGGCCGAGCGGTTCGGGATCTGTCACCGACATCGAGACTGGGAAAACATCAAAAACTTTGCAAAATGGAAAATGTAGTTTCCTTATCAACAGCTTTTCCCTTCTCAGTCTTCTATTTCCTGCTCTGTTCATGTATGGAAACCAGAGGGGATCAGTGTGAGGAGGAAGCCGCGCCGGGCAACGGGCGAACGGGCCGCGGATCGGGGGGAAAAGGGTCACTCAGGACATGAAAAAGGAAAGATTAAAAATCAGAAAAAAATATTATTTCTATAAATTCACAATGGGACCCCCAAAGGTTGATCTTGCCCCCATTTTAACATGTGATGAGGACCTGCACTGATAATGGGGCCTCCTGTTACAGGTGGATATGCTGTGCTGGGGTCAGGAAGCTCCTGAAAGGGGCCTCATTTTAGTTCTTGTGTTTCGCATCTTCTTCTTATATTAATGCGCAGACAGAAGCAAAATCACAAAAAGCGAAAAAGTATAAATCGCACATTGGTGTTTTGTGAGCTGTGTCGTATTAAGAAAAGCTGTGTAAAAAAGCGAAAAATAATAAAAAATGCGACAAAAAAGAAAAGTATTGTAATATTGTTATAAGATTGTACAGAAGAAAAATAGCAAAAATGCCTGGTGTGAACATGGCCATGGGATAAGAGTCCACACCGTACCCCTGTGTACTCGTCCCGTATTATGGAGGTTTTCTACTCTACAAGAAACTATGGCGCGATCAAGACAAAAAAGGAGTATTAATGGCGAAAAAGAAACTAGGATACTGGCATTATAATCAATTAAGGCAAAAAAATGTCTAAAATTATACAAAGGAAATTTTAAAAAAATAATAAAATCCAAAAATGGGTAAGACTGAGATGTAGCAGAGCTGGGCTTTTACATAGGACTGCAGGAGAGTCCAGCTCTGCTACATCTGTAGTAACAGATAATGTCACGCGGGACGTATGTAGCGGTATGAATGCACTCACTGTGACCAGTGTGACTGTCCAGTCGCCGTCCGGGCTGAATAATCTCATGTTGTGCCCTGCAGAGAGGAGAGAGATTGTGAGAGAAGGAAGTGCACGCCCCTGAGTCACAATCATACTCGCCCCGTGGCGGAGACTCCCCTCGTCTGCTCACGACAGGCGCCCACTTCAGTGCCAGCTATGCCCCCTTCTCCGTCATTTCATAGAAAATAGTCCAGGTTCCCTCTAGAAGCACCTGGCAATGGTTCCTTCTGCTAATACGTAACTGCCCCCGCCCCCCAGTGATATCTGAATTACCCTAGGGGGTAAAAAGGGCCAAAAGTCACCCATCCGCCCTCGGTATGTAAAAGACTTGTGGCGTGTCCCTTTAAGAGAACTTTTTTATTTGCACATCTTCACACTGTGCAGAGTTGTATTACTCATCCTGTTACACTAATTACCTTCTGCCAAATTCATTCGCTTTCCCCATCAGTCACATAGACCATGGATAGAGCAGCAGGGCTATGTTCGGAGAGGGGATTGGGGACACAGGATCTGTGTTCTTGTGAGTAGGGGTCCTATCAGTGGTGCCCCCAACAATCCAACACTTGTTTCCTATCCTATAGATAACCAAAAAGTGTGTGCAGTGAAACCACATGAGGTACCTGACAAACCTACCATTGGCCGGTAGGAAATTTGGGTGCAGAAAATCTCAAAAGTCCTCAAAAACGTGGAGTTTTAGCTCAGTTTTTTTCCCCCAAAACACAGCAAAAAGACTCTGTTTGCCCACATCTCAATGGGCCTAAGTTTGTCCTCTATAAATCCAATAAGTTCCATCTTCTCTGTTAATAGATCTCTTTCATTTTACTCTCTGTCCATCCCAGACCACAACGACAACTTCTCCTGATAACTGCCAAGTTTACTATGAAGCCATGTTTGCTCAGTCATCCTTAGTCTCTAGAACAACACAAAGTGAGACCTCAACAGATCATCAGACCAGACCGCTTTAATCAATGTGGACCTGAGTCCAAATCCCTAAATTCAGATTCAAGAAACTGGGATAAGATCCCACGGACGTTCCATGCTAAGCATTACAATGCTGTGCTACCGTGGAAATCTGTAACCAGAATCATGGAGAAATGGATGCCTATTCTGTGTACAGACCGTTTGCAAACATGAAGAACGCAAATGTGGCTGAAGGAACAAGAATGAGGAGAGGCGAGTGTCAAAAATCCTAGCATGGAGATGTCCTGGTCGTGGCTCTACCTGCAGAGCTGGAGCTTCTGTTGGCTGTCATTGTCATACGGTTTTGCAGGCACTAATACAAGGTGACCACACTGCTGTAGAGTAGAAGAAGCTGCCATGTATAGTGGATATGGTGGAAACAGGACCATGTAGTAGGAAGGGCGACCCGAAGAGCAGTTTGTTGTGGAGTTGAGTCAGGCTTAAAGGGTGCAACCAAGTGCCACTTTATGCTTGATGGAGACTGAGATCATCCAAATGGAGTGACACTAGATTTAAGCCAACAAACCAGGTGTAAAGGGGAACAAACATCCCCCACGTGACCCACAGACAGGTGCCACACCTGTTATGTTGCCACGAGGTAAGATTGCCTGTCCTTTATCTCATTATCCTGGTTGGTGCTGCCCCCAGCACTTGGGGGCTCTCAGCAATATATGTGAAAATATAAACATTGTTCCTTAGTTTTCACCGTATGGTGGGCACCGCCATGGGCACCTTCCTCACCCCCTCCTGACACTATGACACTACTGGCTGGTTCACTTTGCCCTGTCTATAAACTCTACATGTCGGGGCAGCACCCGCTGTCCTGGAGTGATTAGAGTGTTGTGACGGGACCATACATTCCAGAAACTCGTCCATTTACAGTTTTGACTTCCAGTTTCCTGATGCTCCAGATGAGACTCGTGGCTCCTAATTCCACTTAATTTAGAAAGGAGCAACATCTGCCACCTGCATTCCCAGCGTTACCCAGTACAGCGGCAGAGTGGTGGTAGCAACTGGTTTTATGGTCCCAGCTATGTTATTGTGAACTATTCCAATTGGTTACTACAGCCAAAGCCCACCACAACCCAACTCTAGGGCATGCATTTGTTTACCGGGCGACTGGCATTGCCTTTTGTCCATGCTTGCACACTCTACTAGAAAGTTGGTGGGTCACCTGTAGTTAATTGAGACCCCCAAGACATCTGGCAGAACACAACAGGAAATCTAGATGTCAGAAAACAGTCAGTGCCAAAGCTCATGAGTGGTGGCAAAGGTGTATCTAGTAACCAAGGAGTCCAATAGCAAAATGAAAATGGTCCCCACTGCACCATTACAGGTGGTCAAGAGCATGAAAAGCTTGATTATTTTGGTTCAGTTCCCTAATACACAGGAGTAGTGCATAATGTAATGTCACAGTGTACAGAGATCATACACACAGTGATATCACAGTGCAGAGATAATACACAGTGATGTCACAGTACAGGGATAATACACACAGTGATGTCACAGTACAGGGATAATACACACAGTGATATCACAGTACAGGGATAATACACACAGTGACGTCACAGTACAAGAATAATACACACAGTGATGTCACAGTACAGGGATAATACACACAGTGATATCACAGTACAGAGATAATACACAAAGTGATGTCACAGTACAGGGATAATACACACAGTGACGTCACAGTACAGGGATAATACACACAGTGATGTCACAGTACAGGGATAATATGAGTCGCCCAGCCAGAGCAGTGGGGTACTTGGTACTGGGTCTGGTCTCAAGGGGAATGTCACTGTGGCTGCGTCCCGGTCCGTGGCCCTGGGTATCAACGTTAAAGGGGAACGGGCTATAAAGGGAAAATGTTTATGAGTCTGTCGTGACACCACATGTGGTGTTCGGTCAGTAGTTGGACAGACGCTGCATTGAAGGGGTCCCCCGGGGGATGTTGTGGCAGCACGGGTGTTACACTTCCCACAAGTGAAACGGGATCCCCAGGGGTCCTATGGTGTGTGGCCAAGATGATGGTATGTGCCGATGAATAAATGGAGGAGACAAGCTGTAAGTCTTTACCTGGTTTACTGCAGATGGTAGGCCACAGTCCAGGGCACCGGCAACAGGTACATTAGGAGTCCAAACAGTCCAGAAACAAGAGGAATCCCCTTAGCAGGTCAGGTTGGGGACCTTCCGCACTGCGCTTGCTGTGTCTGAGGTCCCTGATGCCACTAAGTGCTCCAAACAAGGTCCTAATTGTTTCCCCTGTCCTGGGACAGGTACCTGTATGGTAGGCCGCTTGAGCCATCCCTTCTGGGGGTCTCCGCACGGTGACTCCAGGCTCCAGGGTGCTGCTATACCACAGGTGCAAATGGGCAATGTCCGTGTAATCATATGCCCTCCGTCTGCTCTGTGTCTTAGAATTTCCACAAAAGCCTCGGGCTCCCGGTACCCGGTTTCTGCGCACTGACTCCTTGGAGGCCTACTCGTAGCCTCCTTGAGTCCTGTATCTCCTCTCTGCTCCCTTCCTGTGTCACGATCCATGTTTGGATCTGTGGCAGATCTGGTTTCCCTCAGATTAAAACCTTTTTTCCTTTCAGGTCATCTGGGGTTAATGCAGTTTTTCCCCTGGTGGCCGCTGGTGTAATTGCATTGCAGCTTGTTCTGCTGATGTGGGTGGTGACCACTCCCACCTTCCTTTAAAAGGTCACCTGGTGCATCAGCTGACTGTTGGTTATACAGGTCCTTTGGATACCAACCTTGCTGGAATAGGAGCTTGCTGAGTGCTGTTGTTCTACAGCTGAATATTCATTCCTGGTGCATTACTCTGCTGTGCAGTGAATTGCAGCAGAGAAAGCTAAGTGTGGTGTTATTGTTTCTTTGTCCCTTTGTTGTTTGTTACTTGGTAGTTTGTGCATTCACCTTTTGGTATTGTGTTCCCCTCACTCTCATATTGTTTATTCCTGTTTATTTGCTTTGTGGTGCTGTTTACACAGTTCACCCCCTGGGGTGGGGGTTGGGGGTTTAGTTCAGGGTTTAACAGGAGACAGGGACAGGTCAGTGACTTGGGCCTCCCTACCTTCAAGGGTACCCCCAAGTTAAGGAAAGACAGGGCTCCCCCTAGCCTGAGGGGCAGTTCAGGGGCCCAGATTCCTCATCTCCTGTTTTCCTATTTCTGCCCTGTGACATTCTGTCTGTCCTCGCTCACAGACTGTCTGTACCAACTCAAGTGACTGGTCTCCTGGGATCAACTGTCTAGCTCCTCCTCCAAACTAGGATCTTTATCCAGGGAAGCTGCCCTAAAACAGGGTTTAGAGCTCCCCCTCCTGGCCTGGATTTGGAAGGTGTTGTGTGTGTGATAACCTGCCAAAGGGAATCTCACTTGTCTCCAAACATAGCACTACCCTCCCCGAGAGGAAGGCAGCACTACTGTGGTACTCGAACTCCTGGGGTGCCACATTGCCCCCCTCCCCCCCTTAAATCCAGTACTCCTGGACTGGGAAAGGAAACATAAACAACAGGTTACATAAGACATTTTGCAAAACATTTGAAATACATCAAAACAGGTTGATAACTTTTCATCCCTTACGGGAGGCATGGTTCTTGAACGTTGCAATTAAATTTTATAAAAGTATATCTGGCCTTATACCAGGGTGTCCATGTTCATAAGTTTATTAGTACCGATGTGAGGGACCCGTCGTAAACTCCCAAAGTAGGTCTTGAGCGGGCTACACGGCGTATCCAGACCCGGTGTTCGCCACGCCAGACGGTTTTAGCTTCGGGTCTGCAGAAGCAAAGAAGGCTCTACCCATGCCAGCAAAGTGGGCAGAACCAGGGTGCACATTGAGGGTGCCAAACTATTTACAAAAACAGTTTTTGGGTAATCCACTGTCCATTACCTCAATGTCCATATAAACCTGTAACAAAATACATGCAAACATTTCAAACAGGTAACACAACATATTGACAGTCCCTGTAACGGGCTGGGATTTGACCCTTGGTGCTACGAGTAGACTTGCGTAATTCTTGTCTAACATGTTTGCTGTTGTGTACCCACTAGTGCATGTACTATTTGTAGGCCTGCGTTGTGTAGGTAAACTGAGTAATTGTCTGCGACTTCACCATAGGTCTGACAGTTTCACCAATAGCAGAGGGTGGATTTTCTGGTTCCACTGCTTTGGTGACATTTGCTACTTGAACCTGCTGGTGTAAAGTCTCTTCTGGTTCAGGATGGTTTGGAATCACATTTTGTTCTGGTATTTCCAGCTGGGGAAAATTCAAGACAGGTATCACTATGGCCTAATGTATTTGAGTCCAAGACTGGGGAAATCTCCAAGAACGGTGTGAATTCTCTTTTCTTCTTCTACCACGGGTTGAGTAGTTCCTGGATTTTCTTCTTTGTTCCTCAGTTTGTCAGGGCATATTTTGAGATGATCTCTGGATACTGCAGTTGAAGTTTCTCCTCCATCTTTACTTATAAGGCATACTTTCGTGTTGTCGAAGTTTGAGGGTAGGATAGTATATGGTTCTGCTTCCCACTGGTCGTCAAGTTTGTGCATTCTCCTTTTACGTTTTAGCACTTGTTCACCTGGTGACAAGGGAATTGCAGGGGCACGTTGGTTATAGTTTCTCTCTTGTCTTTTTGTGATAGACTTCTTTCAAAGCACTTTTGTACTTGGCAGTACTTTTGTTGTCTCTCAGTATCCCAATCTGCATCAGGTGAGGTATTTTATGGGGTTAGGACTCCCATGTCTAGATCAACTGGTAGTTTACTAGATCTTCCTCTCATCAGGTATGCTGGAGTGCAGTTGGTGGAATTCACTGGAATGTGGTTGTACAAATCTACCAAGTCTGGTAACTTTTCTAGCCATAAGTTTCTTTCATGTAAAGGCAAGGTCTTCAGTAAGTCAATCACTAATTGGTTCATCTTTTCACACATTCCGTTGGTTTGCGGGTGGTACGGTATTGTTCTGATCTTTTTGCATCCGTACAGGTTGCAGAATTCTTGAAACACTTCCGCTTCAAAGGCTGGTCCTTTTCAGTAAGTACCTTCTCAGGATATCCATATGGTCTACAGAAGTGCTGTTGGAAGGCTTTGGCTGCCGTCTTTGCTGTCTGGTCCTTGACAAGTACAACTACCAGGAATCTGGAGTAATGATCCACAACAGTCAAAGCGTAGACATAGCCTGAGTTGGAGTTAGCTTCACGTGGTCTAAGGCCACCAGTTCAAGTGGCTGTTTGGTGACTATGGGCTGTAGGGGAGCCCTCTGGCTGTCACGGTCCTTTCTGCGCAGGTTACATGGGCCACACTCCCGGCACCACTTTTCGATGGCTTTTCTCATGCCAATCCAGTAAAACCTTCCACGTAGCAGGATCTTCAACTTCTTCCATCCGAAGTGTCCTGCTCCATCATGGTATGCTTCCAAAACCTTTGGCGCATGTTGTCTTGAGACCACTATCTGCCAGACTAACTCATGAGTGCATGGGTCGATGTTTCTCCGGCACAGCTTACCCTCATAGATAAATAATTTGCCTTTCTCCTTCCACAGTTGTTGCGTCTCTTGTGGATCATCTGGACCAGGGTGTGAATCTGCTTGCTTCAGCAGCTCTTTCACCAGACGGACCGCGGGGTCCCTGTCCTGTGTCTCTGCCCATCCATGGTCGGGCAATGGGTTCAGTGTGGCTTCTTGCTTGTTACTGCGCCTGTTCCTCACATAATGAGAGTACTGAGTTGCTCCAGGGCGATGGAAAGCTGGTAACTCGACCTCTTCCAGTACCTCTGGATCCTCTTCCACCTCTGGTAAGTTGAGCATCCTGGATAACGCGTCGGCATTGGCATTCTTGTGCCCTGCACGGTATTTGATGGTGAATTCATAATTGGACAACCGGGCCATCCAACGATGCTCCAAGGCACCTAGTTTTGCCGTCTCCAGGTGAGTCAGCAGATTGTTGTCCATGTAAACTGTGAATCTTGCTGAGGTCAGGTAGTGCTTGAACCTCTCTGTTACCGCCCAGACGATGACGAGGAACTCCAGCTTAAAGGAACTATAATTTTCAGGTTCCTTTCTGTAGGGCGAAGCTTCCTGCTGGTGTAAGCAATTACCCTTTCCTTGCCTTTCTGTAATTGGGACAGTACTGCTCCCAATCCCACGTTGCTGGCATCTTTGTACAGCACAAACAGTTGGTCATTTTCAGGGTAGGCCAGTACCTCATCTCCTATGAGAGCCAACTTCAACCGAGTGAAGGATCCTTCCAGCCTGTCATTCCAGTCAAACGGGGTATTCTTACACTTGGTTTTCTTAGATTGACCCACTAACAGGTCTTGCAGTGGTGCGGCTATCTTGGTGAAGTCTTTAATAAATCTTCTGTAATAGCCTACCAACCCGAGGAACTGTCAGACTTCATGGATGTTACTGTTTTTCGGCCAGTTCTTGATCACGGTGATCTTGTCAGGGTCTGGTGCCACTCCTTCAGAGCTTACCACATGGCCCAGGTACTGCACTTTGGGTTTCAACAGGTGACATTTAGATGGTTTTACCTTCAAGCCAAAGTTGGACAAGGCTTCAAACACCTCGGCCAGGTGCTTCATGTGGTCCTCATAAGTCTTGGAGAAGACAATAACATCGTCCAGATACAACAAGACGGTTTTGAAGTTGTGCCTGAGACAACACTCCATCATTCTCTGAAATGTTCCTGGGGCATTGCACAGTCCAAACGGCATGTAATTAAATTCAGCGAGACCCATTGGTGTTGTGAAGGCCGTCTTCTCCTTATCTGCCTCTGCCACGGGAACCTGCCAGTACCCACTGGTGAGATCCAAGGTGGAAAAGAAGTTAGCAGATTTTAAGGCAGCTAATGACTCTTCTATTGTAGGCAACCGGTATGCATCCTTTGTGTAATGCAGTTTATTTGCCTATAATCTACACACATTCTCATGGTGCCGTCCTTTTTCCTGACGAGGACTAATGGAGCTGCCCAGGGGCTACAACTATCTCTGATTACCCCTGCCTCCTTCATCTCTCGCAACCTACTTTTGGCACACTGGTAATGAGCTGGAGGTACAGGCCGGTACCTCTCCTTAATGGGTGGATGACTTCCTGTGGGGATATGATGATGTACCCCTTTTACCTGCCCAAAATCTAGTGGGTGTTTACTGAATACCTGTTCATACTCATGGACCACAAGGTAAGCCCCTTGTTTCTGGTTTGAAGGTGTAGAGTCAGTGCCCACGTGTAATTTCTGACACCAAACTTCCATTTGTCCTGCAGAGCCATTGTCCTCCGCCTGGTTGGACGAGACCAAGGGTTCTGTTGCCTGAATCACATTATTATCAACAGTAAATAGTTTGGCAAGTGTGGCATATCTGGTTAGGTGGACCTCTTTGTCTCCACAGTTAAGGACACGTACTGGTACCCTCCCCTTGCGGACTTCAACACCCCTCTGGCTGTCAGGATTGTGGGCCTACTATCTAAATACACAGGTTCTACCAGGGCCTGGTAGTCTTTACCTCTGATACCTATTGCTGCCCGACACCATATTAACATTTCACTCCTGGGGGGTATTGCAATGGGGATTGGATCACTCACTGTGACTCTGCCAATTTCTCCACCAGACTGTCAGGACTCTGAACATTTTGATTACCTTTTGTGCATTACTGCCCTTTTCCAAGATGGCGTCTTTGGTCTCATGTGCACTGTGTCTTCCTGCTATATAACTCCACCCCAGCCTTTAGTCTGTGCTAGAGTATTCTGCCTTGCATCCAGCTCCTCATGACTCCCTGGCTTTGCACCTGCACCTGCTCCTGCGAACCTGTGTGGAGATCCTGCTACTCAGCTCTGAGTTTCTGCTGCATACATCGGTTTCCAGTAATCCTCCATCTGGCTGCTTGTGTTTGTTTCCATCTGCATTTGCTGGACATGTAAGCTGTTGCTGCTCTGCTTAAACCTGAGACTTTTACCCAGGCCTCCTTGGTTGTGCTAAGATATTATTTGAACTGCCTTATAAGCATATCTATCTGTGTTTGGACTACCAAGGACTTATTCGTGTCAAGTATCCTCAAGAATAATTGTGCTTCATAGACTTTTTTTGTGTGATTGCATTTTCCTCTGAAGTTTCCTATAGACTGCTAAGCTGCGTTTAATATTTACTCCAAGTGTTGTGGACTTGAGTTTCTCTCTGCACCTGTTTGAATCACCATGTGATAATATAGACTTTACCACTTATAAAACTGTGTCCTGTAGTTGTCTTGTTCCATGCAAAGAGTCTCCTGAGTTATCCCTTATAATCATTACAGGATACTCTAGCCTCAAAAGAGGAGACTGCTGGAACAATGACTGCAGAAAGCAGACTAGAGCAGGTGTTTTCCATAATTAGATCACTGCAGAAAGATGTGGAAGGTCTGCAAAAGAAGTTTGGAAGCTTTGAACACAATCAACAAGTGTTTGGACAAACTTTGCAGGACTTAAGCACCCGCATGGCAGCCCAGGAAAACAAACTTGCTGGCATAAAGTCCCAGTATGGACGGGCTTTTCAGGACATAAGCACGCAAATGGCTGCAAAAGCGACTTTACCATCTGGGCAACCGCCACCAGCTAGCCCACCTAAGTTGCCCCCATTCAGATTTAATGATGATCGCGACAAATTTCATGGCTTTGTGAATCAATGTATGCTATATTTTGATGTGCATGCTGACCGTTTTATCTAAGATGCTACAGTTATATGAAAAAGTCTGGGCACCCCTATTAATCTTAACCCCTTCACCCCCAAGGGTGGTTTGCACGTTAATGACCAGGCCAATTTTTACAATTCTGACCACTGTCCCTTTATGAGGTTATAACTCTGGAACGCTTCAACGGATCTTGGCGATTCTGACATTGTTTTCTCGTGACATATTGTACTTCATGATAGTGGTAAAATTTCTTCGATATAACTTGCGTTTATTTGTGAAAAAAACGGATATTTTGCAAAAATTTTGAAAATTTCGCAATTTTCCAACTTTGAATTTTTATGCCCTTAAATCACAGACATATGTCACGCAAAATACTTAATAAGTAACATTTCCCACATGTCTACTTTACATCAGCACAATTTTGGAACCAAATTTTTTTTTTGTTATTGAGTTATAAGGGTTAAAAATTGACCAGCAATTTCTCATTTTTACAACACCATTTTTTTTCAGGGACCACATCTCATTTGAAGTCATTTTGAGGGGTCTATATGACAGAAAATACCCAAGTGTGACACCATTCTAAAAACTGCACCCCTCAAGGTGCTCAAAACCACATTCAAGAAATTTATTAACCCTTCAGGTGTTTCACAGGAATTTTTGGAATGTTTGAAAAAAAGTTAAATGTTCATTTTTATTTACACAAAATTTATTTCAGCTCCAATTTGTTTTATTTTACCAAGGGTAACAGGAGAAAATGGACCCCAAAAGTTGTTGTACAATTTGTCCTGAGTACGCTAATACCCCATATGTGGGGGTAAACCACTGTTTGGGCGCATGGCAGAGCTCGGAAGGAAAGGAGTGCCATTTGACTTTTCAATGCAAAATTGACTGGAATTGACATGGGACGCCATGTTGCGTTTGGAGAGCCCCTGATGTGCATAAACATTAAAACCCCCCACAACTGACACCACTTTGGAAAGTAGACCCCTAAGGAACTTATCTAGATGTGTGGTGAGCACTTTGACCCAACAAGTGCTTCACAGAAGTTTATAATGCAGAGCCGTAAAAATAAAAAATCATATTTGTTCACAAAAATGATCTTTTCGCCCCCATTTTTTTATTTTCCCAAGGGTAAGAAAAGAAATTAGACCACAAAAATTGTTGTGCAATTTGTCCTGAGTATGACGATACCCCATATGTGGGGGTAAACCACTGTTTGGGCGCATAGCAGAGCTCGGAAGGGAAGGAGCGCTATTTTACTTTTCAATGCAAAATTGACTGGAATTAAGATGGGACGCCATGTTGTGTTTGGAGAGCCCCTGATGTGCCTAAACATTAAACCCCCCCACAAGTGACACCATTTTGGAAAGTAGACCCCCTAAGAAACTTATCTAGATGTGTTTTGAGAGCTTTGAACCCCCAAGTGTTTCACTACAGTTTATAACGCAGAGCCGTGAAAATAAAAATTCCTCTTTTTTTTCACAGAAATGATGTTTTAGCCCCCAGCTTTGTATTTTTACAAGGGTAGCATAATAAATTGGACCCCAAAAGTTGTTGTCCAATTTGTTCTGAGTACGCTGATACCCCATATGTGGGGGGGAACCACTGTTTGGGCACATGACAGAGCTCGGAAGGGAAGGAGCGCCATTTGGAATGCAGACTTAAATGGATTGGTCTGCAGGCGTCACGTTGCATTTGCAGAGCCCCTGATGTACCCAAACAGTAGAAACCCCCCACAAGTGACCCCAAATTGGAAACTAGACCTCCCAAGGAACTTATCTAGATGTGTTGTGAGAACTTTGAACCCCCAAGTGTTTCACTACAGTTTATAACGCAGAGCCGTGAAAATAAAAATTCCTCTTTTTTTTCACAGAAATGATTTTTTAGCCCCCAGCTTTGTATTTTTACAAGGGTAACATAATAAATTGGACCACCGAAGTTGTTGTCCAATTTGTCCTGAGTACGCTGATACCCCATATGTGGGGGGGAAGCACTGTTTGGGCGCATGACAGAGCTCGGAAGGGAAGGAGCGCCATTTGGAATGCAGACTTAAATGGATTGGTCTGCAGGCGTCACGTTGCATTTGCAGAGCCCCTGATGTACCCAAACAGTAGAAACCCCCCACAAGTGACCCCAAATTGGAAACTAGACCTCCCAAGGAACTTATCTAGATGTGTTGTGAGAACTTTGAACCCCCAAGTGTTTCACTACAGTTTATAACGCAGAGCCGTGAAAATAAAAAATCCTTTTTTTCCCACAAAACTTATTTTTTAGCCCCCAGTTTTGTATTTTCCCAAGGGTAACAGGAGAAATTGCACCCCAAAAGATGTTGTCCAATTTGTCCTGAGTACGCCGATACCCCATATGTTGGGGTAAACCCCTGTTTGGGTACACGGGAGAGCTCTGAAGGGAAGAAGCACTGTTTTACTTTTTCAACGCAGAATTGTCTGGAATGGAGATCGGATGCCATGTCCCGTTTGGAGAGCCCCTGATGTGCCTAAACAGTGGAAACCCCCCAATTATAACTGAAACCCTAATCCAAACACACACCTTACCCTAATCCAAACGGTAACCCTAACCACACCCCTAACCCTGACACACCCTTAACCCTAATCCCAACCCTATTCCCAACCGTAAATGTAATCCTAACTCTAACTTTAGCCCCAACCCTAACTGTAGCCTTAACCCTAGCCCTAACCCTAGCCCTAACCCTAGCCCTAACCCTAGCAATAACCCTAGCCCTAACCCTAGCCCTAGCCCTAACCCTAGCAATAACCCTAGCCCTAACCCTAGCAATAACCCTAGCCCTAACCCTAGCCCTAACCCTAACCCTAGCAATAACCCTAGCCCTAACCCTAACCCTAGCCCTAACCCTAGCCCTAACCCTAACCCTAGCCCTAACCCTAATGGGAAAATGGAAATAAATACATTATTTTTATTTTTTTATTTTTCCCTAACTAAGGGGGTGATGAAGGGGGGTTTGATTTACTTTTATAGCGGGTTATTTAGCGGATTTTTATGATTGGCAGCCGTCACACACTGAAAGACGCTTTTTATTGCAAAAAATATTTTTTGCGTTACCACATTTTGAAAGCTATAATTTTTCCATATTTGAGTCCACAGAGTCATGTGAGGTCTTGTTTTTTGCGGGACAAGTTGACGTTTTTCTTGGTAACATTTTCGGGCACATGACATTTTTTGATCGCTTTTTATTCCGATTTTTGTGAGGCAGAATGATCAAAAAACAGCTATTCATGAATTTCTTTTGGGGGAGGCGTTTATACCATTCCGCGTTTGGTAAAATTGATAAAGCAGTTTTATTCTTCGGGTCAGTACGATTACAGCGATACCTCATTTATATCATTTTTTTATGTTTTGGCGCTTTTATACGATAAAAGCTATTTATAGAAAAAATAATTATTTTGGTATCGCTTTATTCTCAGGACTATAACTTTTTTATTTTTTTGCTGATGATGCTGTATGGTGGCTCGTTTTTTGCGGGACAAGATGACGTTTTCAGCGGTACCATGGTTATTTATATCTGTCTTTTTGATCGCGTGTTATTCCACTTTTTGTTCGGCGGTATGGTAATAAAGCGTTGTTGTTTGCCTCGTTTTTTTTTCTCACGGTGTTTACTGAGAGGGGTTAACTAGTGGGACAGTTTTATAGGTTGGGTCGTTACGGACGCGGCGATACTAAATATGCGTACTTTTATTGTTTTTTTTTTTTTTTATTTAGATAAAGAAATGTATTTATGGGAATAATATATTTTTTTTTCTTTATTTAGGAATTTATTTTTTATTTATTTTTTTACACATGTGGAAAAAAAATTTTTAAACTTTTTTACTTTGTCCCAGGGGGGGACATTACAGATCGGTGATCTGACAGTGTGCACAGCACTCTGTCAGATCGGCGATCTGCTGTGCAGGGCTGCAGGCTTACCAGCGCCTGCTCTGAGCAGGCACTCGGTAAGCCACCTCCCTCCCTGCAGGACCCGGATTCCGTGGCCATCTTGGATCCGGGACCTGCGGCGAGGAGGGAGGTAGGAGACCCTCGGAGCAACGCGATCACATCGCGTTGCTGCGGGGGTCTCAGGGAAGCCCGCAGGGAGCCCCCTCCCTGCGCGATGCTTCCCTATACCGCCGGTGTGCCGGGGGTTAATGTGCCGGGGGCGGTCCGTGACTGCTCCAGGCACATAGTGCCGGATGTCAGCTGAGATATGCAGCTGACACCCAGCCGCGATCGGCCGCGCTCCCCCCATGAGCGCGGCCGATCGCGTATGACGTACTATCCCGTCAGTGGTCATACGGGCCCACCCCACCTCGACGGGATAGTACGTCAGATGTCAGAAAGGGGTTAAGCTTAATGTTTTATAAAAAATTGTTTTTTTTGCAACAGCTATTTCAGTTTCATATATCTAATAAGTGTTGGACACAGTAATGTTTCTACCTTGAAATGAGGATTATTGTACTAACAGAAAATGTGCAATCATTCAAACAAAATTTGACAGGTGCATAAGTATGGGCACCTCACCAGAAAAGTGACATTAATATTTAGTAGATCCTCCTTTTGCAAAAATAACAGCCTCTAGTCGCTTCCTGTAGCTTTTAATGAGTTCCTGGATCCTGGATGAAGGTATTTTTGACCATTCCTCTTTACAAAACAATTCCAGTTTAGTTAAGTTTGATGGTCGCCGATCATGGACAGCCCTCTTCAAATGATCCCACAGATGTTCAATGATATTCAGGTCTGGGGACTGGGATGGCCATTCCAGAACAGTGTAATTGTTCCTCTGCATGAATGCCTGAGTAGATTTGGAGCGGTGTTTTGGATCATTGTCTTGCTGAAAGATCCATCCCCTGCGTAACTTCAACTTTGTCACTGATTCATGAACATTATTGTCATGAATCTGCTGATACTGAGAGGAATCCATGCATCCCTCAACTTTAACAAGATTCCCGGTGCCGGCATTGGCCACACAGCCCCAAAGCATGATGGAACCTCCACCAAATTTTACTGTGGGTAGCAAGTGTTTTTCTTGGAATGCTGTGTTTTTTGGCCGCCATGCATAGCGCCTTTTTGTATGACCAAATAACTCAATCTTGGTTTCATCAGTCCACAGGACCTTCTTCCAAAAAGAAATTGGCTTCTCCAAATGTGCTTTTGCATACCTCAGCCGACTCCGTTTGTGGCGTGCTTGCAGAAACGGCTTCTTTTGCATCACTCTCCCATACAGCTTCTCCTTGTGCAAAGTGCGTTGTATAGTTGACCGATGCACAGTGACACCATCTGCAGCAAGTTGATGCTGCAGCTCTCTGGAGGTGGTCTGAGGATTGTCCTTGACTGATCTCACCATTCTTCTTCTCTGCCTTTCTGATGTTTTTCTTGGCCTGCCACTTCTGGCCTTAACAAGAACTGTACCTGTGTTCTTCCATTTCCTTACTATGTTCCTCACAGAGGAAATTGACAGGTTAAATCTCTGAGACAGCTTTTTGTATCCTTCCCCTGAACAACTATGTTGAATAATCTTTGTTTTCAGATCATTTGACAGTTGTTTTGAGGAGCCCATGATGTCACTCTTCAGAGGAGATTCAAACAGGAGAACAACTTGCAAGTGGCCACTTTAAGTAGCTTTTCTCATGATTGCATACACCTGCCTATGACGTTCAAAGCTCAATGAGGTTACAAAACAAAAAAAAAGTGCTTTAGTAAGTCAGTAAAAAGTAGGTAGGAGTATTTAAAACAAGAAAATGATAAGGGTGCCCATACTTATGCACCTGTCAAATTTTGTTTGAATGCAGATTGCACATTTTCTGTTAGTACAATAAACCTCATTTCATGGCAGAAACATTACTGTTTCCAAGTTATTAGATATATGAAACTGAAATAGCTGTTGCAAAAAATCAATTTTTATAAAACATTAAGCTTAAGATTAATAGGGGTGCCCAAACTTTTTCATATAACTGTATGTTAGCCATCTCCAAGATGATTGGTTGGAATTACTGCCGTTAGCCGAATTTTCATACAACAATTCTCAGAGCGCCTCCACTAAGTTCACTCCTTTCTTTGCCAATCTGGGTTATCATCCATGTATCTTACCTAGGTCTCCGATTAATTCTCCGGTTCCAGCAGTTAAGGAAAGGCTGACTGCGATGAGGCAAAATCTGGAGGTTCTGAAGGAATCCCTGACCACGGCTCAAGAACGTTATAAGAGATCGGCTGATAGATTCCGTAAACCTGCACCCATGTTCAAGGTAGGAGATTCCGTGTGGTTATCAACTAAGAATCTGAAGTTAAACGTTCCATCACAAAAACTTGGACAGAAATTCATTGGCCCTTTCAAGATCAACGGTATTGTGAGCTCTGTGGCCTGCCGTCTGAAGCTCCCTAGGACTATGAAGATACACCCAGTATTTCATGTATCTTTACTAAAGCCTGTATCTCCTAATAGCTTCCAGGGACGTGTTGTGCCACCTCCACAGCCTGTGGTGATTGATGGGCAAGAACAATTTGTGGTGGAGGAAATTATTGATTCCATTTTGATTACCTTTTGTGCATTACTGCCCTTTTCCAAGATGGCGTCTTTGGTCTCATGTGCACTGTGTCTTCCTGCTATATAACTCCACCCCAGCCTTTAGTCTGTGCTAGAGTATTCTGCCTTGCATCCAGCTCCTCATGACTCCCTGGCTTTGCACCTGCACCTGCGTGGAGATCCTACTACTCAGCTCTGAGTTTCTGCTGCATACATCGGTTTCCAGTAATCCTCCATCTGGCTGCTTGTGTTTGTTTCCATCTGCATTTGCTGGACATGTAAGCTGTTGCTGCTCTGCTTAAACCTGAGACTTTTACCCAGGCCTCCCTGGTTGTGCTAAGATATTATTTGAACTGCCTTATAAGCATATCTATCTGTGTTTGGACTACCAAGGACTTATTCGTGTCAAGTATCCTCAAGAATAATTGTGCTTCATAGACTTTTTTTGTGTGATTGCATTTTCCTCTGAAGTTTCCTATAGACTGCTAAGCTGCGTTTAATATTTACTCCAAGTGTTGTGGACTTGAGTGTTATGACCCCAATGGCGAGGGTCTCAGAGGAACAAGTAAGTCTGCGACGTACAAAAATCCAGCAAGGTTAGGATACAGATTAAGTACAAGCTGGACAAAAATGCAAACAAAAACAAATAGCAAAAAGCAAGAAAGCAGACTTAGCTTGATTTAGCAGGAACCAGGATCAGTAGCCAAGAGCACAACAGATTAGCTCTGATTACAACGTTGCCAGGCATTGAACTGAAGGTCCAGGGAGCTTATATAGCAACACCCCTGACCTAACGACCCAGGTGAGCATACAAGGGATGGCAGACATTCCCAGAGTCAAATCACTAGTAACCACTAGAGGGAGCCAAAAAGATAAATTCACAACACTTGAGTTTCTCTCTGCACCTGTTTGAATCACCGTGTGATAATATAGACTTTACCACTTATAAAACTGTGTCCTGTAGTTGTCTTGTTCCATGCAAAGAGTCTCCTGAGTTATCCCTTATAATCATTACACAGACAGTTCTACCTGCTGTCTCTGCACCAGGGCTCTGATTTCTTTTTGCAGGACTCTCTGCTCGCTGGAACCAGCAGTTTCAGCCACCTGTTGTAATAAGACAATAACCTTGGCAAGATAATTTTCAATAACATTAGTACCAATGGTCATCATGGGGTTACATTCACGTCAGTCAATATCAACAATCACCATTCCTTTGGCCTTTAATTCCACCCGCCCCACTCCAATGGTGACCTCCTTGTATCCCACCTGTGGCAAAGGCTGTCGATTACTGGCTACTATTGCTAGATCACAATCTGGACCACGGGTAATGTCTGTGTCAGCCCAATAACGTTTATAAAGGATGTAAGGCATAGTTGTAACCTGAACGGGTGTCCAACAAAGCATTCATCTGGATGCCGTCGATCACAATGGGGAGAACTGGTCATCCTCCGACGTACTTGGCTCGCCAGTTGTGTGGGCCTGGTCGTCCTATTCCTGGGGGTCGGCCCTCTGCCCCAGGGGTCAATCGTTTAAATGTTAGTACCTTGCAAGGTGTCCTGCCTGGTTGCAGCAGCGGCAGATGGGTCATCCATCCTGGTGATAGTGGAATTCGTCTCTCCCTCTGGTTGGCGGGATCCTCTTCTGTCGTCGCCAGGGGATGTCCTCCGGTCTGGAAGCCAGCTTGATCTTCTGAGGGGATTTCTATAGAGACTGTATGGTCCGGGCTAATGCAGCAACACTTTTGGTCAGCTCTTGCACCTGGAGGTGTAGTCCTGTGGAAGAATCATCTAGGACCTGCACATTGGCCTCAACAGGGACCTGTGGATATGATGCCACCTCCTGGTGGTACATAAGGGCTGGACGCTTAGGGGGCACTGTCCAGCACCCGGATGGCTCTGTCCTTAAATTGTGCAAAGTCCAGGAAAGGGTTTTGCAAGGCCAGGATGCGTAGCGGAGTCCTGTGAGTGCTGGACAGGAGTCCCTCAATGAACTGCTCTTTTAAGAGTCTATCTCCACCCTGTATGCTGCTAGGGTAAACCTGTTTGACGGCCCGGAGTGCCTCTTGCAAATTAAGGGCATAGTCCCGTATGCTGTCTTGTGTTCTCTGCCTACACCCGAAGAACTTCATTTTTATTTCTGCAGCGGTGCGGGTGTCAAAGGTGACTTTGAGTTTAGCAAAGATCTGCTGCACAGTCCTTTTTTCCACATCTGACCAGGATCTTACCTCTCTTAGGGCTGCACCAATCAGTTGGCCAGTTAAGATGTTAATTTTCTGATGCTCTGTCAGAGGATAAACTTCAAATAGGCTGCAGAGCCTTTCCTTAAAGTCATTTAATGTATGGGACTCTCCGGAATACTGTGGAAGCCAAGCCGCTCCAGGTATATACGGCATGGAGAGAGGCATGATGGGCGTTGTAGCTGCGGTGGGGTACGGCCGGCTTGTTGGAGCTGAGGGCATTGCAGGGCCTGGTAGCTGTATAGTGCCTGTGGCTGCGTCCACCGCGGGGCCTGGGGGCATCACTGGGCCTGCGGGTGCGTCCGCTGCGGGACCTGGGGGTACTATGGGGTCTGCAGCTGCGACCGCCGCCAATCCTCCCGAATCAGACCTGGCTCTTCCCCCTTGCTAACCTGGTAAAAGCCGGGGTCTTCTCTCCGGAGTCTGCAGCAGTTCCTACGGTGCTCCGTCCAGCACTTTGCGGTGCCCTCTCTTCTGGCTTCTCTGTACAGCGTCTTCACTTCCGGTGTTCCTCTGGCAGCGCGGCACCCGTTTCTCCTGCTTCGCGCTCTTTTCGGCCAGCTCCGCCCACGAAGGTACGTCTCCACGCGGCGCGGCAATGGCGGTTTTCAAACAAACTGTCACAATCTCTGGCACACAGCACCTGGCGATGCCAGGGCATGAAATCCTGTTCGTGACGCCAAAGTTGAGTCGCCCAGCCAGAGCAGTGAGGTACTCGGTACTGGGTCCGGTCTCAAGGTGGATGTCACGGTTGCTGAAACCTGGTCTGTGGCCCTGGGGATCAACGTTAAAGGGGAGCGGTCTTTAAAGGGGAAAATGTTTATGAGTCTGTCGTTACACCACCTGTGGTGTTCAGTCAGTAGTGGGACCCACTCTGCATTGAAGGGGTCCCCTGAGGATGTTGTGGCAGCACAGGTGTTACACTTCCCACAAGTGAAGCGGGGTCCCCAGGGGTCCTATGGTGTGTTGCCAAGATGATGGTATGTGCCGATGAATAAATGGAGGAAGCAAGCTGTAAGTCTTTACCTGGTTTACTGCAGATGGTAGGCCACAGTCCAGGGCACCGGCAACAGGTACATTAGGAGTCCAGGCAGTCCAGAAACAGGTGGAATCCCCTTAGCAGGTCAGGTTGGGGGCCTTCCACTCTGCGCTTGCTGTGTCTGAGGTCCCTGCTGCCACTAAGTGCTCCAAAGAAGGTCCTAGTTGTTTCCCCTGTCCTGGGACAGGTACCTGTATGGTAGGCAGCTTGAGCCATCCCTTCTGGGGGTCTCAGCACGGTGACTCCAGGTTCCAGGGTGCTGCTGTACCACAGGTGCAAATGGGCAATGTCGGTGTAATTCTATGCCCTCCAGTTCTGCTCTGTGTCATAGAAATTCCACAAAAGCCTCGGGCTCCCGGTACCAGGTTTCTGCGCACTGACTCCTTGGAGGCCTACTCGCAGCCTCCTTGAGTCCTGTATCTCCTCTCTGCTCCCTTCCTGTTTGTCCTCGCTCACAGACTGTCTGTACTCGCTCACAGACTGCCTGTACCAACTCAACTGACTGGTCTCCTGGTACCAACTGTCTAGCTCCTCTTCCAAAGCAGGATCTTTATCCAGGGAAGCTGCCCTAAAACAGGGTTTTGATCTCCCCCTCCTGGCCTGGATTTGGAAGGAGTTGTGTGTGTGATAACCTGCCAAAGGGAATCTCACTTGTCTCCAGACATAGCACTACCCTCCCCGACAGGATGGCAGCACTACTGTAGTACCCGAACTCCTGGGGTGCCACATTGAATAATACACACAGTGATGTCACAGTACAGGGATAATACACACAGTGATGTCACAGTACAGGGATAATACGCACAGTGATGTCTTAGTACAGAGATCATACATGCAGTGAGATCACAGTGCAAGTGTCACGCCGCCTAATACTTACCTCTCCGGCCGGCGCGCACCCGACGCTGCTCTTCACTCTCCTCCGTCCGGGTTCACTGGCACTCATCGCTTCAGCGGGGCGCGCATGCGCAGATGCGCTCCTTTCACCGCTGGGGCTTCTTGGAGTTCGTGACCCGATGGCTCCGCCCCAATATGGCGGCGCCCATCGGGTATTTCTTCCCTGCGTCTACTCAGGTAAGACGCCTTAGTATCTATTGGTGTCGCTGGCTTCCTTGCTGGCGCTTCTTTAGGTTCTTCTGGCTCTGTTTCCTTCGCTGTGACTCTGCCTTCTTCCATTCTTATTGTCTCTGCCACTCTTTTCAGCTCCATGTTTCCTGCCGTTCCTGCCAGCCCTGTGTCTCTGCCGTTCCTGCCTGCCCTGTGTCACAGCCATTCTTGCCTGCCCTGTGTCACTGCCATTCCGGTCAGCCCTGTGTTTTCTGCCGTTCCTGCCTGCCCTGTGTCACTGCAATTCCTGCCTGCCCTGTGTTCTTTGCCGTTCCTGCCTGCCCTGTGTTCTTTGCCATTCCTGCCTGCCCTGTGTTCTCTGCCGTTCCTGCCAGTCCTGTGTCACTGCCGTCCCTGCCAGGCCTGTGTCTCTGCCACTCCGGCCAGTCCTGTGTCTCTGCCGTTCCTGTCTGCCCTGTGTCTCTGCTGTCTCTGCCACCTCGGTGGTCCTGTCTTTACCTCCTCCTCTCATCTCCTTTGGCCTAGCCCTTAGTCACCCCTTTGGCTCCGGCGGTTGCAGTTTCATCCTCCTTGGGCCTGTTCCAAACACTTCCTGTACAGGGGGTGGCTCCATCTGGTCCGCTCGTCCTTGGAGGCTCTGAAGCCGCGACCCAGAGGGTCCACTTCTTGGGTTTTCTCCTCCAAATCCTGATAGCAAGGATAAAATACACTGTGATGTTACAGTACAGGGATAATACACACAGTGATGTCACAGTACAGGGATAATACACACAGTGATGTCACAGTACAGGGATAATACACAGTGATGTCACTCTACAGGAATAATACACACAGTGATGTCACAGTACAGGGATAATACACACAGTGATGTCACAGTACAGGGATGATACACACAGTGGTGTCACAGTACAGGGATAATACACACAGTGATGTCAGAGTACAGGGATAATACACACAGTGACGTCACAGTACAGGGATAATACACACAGTGATGTCACAGTACAGAGAGAATACACAGAGTGATGTCACTGTACAGAGATAATACACACAGTGATGTCACAGTACAGGGATAATACACACAGTAATGTCACACTACAGGAATAATACACACAGTGATGTCGCAGTACAGGGATAATACACACAGTGTTGTCACAGTACAGGGATAATACACAGTGATGTCACACTACAGGAATAATACACACAGTGATGTCACAGTACAAGGATAATACACAGTGATGTCACAGTACAGGGATAATACAAACAGTGATGTCACAGTACAGGGATAATACACAGAGTGATGTAACAGTACAGGGATAATACATACAGTGATGTCACAGTATGGGGATAATACACACAGTGACGTCACAGTACAGGGATAATACACACACAGTGATGTCACAGTACAGGGATAATACATACAGTGATGTCACAGTACAGGGATAATACACACAGTGACATCACAGTACAGGGATAATACACACAGTGATGTCACAGTACAGGGATAATACACACAGTGATGTCACAGTACAGGGATAACACACACAGTGATGTCACAGTACAGGGGTAATACACACAGTGATGTCACAGTACAGGGATAATACACACAGTGATATCACAGTACAGGGATAATACACACAGTGATGTCACAGTACAGAGATAATACACACAGTGACGTCACAGTACAGGGATAATACACACAGTGATGTCACAGTACAGGGATAATACACACAGTGATGTCACAGTACAGGGATACTACACACAGTGATGTCACAGTACAGGGATACTACACACAGTGATGTCACAGTACAGGGATAATACACACAGTGATGTCTTAGTACAGAGATCAAACACGCAGTGAGATCACAGTGCAAGGATAATATACACTGTGATGTCGCAGTACAGGGATAATACACACAGTGATGTCACAGTACAGGGATACTACACACAGTGATGTCACAGTACAGGGATACTACACACAGTGATGTCACAGTACAGGGGTAATACACACAGTGATGTCACAGTACAGGGATAATACACAGTGATGTCACACTACAGGAATAATACACACAGTGATGTCACAGTACAGGGATAATACACACAGTGATGTCACAGTATTCTGATAATACACACAGTGATATCACAGTACAAGGATAATACACAGTGATGTCACAGTACAGGGATAATACACAGTTATGTCACAGTACAGGGATAATACATACAGTGATGTCACAGTACAGGGATAATATACAGTGATGTCACACTACAGGAATAATACACACAGTGATGTCACAGTACAGGGATAATACACAGTGATGTCACAGTACAGGGATAATACATACAGTGATGTCACAGTACAGAGATAATACTCACAGTGACGTCAGAGTACAGGGATAATACACACAGTGATGTCACAGTACAGGGATAATACACACAGTGATGTCACAGTACAGGGATAATACACACAGTGATGTCACAGTACAGGGATAATACACACAGTGATGTCACAGTACAGGGATAATACAAAAAGTGATGTCACAGTACAGAGATAATGCACACAGTGACGTCACAATACAGGGATAATACACACAATGATGTCACAGTACAGGGATAATACACAGTGATGTCACAGTACAGGGATAATACACACAGTGATGTCACAGTACAGGGATAATACACACAGTGATGTCTTAGTACAGAGATCATACATGCAGTGAGATCACAGTGCAAGAATAATACACACAGTGATGTTGTAGAACAGGGATAATACACACAGTGATGTCACAGTACAGGGATAATACACAGTGATGTCACACTACAGGAATAATACACACTGATGTCGCAGAACAGGGGTAATACACACAGTGATGTCACAGTACAGGGATAATACACAGTGATGTCACACTACAGGAATAATACACACAGTGATGTCACAGTACAGTGATAATACACACAGTAATGTCACAGTACAGGGATAATACACAGTGATATCACAGTACAGGGATAATACACACAGTGATGTCACAGCACAGGGATAATACACACAGTGATGTCACAGTATTCTGATAATACACACAGTGATGTCACAGTACAGGGATAATACACAGAGACGTCACAGTACAGGGATAATACACAGAGACGTCACAGTATAGGGATAATATACACAGTGATGTCACAGTACAGGGATAATATACACAGTGATGTCACAGTACAGGGATAATGTACACAGTGATGTCACAGTACAGGGATAATGTACACAGTGATGTCACAGTGCAGGGATAATCAGGGCCGGACTGGGGCTAAAATTCAGCCCTGGCATTTGAAGTTACACAGGCCCACTTGTCACATGGTCACTGTATAATATCTTTGTACACTTGTAGGCAGGGCCGGTTTTAGGCAAAGTGGGGCTCTAGGCAAAGTTTAAAATGGGGCCCTAAATGCTAACATATTGCACATCACACAAAAGCATTTCGGTTTACAAGCGCTGAGTTCAGGCCGCTAAATGAGTTTCATCGACAATACTGAAGTTGTTCAACGCTTGTTTAACGGCCTCTTTCCACCAGCTGAGGAATAATGATGGGACAGAATGATCACTAATAGATCACTAACACATCACCAAACAGGATCATGTTATCAGCAGCACATGTACAGTTTACACCGGCGATGTGCTGCTGAGAACAAGGATTTTTGTTCCAGCAAAAACAATCTGAATATGCAGCATTTTACTTGTTTAGTAAAATACACCATACATAGTCCTCCATATATTATAATGTGCACCACAGTCCTCCATATAGTATAATACACTCCCTATAGTACTCCATATATTAAAATACACTGCTCAGTCCTCCATATAGCATAATACACTCCTCATAGTGCTCCATAAGTATAATGCACCGCCATAGTCATCCATGTAGTACAGTTCACTTCCCATAGTATAATGCACCTCATAGTTCTTCATATAGTATAACATATTCCCCATAGTCCTCAATACAGTATAATGGAACCCACATATAGTATAATGCAGCTAGTACCCTACAGAATATAATGCAGCCACCCCAGAGTATAATGCAGCCAACCCAGAGTATAATGCAGCCACCGCATAGAATATAATGCAGCCCCCCCATAGAGTATGATGCAATCACCCCTCATAGAATATAAATATAATACTGCCCCTCATAGAATATAATGTAGCCCCGAATAGAATAGAATACAGCCCACCTCCCCATAGAATATAATGCAGCCCCATCAAAGAGTATGATGCAATCATCCCTCATAAAATCTAATACAGCCCCCCATAGAATATAATACAGCCCACCTCTCCATAATATATAATGTAGCCCCCCATAGAATATAACTCAGCCCCCCATAGTATATAAGACAGCCTCCCCCATAGAATATAATATACCCCCATAGTATATAGCACAGCCTCCCCCCAGAATATAATATATCCCCGCAATAGTATATAACACAGCCACATAGTATATAACACGGCCTCCCCCATAGAATATAATATACCCCCCATAGTATATATCAAAGCCCGCATAGTATATAGCACAACTTGCATAGTATATAGCACAGCCTGCATAATATAGCACAGCCCGCGTAGTAGTATACAGCACAGCCCACATAGTAGTATACAGCACAGCCCACACAGTAGTATACAGCACAGCCCACACAGTAGTATACAGCAGAGCCCGCATAGTAGTATACAGCACAGCCCACACAGTAGTATACAGCACAGCCCACACAATAGTATACAGCACAGCCCACACAGTAGTATATACAGCACAGCCCACACAGTGGTATATAGAGTACAGCCAACACAGTGGTATATACAGCACAGCCCACACAGTGGTATATACATCACAGCCCACACAGTGGTATATACAGCACAGCCCACACAGTGGTATATACAGCACAGCCCACACAGTGGTATATACAGCACAGCCCACACAGTGGTATATACAGCACAGCCCACACAGTGGTATATACAGCACAGCCCACACAGTGGTATATACAGCACAGCCCACACAGTGGTATATACAGCACAGCCCACACAGTGGTATATACAGCACAGCCAACACAGTGGTATATACAGCACAGCCAACACAGTGGTATATACAGCACCGCCCACACAGTGGTATATACAGCACAGCCCACATCTCATCTCTCTCCCGCCCCCCCCCCCCCCCGATAATGGCCCCACAGCCCAGTAAAAAAAAAAAAAACACTCTCCTCACCTTTCCTCTTGCCCGCGCTGTTCCCTGCTCCTGTCTCAGAGGCTGCAGTCTGCCCGGGACACAGCAGGTGCGCGATGATATGATGTCATCGCGCACCCACAGTGTCAGAGGCAGAGCGGGAATGATGGGAGAGGGAGCGTCAGCAGACGCTCTCTCCTCTATCATTGCATTGAACTATACCGGCATCATAGACTGCAGCCGCCGAGACAGGAGCAGGGAACAGCGCGGGCAACAGGAAAGGTGAGGAGAGTGTTGCTGTATACTACTTTGTGGGCTGTGTTGTATATACTACTGTGTGGGCTGTGCTGTATACTACTATGCAGGCTGTGCTGTATACTACTACGTGGGCTGTGCTATATTATGCAGGCTGTGCTATAGACTATGCAAGTTGTGCAATATACTATGCGGGCTTTGATATATACTATAGGGTATATTATATTCTATATTGGCTGCATTATACTCTGGGGTGGCTGCATTATATTCTGTAGGGTGGTGACTGCATTATACTATATGTGGGTTGCATTGTACTGTATTGAGGACTATGGGGAATACGTTATACTATATGAAGAACTATGGGGTGCATTATACTATGGGAAGTGAATTGTACTACATGGATGACTATGGCGGTGCATTATACTATATGGAGCACTATGAGGAGTGTATTATGCTATATGGTGGACTGAGCAGTGTATTTTAATATATGGAGTACTATAGGGAGTGTATTATACTATATGGAGGACTGTGGTGCACATTATAATATATGGAGGACTATGGGGTATATTTTACTAAACAAGTAAAATGCTGCATATTCAGATTGTTTTTGCTGGAACAAAAATCCTTGTTCTCAGCAGCACATCTCCGGTGTAAACTGTAGATGTGCTGCTGATAACATGATACTGTATGGTGATCTATTAGTGATCATTCTGTCCCATCATTATTCCTCAGCTGGTGGAAAGAGGCCGGGAAACAAGCGTTGAACAACTTCAGTATTGTCGATCAAACTCATTTAGCGGCCTGAACTCAGAGCTTGTAAACAGAAATGCTTTTGTGTGTTGTGCAATATGTTAGCATTTGGGGCCCCATTTTAAACTTTGCCTAGAGCCCCACTTTGCCTAAGACCGGCCCTGCCTACAAGTGTACAAAGATATTATACAGTCACCATGTGACAAGTGGGCCTGTGTAACTTGAAATGCCAGGGCTGAATTTTAGTCCCAGTCCGGCCCTGCATGCAGCCTGTGTATACAGCTGCTCCGCGTCCGCGCACATTGTCACATCACTATCTATATCTCCCTTCCCTCCAAACATTCGCTATCTGGACCCTCATCCTTTTTCCTGCCCTTTAAGGCTTCAGTGACAGATCTCCTGAGAAAGTGCTCGGTCATGGAAGTGCGGCTGCGGTGATCAGTGTGAGGTGGGGTCCTGTACAATGTGATATCATTCATTCGCAGCTCGCCCCATCAGCCCCTGTCACCCCTCACATTCCCTGAGTGCTCCCGGCGGGGGGGGGGGATCACGCAGAATAATATCCCCCATTCACGTCCCTGTGCCGAGGAGGGTCCTGAGGAGTTTTTGAAGCCTTGTCAGGGGAAATATTAGAGGAAGGAGGGAGAGGGGTGAGGTCAGTGCCAGCGCTGCCCCCTCTGTCTGGAATCTCAGGGGAAGGAGGTGGGGGCAACAGACAAGGCAGCCTCTTGTTTGCCCTGTGAGTGGCATCATGCCCATTTTTTGCCCCTTAGCGCTGTGGCCTGAACTCAGATCTCACATGTGCAGCTGACCTTCCAGCTCACTCCTCAGTGCTTCCTTCCTCTGCTCCTTCCTGCCTCCTCTCCTCATCTAACACTTTCCCTCTCGCCTCTAATTGTCTTCTTCCTCTCTAATTTCCTCGTCATTCGCTCACCTCGCCATCTTTATCTCACTTCTCCATTTCTTACACCTGTCCATGCTTGTTCAGTGTCTGCATGGAGCTGATCGTGGTGCTTTGCATTGCCAGGCACTAAGTATTAGGCTATGTGCACACGTCCGGAATTGACGTGGAAATTTCCCGCAACTCCTGCCACGGGTATATCGCATGAGGAATTGGCATGCGTATTCACGCTAAAAACTAGAGCTTTCCAAGCGATCTGTAACATCATTTGGAAAACTGAATGACAGGTTGGTCACACTTGTCAAACATAGTGTTTGACAAGTGTGACCAACTTTTTACTATTGATGCTGCCTATGCAGCATCAATAGTAAAAAGATAGAATGTTAAAAATAATAAAAAAAAAAAAAAAAATGTGATATTCTCACCTTCCGGCGTCCCTTGCAGCCTTCCCGCTCCTCGCGATGCTCACGTTCCCAGTAATACCTCACAGCAATGACCCCAGATGACGTAGCATCACGCGAGACCGCTACGTCATCACAGGTCATTGCCACAAAGCATCCCTGGGAACGCGAGCATCGCAAGGAGCAGAAGGCTGCCGGGGACGTCGGAAGGTGAGAATATCATGATTTTTTTTTTTTTTTTAACAATTATATGGTACCCAGGGGGCCTGAAGGAGAGTCTCCTCTCCTCCACCCTGGGTACCAACAGCACATCATCCGCTTACTTCCCGCATAGTGGGTATAGCCACATGCAGGAAGTAAGTGGATCAATGCATTCCTATGTGTGCGGAATCCCCGCGATTCCGCACAAGGAATGAACATGCTGCGTTTTTTTTCCGGAATGCGATTCCGCCGCGGAAAAAAACGCAACATATGCACAAAAAATGCCGAATGCATTCTAATAATAGGATGCTTAATGTAAGCTTTTTTTTTTCGTGGTTTTATTGCGTTTTTATAGCGAAAAAAAACGCAAACAATCCTGAACGTGTGCAATAGCCTTAATCTTGTGTCTAACGCTTCAAGAATATGGGCTTCAGAGCTGAAATCTACCAGCATTCCCTGCTTATTCAGTGTCAGCAGAGAACTTGTACTGGTGAATTTTAGTCTGGAAAGTGATGTCTCTACAAGAGAGGCTGAACATGTAGATGTGTGACCTGTCCTCCTGCATTATACCAGCAGAATAGTGAGTGCAGCTCTGGGGTATAATACAGGATGTAACTCAGGATCAGTAATGTATGTACACAGTGACTCCACCAGCAGAATAGTGAGTGCAGCTCTGTAGTATAATACAGGATGTAACTCAGGATCAGTAATGTATGTACACAGTGACTCCACCAGCAGAATAGTGAGTGCAGCTCTGTAGTATAATACAGGATGTAACTCAGGATCAGTAATGTAATGTATGTACACAGTGACTGCACCAGCAGAATAGTGAGTGCAGCTCTGGAGTTTAATACAGGATGTAACTCAGGATCAGTAATGTAATGTATGTACACAGTGACTGCACCAGCAGAATAGTGAGTGCAGCTCTGGGGTATAATACAGGATGTAACTCAGGATCAGTAATGTAATGTATGTACACAGTGACTGCACCAGCAGAATAGTGAGTGCAGCTCTGGGGTATAATACAGGATGTAACTCAGGATCAGTAATGTAATGTATGTACACAGTGACTGCACCAGCAGAATAGTGAGTGCAGCTCTGGAGTATAATACAGGATGTAACTCAGGATCAGTAATGTAATGTATGTACACAGTGACTGCACCAGCAGAATAGTGAGTGCAGCTCTGGAGTATAATACAGGATGTAACTCAGGATCAGTAATGTAATGTATGTACACAGTGACTGCACCAGCAGAATAGTGAGTGCAGCTCTGTAGCATAATACAGGATGTAACTCAGGATCAGTAATGTAATGTATGTACACAGTGACTGCACCAGCAGAATAGCGAGTGCAGCTCTGGAGTATAATACAGTATGTAACTCAGGATCAGTAATGTATGTACACAGTGACTGCACCAGCAGAATAGTGAGTGCAGCTCTGGGGTATAATACAGTATGTAACTCAGGATCAGTAATGTATGTACACAGTGACTCCACCAGCAGAATAGTGAGTGCAGCTCTGTAGTATAATACAGGATGTAACTCAGGATCAGTAATGTAATGTATGTACACAGTGACCGCACAAGCAGAATAGTGAGTGCAGCTCTGGAGTATAATACAGGATGTAACTCAGGATCAGTAATGTAATGTATGTACACAGTGGCTGCACCAGCAGAATAGTGGGTGCAGCTCTGGAGTTTAATACAGGATGTAACTCAGGATCAGCAATGTATGTACACAGTGACTGCACCAGCAGAATAGTGAGTGCAGCTCTGGAGTATAATACAGGATGTAACTCAGGATCAGTAATGTAATGTATGTACACAGTGACTGCACCAGCAGAATAGTGAGTGCAGCTCTGGAGTATAATACAGAATGTAACTCAGGATCAGTAATGTAATGTATGTACACAGTGACTGCACCAGCAGAATAGTGAGTGCAGCTCTGGAGTATAATACAGGATGTAACTCAGATCAGTAATTTAGAGTTGCGGGAAGACTGAACAATTTTCAATGACTAGTGGTCATGGTCCCATTTGTAAATTATGTTTATCAGATTCTTTTTAATAAAAGAGTATGTCATATTTTAAAAAAATCTTTATTGAACAAATTTTAAAACATACAAAAAAGTTTAAAAAGAGAGTATCAGACATAGGCAAAGTCACACAAACGCCTCCAAAATTAACACAGTGGAAGGTAAAAAGAGGTAAAATAGACGTGTGTGGCAGCCAGAGGAGCACCGCTGTCGCGTTTCGCGTGCCGCTTCCTCTGAGGGTGATGTCAGGGTCTGATAAGAGATTATTTATAGTAGAGCTTACCAATAGCGGTTGTTGTGAGCGCCGGATACCACGGCTATTGGTAAGCTCAGGGGTCCACCTTTGGCTGCCACACAGGTC
Source organism: Ranitomeya variabilis (assembly GCF_051348905.1). NCBI lineage: Eukaryota > Metazoa > Chordata > Amphibia > Anura > Dendrobatidae > Ranitomeya > Ranitomeya variabilis. Next base: position 378,612,949 of record NC_135233.1, on the reverse strand, counting down.
TATTTACCTCCCTTTACCGTCTACTGTGTTACTTCAGTTTTGGTTTCCAGCTCTGATGTCGTCCAGCTCAGGACTGTGTCTATTCTTCTCCACTCTTATTCCTTACCATGGCAAGATGCGCTATCCGAGTGATCCACTGTGATATTATGCTAGACGTTTCGGTGGTCTCATTCCTGTGGCTCAGGCTCAGCCTTCTCTTCCACAGACCTCCGATCTGGTGATAGTGATACATTCGTTATCTTTTGTCGTACCTTTACTTACTATCCTTTGCTTCTATTTATTTCCTTTTAGTATTTTGTTCCGCTGTGTATTTCTTCAGTTTTGATGCATATGTCTGAAGATTGATTACTTACTGATCTGTATAATTTCTTTCTTACGATATTTTAGGTGTACAGTCATTATTACTCATTGACTCTTGTAGGCTGTGATTTGGGGTTTGTGTGCGGCTGTTCTTACTGTATGTCTGATTTTCTCTTTTTAAACTTTTTTTATATGTTTTAACATTTGTTCAATAAATATCTTTCTTTTGAGTATGTTTTATACTCCTGTGTTTCTATAGGTTTTTGTGATTTATGATATAGGAGAGCCCTTGACAGTTTTGGTCCATAACGTAACTCTTTTTGTAAAAGGTTTATGAGTTTTTCTTTTATTATTTCATGTCCTGAGATCATAAACATAAATTACAGTCCTGGTCTCGGCTCATCCAGAGGAAACTGCACTAAACTGTGGAGTTTCTTAGACTCAGGGCTGGGCTTGGCCTGAAGTCTGATGTCTCAGTTCACATATTCAGACTTTGCTGCTTCTCTGTTAGCTCTCAGGCTGCAGGATGTTACATCTGCTCCCTGCTAGTTCAGGCTCGGCAGAGCACACACTTTGATGATTTGCATACTGGTTCATGTAGTCTAAAATTGGTTTTCCAGGTTTCCAAAAAGGCCACTGCAATATTGCAATACCAGTCACAGCCATTCATAAGAGTGGTGCTATTTCTAGGATATGTCACACAGTGAATGGATCAGGAACATGACAGGAGAAGTTGAATCAGAAGAGCCTCTTAGAATAGAGCCACGTCTGGTTGTGTACAGACAATTGTTGTGAAGTTGAACTTCTGCTTAACTTTGCAACATTCTGAGAAGCCATTATAATCCAGAGGTTGGTGTGGCCCCAGTGGTGACCTGAGAAGTAAGCAGAGATCGGGGACAGCTATGGCTGTGATTAATTACTGTTTCAGGAACATTCAAGTGATAGCGTTATCTAGAGACTGCAACCAGCAAGCTCAAGTCCCCTATGTGGGATAGTAAACACCAAGCTGTGTCCTATGTGGGATAGTAACCACCAAGCTCAAGTCTCCTATGTGGGATTGTAACCACCAATCTCCTGTGCCCTATGTGGGATAGTAACCACAAAACTCCTGTGCCCTATGTAGGATAGTAACCACCAAGCTCCTGTGCCTTGTGTGGGATAGTAAGCACCAAACTCCTGTGCCCTGTGTGGGATAGTAACCACCAAACTCTTGTGCCTTGTGTGGGATAGTAACCACCAAGCACCTGTGCCTTGTGTGGGATAGTAACCACCAAGCTCAAGTCCCCTATGTGGGATAGTAACCACCAAGCTCCTGTGCCCTATGTGGGATAGTAACCACCAAACTTCAGTGACCTATGTGGGATAGTAACCACCAAGCTCAAGTCTCATATGTGGGATTGTAACCACCAATCTCCTGTTCCCTATGTGGGATATTAGCAACCAAACTCCTGTGCCCTATGTAGGATAGTAACCGCCAAGCTCCTGTGCCTTGTGTGGGATAGTAACCACCAAGCTTCTGTGCCCTGTGTGGAATAGTAACCACCATACTCAAGTCCCCTATGCGTGATAGTAACCACCAAACCCCTGTGTCATATGTTGGATAGTAACCACCAAGCTCCAGTGCCCTATGTGGGATCGTAACCACCAAGCTCCAGTGCCCTATGTCAGATAGTAACCACCAAGCTCCTGTGCCCTATGTGGAATAGTAACCACCAAGCTCCTGTGCCCTATGTGGAATAGTAACCACCAAGCTCCTGTGCCCTATGTGGGATAATAATCACCAAGTTCCTGTGTCCTATGTGGGATAGTGATCGCTAAGGCTGGTTTCACACTTGCGTTTTGATCTGCAGCGTTTTAGCTCTAAAAAACGCATGCGTTTTTTTCCTATACTTAACATTAAAAAACGCATGCGTTTTTTAGCATGCGTTTTGACGCGTTTTCGGCAACGCATGCGTTTTTTTACGCGTGCGTCTAGTTGCAGAAATGCAACCTGTAGTAATTTCTAGCGGCGTTTTTTCGCCGCAAAAAAACGCATGCGTTTATTCGCGGCAAAAAAATGTATTGCTGTCTATGTAAACGCATGCGATATTAAGCACATGCATTTGCTTGCGTTAAAAACGCATGCGTTTTTATAGAAAAACACAAGAAAACACAAGAAAAAAACAAGAAAACCCTAACCCTAACCCTAAACACAAGAAAAAACAAGAAAACCCTAACCCTAACCCTAAACACAAGAAAAAACAAGAAAACCCTAACCCTAGGGTTACTAGGGATCCTAACCCTAACCCTAAGGTTAGGATCCCTAGTAACCCTAGGGTTAGGATCCCTAGGGTTAGGGTTAGAGTTAGCGTTAGGATCCCTAGGGTTAGGGTTAGAGTTAGGGTTAGGATCCCTAGGGTTAGGGTTAGGATCCCTAGGGTTAGGGTTAGGATCCCTAGGGTTACTAGGGATCCTAACCCTAACCCTAGCTATTTCTGTTTATAGTGGGTTTTCTAGTTGATTTTGATGATTGGCAGCTGTCACACACTTCTCAGCATGCGTTTAAAAAACGCAAACGCAGGAAAAAACGCATGTAAACGCGGCAAAACGCCGCATTTTTTTTCTGCATGCAAACATGCATGCGTCTAAAAAACGTGGCGTGTTGCCGCGTTTACATGCGTTTTTTCACCACATGCGGTTTTTTAAAAAACGCTGCAGATCAAAACGCAAGTGTGAAACCAGCCTAAGCTCCTGTGCCCTATGTGGGTTAATAACCACCAATCTTCTGTGCCCTATGTGGGATAGTTACCACCAAACTCTGTTCCCTATGTGATAGTAACCACCAAGCTTCAGTGTCCTATGTGGGTTAAATACCATTAATCTCCCGTGCCCTATGTGGAATAGTAACCACCAAGCTCCTGTGCTTGTGTGTGAACCAGTACGGCGAGGGCACCGCTGAGCTCTCTGGCCACCACTGAGCCTTGTGGGGCATTGTGCTTGTCCTTGAGCTGCCGTTTGTGGTCAGTACATGCTGTAGACAGTAAGTTGGGGATGTAACGTTGTGTGATTGGTAACCTCACCATAAATACCAGATCAGTTTTGGTGTCCTCAGTCCCTTTACATTACTCACATCCCGAGCCCTCGCTTCCCCTCCATCGTCCCCCTCAGCCCTCTCCGCTATGTCTCCATTGCTCTCGCTGTAAAGGTCATGTCTGTGTGGAGTAAACCATTTCTTTGTATGATACACAATGGAGATTTTCCTGCGTTCATGTGTCTGAGCAGATAATCATGTATTATACTGGAACAGCAGCAACTCTCCCACTGATACAGGTCACCCGCAGGGCACCACGGATGACTGGTGCACCCAGGAGGTGGCACATTGGTATAGAAGTATGTCCGTGTATGTATATATCAGTATCTGGTGACCTCCCGTCACCTCCATCATCAGTATTAGGTGACCTCCCGTCCCCTCCATGATCACTATCTAGTGACCTCCCGTTGCTCCATCATCAGTATTTGGTGATCGCCCGTCACCTCCATCATCAGTATCTGATGACCGCCCATCAAATCCATCATCAGTATCTGGTGACCGCCTGTCACCTCCATCATCAGTATCTGGTGACTGCCCATCACCTCCATCATCAGTATCTGGTGACCTCCCGTCACCTCCATCATCAGTATTGGGTGACCTCCCGTCCCCTCCATGATCAGTGTCTAGTGACCGTCCATCACCTCCATCATCAATATCTGGTAACCTTCCGTTGCTCCATCATCAGTATCTGGTGACTGCCTGTCGCCTCCATTATCAGTATCTGGTGACCACCTGTCGCCTCCATCATCAGTATCTGGTGACTGCCTGTCGCCTCCATCATCAGTATCTGGTGACCACCTGTCACCTCCATTATCAGTATCTGGTGACTGCCTGTCGCCTCCATCATCAGTATTTGGTGACCACCTGTCGCCTCCATCATCAGTATCTGGTGACCACCTGTCGCCTCCATCATCAGTATCTGGTGACCGCCCGTCGCCTCCATCATCAGTATCTGGTGACCGCCCATCACCTCCTTCATCAGTATCTGATGACTGCCTGTCGCCTCCATCATCAGTATCTGGTGACCACCTGTCACCTCCATTATCAGTATCTGGTGACTGCCTGTCGCCTCCATCATCAGTATCTAATGACTGCCTGTTGCCTCCATCATCAGTATCTGGTGACGACCTGTCGCCTCCATTATCAGTATCTGGTGACTGCCTATCGCCTCCATCATCAGTATCTGATGACTGCCTGTCGCCTCCATCATCAGTATCTGATGACCTCCCGTCACCTTCATCACTTCTTCTCAGTCACTTGTACACAGGTTATGAAGGAACTCGGTAGGAGGTTGTTCCAAACATCTTGGGGAACTGACCCCAGGTCTTCTGTGTATGAGGCTTGTGTGCATCCTTCTGTCTCTTCATGTGTTTCTGGAAAGACTGGGACAGGGCTTTGTGGGGAAAATGATCTGCATAAGGGCTCATACTCACTTGCGATAAACTCGGATGAGTCTCGCATGTTAATACCCAGTGCTGCTGCCGGCACTCAGAAGTGGAGCGTGCGGCCGCATAGAAATACATGCAGCCGCACGCTCCGCTCCTGAGTGCTGGGTGCAGTGTCGGGTATTGCCGGGCGAGACTCATCCGAGTTTCTCGCAAGTGAGTATGAGCCCTAAGCCTCATACACGGAAGATCTGGGGTCAGTTTGCCAAGATGTTTGGAACAACCTCCTAATGAGATCCTTCAGAATTTTTGTGCAGGTGATAAAAAGAAGAGATGGAGGTGAAGGGCAGTTACCAGATACTGATGATGGAGGTGACAGTCTCTCACCAAATATTGATGGGATTTAGATTTCTCTTTTGTTCATTGATTTTGTATTTTGTTCATTGATATAAATAAACTATTATCACGTCTATTTTTATAGCATTTTTATGTTGCAGCATTTTCTCCAGCGTGCCTAAAACTTTTGCACAGTCAGGTATATACAATAGTGTTCAAAATACTATCTGTCCAATATGACTAACTAGATTAATCACTATTTTTGGTATAAATAATATTACCACATGTCACACAGTTTACCAGTTGGTGCAGAAGATCGCAAGAAAACCACCAGACTCCACATTCATGATCTGCAGGTTTCTGAGTTTGTGTATTAGAATAATTAATTGTAAGGTCGGGTGTTCATAATAATATCAGTGTGGAGATCAATCAGTGCGGTCGATCATTCTGTGAAGAGACAGGTGTGAATCCGGTGGCCCTTATATAAGGGTGAAGCCAGAGAGACTTGTAAGGAAGTGGAAGACGACCATTCTAATGGATGGAAGAATGGCCAGAATGTCAAAGGCTCAGCCAACAAACAGCCCCAGGATGATCACAGACGGTCACAAGATACCTGTGAGGACTGTGACAGTTAGAAGACTCCTGTGTGACGCTAATTTCTTAGCAAGAAGACCCACTGGCCTAAAGAGAAATGGAAAAACATTCTGTGGATTGATGAAAGTAAAATTGGTCTTTTTGGGTCCAAGGGCTGCAGACAGTTCATCAGATGACCCCAAAACTCTGTATTCAGCCACAGTACAGTGTACACACAGTGAAGCATGGTGGAAGCATCATGCTATGGGCAGGTTTCTCTTACTATGGTGCCTATTTACCGCACTCCAGGAATTATGGACCAGTTTGCAGATGATAAAATACTTGAGGGGGTGATGTTGCCTCACGCTGAAGAGGATATGACCATGAAATGGGGGTTTCAACAAGACAACGACCCTAAGTGCACCAGGAAACAAGAAAAATCTTGGTTTCAGTCCATCAAAATTGAGGTTATGGAGCGGCCGGCCCAATCCCTGGACCTTAATCCGATAGAACACTTGTGGGTGGCATAAAAAATGCTGTTTCTAAGGCAAAACCAACAAATGCCCAAAAATTGTGTTATGTAGTCCGAGCATCCTGGGCTGGAATAACAGGTGACAGGGGCAGAAGATGGTGACTCTGTGCAACATAAATGTGAAGCCGTTCTAAAAAACTGTGGGGAACAACTAAATATTAGGTCAGTGCATCACAGGAATGAGAAATCCTCAAAAAATAGTAATATTGTGAGTCTGTGAAGACAAAAAGACAAGTAGAAGGCTTGTATGTCCTTGTGCAGTATATAGTGTAGTACGACCTCGTACGGGGGGATCACTGTATTACCCGGGATGGTACAACAGAGCTGTCAGGGAAGGATATAATATTACACTGTGAAGGGTCTGGGGGCTTATTACGGTTATGTCGGTGGCCAGGAGGGTCCGCACCGGAAGGAATGAGGGACTACACCTGCTAGTATAACTGGTTCTGTCATGTCGGCCATGATATCATTGCTCCCAGAGGAGATGTGACCTCACAGCTCGCTGCGTGTGACAGGAAAGCCAGGAGGAAGCAGGACAATGAGACGCGCCGCACCTCACAAGGAAAGCTTTAATTGACTGCAAAAAAAACAGACATGAAATCAGAGGCAGGAAAATAGGAGGCAGCGATGTAATGCGAGGCCTGGTAAAGAACGGGTTAATGAGACGTGAACTCCCTGATGGTCACAGGGGCCATCATACTCCAGGTCTCCATGTCCCTCATGTGTTCCCAAAATGTAACACTGCAGCGTGACTTACAGCCAGCAGGGGGCAGTGCAGAGATCTGCATATTCCCATACATGGTCATTTATGAACTAGAATGGGCAGGATTCATTATACATCGGGGGTCTTCAGATAATTTATCCCCTGCGGGAATGATGCACTTATTAGTCTATGAGAATGAACCCTTTAGTGACCATGTTTCAAGTCTTAAAAAAGTGTCTTATTCTCACTTATTAATAGGTGGGGGGGTTTTTGTTTTGTTTGTTTTTTACTTTTGATGCAAAATAATAATAATAATAATAATAATAATAATAATAATAATAAAAAAAATTAAAAATAGATGCAAAAATTGCAATAGTCAAAAAATAAATTAAAAATCAGAGCAAAAAAAAAACTAAAAAAGAAAGAAAAAAAAAAGTGCAAAAAAATCCAACTTCAGATGGAGAAAGAAGAGTCTTCAGGACACAACCCCTAATAATAGGATAATTATTCATGGTGAGCGCTGCGCTTTTAAGAGTTTCTCTGGCTCCCTCTAGTGTCCATTACTGTGCACTGCACAACACGGGGAGACCAGACAGCGCCGTGGGCCACTGGGCCGCCATGCTGGCTCTATGTAGAAGATGTAATGAAATGTAATGATGAAATTATGATTTACACAATGACCCTTCAATTTTTTCTAGTTTTTGCCACAATCTAACATAAAATGTTATTAATACAAATTTTATCATTACTACAATTTTTTTTTTTTACTTTTTATTACAGGGATTATCTGTGCAAAAATAACCTGAAAATGTCCTCAGGTCTCCAGGAACATCCATGGATTGGATTATTGCAGAGGTGGCATAGAAATATTGTGTTTTCCTTGAGGCCACGTGCCCACATTGCGGAATTACTGCGGATTTACCGTGATTTTTGTGCGGTTTTTGTGCGGATTCCACTTGCGGTTTTCTATTATGGAGGAGGCGTAAACCGCTGCGGAATCCGAACATGCTGCGGAATAAACAACGATACATTTCCGCACAGTTTTTTCCGCAGCATGTGCACTGCAGATTTGGTTTTCCATAGGTTTACATGGTACTGTACACTCAGGGAAAACTGCTGCAAATCCGCAGCAGCCAATCCACAACATGTGCACATGGCCTGAGACTTCCTGCTGTCCCTGGTGCAGAGGGAACATTTCCTGAGACTGTCTGCTCCTCGCTGATGTGATTCTCTCCCCGCGGACGATGATGCCTCCAGTGATATTGGATTATTATTCTCTTATTCCATAACTTCTATAATAATGTATCAGAACAGTAAACACCATCCCACATGGAGGAGGGACACACAAAAGACCCTACTGTGACGGGGCATGGGACCCCTATATGGCACCGCTCAATATGAACTCAACATCTGACCTGTTGACCTGTTGGGTTTAGACGATGGATTCATTGCTTTCTTCTTTCTTGATCGATCGTGTTCTGATATCGGCCCGTCACAAAGGAGGGTGACATCAAAGAATGGCAGCAGGATAAAACCCAGGACACTTTGCAGACACCCAACCAACATGGGCTGAGTCCAAACACCGCTCGGGGACAGGGGACCCACTGCAGTTTCTGGGAGAAAAAAACAGCATTTTTTTATTTATTTTTTTAGAATCCTTAACAATGGAACAATGCTGGTAATAACAAAAAGTATTTCAAAGATTCCCCGGTTTTATCTCGTTCCACATTCCCTGACTATAATATAATAATATCAGTCAGTAAATAAAATCCATACATCATCCGCTCTCTGCTGTGTCCCCTGCATGGATCTGGACGGTCCCTTCCTGACCGTCTCCTCCAGACCCTCGCCCTGCTAGCCTCCTCACTCCATGGTTTGGCCCCTCCTGGATCACGCCGGCTCTGTAGATGCCCCTTTCTGCCCTGTACTTGTTTGTCTTTTGCCCCTTTGGCTACTTCCGTGCTCCGCAGCCGTACTGTAGCAGCCTCTAAAGACCTCCACTGAGGGGCAACAGGGGCCAATTTCTGGGACACTTGTGGAACCCCAATTTAGCGGTGCCTCTGTCCCCTTCTTGGCGGGAAACCAACCACAACACCAGACCGGTCATGTGTCTTCTCTAGAAATATCAACAGTCACAACCATTAACCCATTACTTGCCCCACTCCAGCACATTTTATGAACTAAAGTGAAGGCAACATCTGAACACGTCCAGTAGATTGTGTTCGCCAACATGGTGGTGGTCCTCACTAACTTCCACCCAAAACCAAACTACCAAATCTTGTAAGAGGGTGACAGGAATCCCCTCACATCCTACATCCTCTCGGTATTATTGGGGGCAGATTTAATTCTCACTCAGCACCATGTAATCGTTTATGTCGCTGCAGGGTGAAAGTAAAGTTCCTCCTGTTCTTTCCTCCATCACGTTGGCACAGAGTGCAATGGCAGGAAAACAGAATGTGTCATTTATCATCTCTGTGCACGCAGCGTTAGTTCCCTAATTTAGAATTTTTTTGCACGCTCAGCCTTAAATTTGCAAAAAGAAATAAAACATTGCAGACCCTGACCCCTGCAAACCCTGACCTCCACAGACCCAGACCTCTGCAAACCCGGACCTCCACAGACTCAGACATCAGCAGACCCGGACCTCTGCAGACCCAGGCCTCTGCAGACCCAGGCCTCCACAGACTCTGACATCAGCAGACCCGGACCTCTGCAGACCCAAACTTCTGCAAACCCTGACCTCCGCAGACGCGGACCTCTGCAGGCCTGGACCTCTGCAGACCCAGACCTCAGCAAACCCTGACCTCCGCAGACTCTGACATCAGCAGACCCAGACCTCTGCAGACCTGGACATCCACAGACTCTGACATCAGCAGACCCAGACCTCTGCAGACCCGAACCTCTGCAAACCCGGACCTCCACAGACTCTGACATCAGCAGACCCGGTCCTCTGCAGACCCGAACCTCTGCAAACCCTGACCTCCGCAGACGCGGACCTCTGCAGACCTGGACCTCTGCAGGCCCAGACCTCAGCAAACCCTGACCTCCGCAAACTCTGACATCAGCAGACCCAGACCTCTGCAGACCCAGTCCTCCACAGACTCTGACATCAGCAGACCCAGACCTCTGCAGACCCGAACCTCTGCAAACCCGGACCTCCACAGACTCTGACATCAGCAGACCCAGACATCTGCAGACCCGGACCTCCACAGAGTCTGACATCAGCAGACCCGGACCTCTGCAGACCCGAACCTCTGCAAACCCTGACCTCCGCAGACGTGGACCTCTGCAGACGTGGACCTCTGCAGACGTGGACCTCTGCAGACGTGGACCTCTGCAGACGTGGACCTCTGCAGACGTGGACCTCTGCAGACCCGGACCTCTGCAGACCCGGACCTCTGCAGACCCGGACCTCTGCAGACCCGGACCTCTGCAGACCTGCAACCCCCAAATTACATTTTCTGACAAGATCCTTCAAAAGAACTCTGTAATGTGAACAGGGTTCTCTATAACACTCCTTCATGTAGATACTGCAGCCCCCCTCCCCCCCCACTGCTCTTCTCACTCAGAATGTCCTACTAATACTTCCATTGCAGTCATCTTTAAGACGCACTCCTCCTCCCTTCAAAATGTTTATCCTTTAATATACTGCAGCCATCACATCATATAGCACTGTGTACTCACAATTGCTCCTTCTGCCTTTCTACCCAGCTAATTCTCTTTTGTCTGCTCTATGTAGAAACAGGAAGTCTCTTGTCCCTGTATTTATCATTCCCCTTTTCATCTTCTGCTCTAGCTGCTCCTCCTCCCCGTCAGAAACTTTTGCAGGGACTGATGACTCATACAGGAAAAGTTGTCCTCCTGTTTCTACATAGAGCTTAGAAAGATTCAGCTCGTCAGTTATTAATAACGTGATGTCATAGACCTAATGGACAGTATAATAATTATCTGGGTAGAAAGGCAAAATGAGCAATTGTAAGTGCACAGTGCTATATAATATGATGACTGCAATATATTAAAAGGATAGAAATTTTGACGAAAGGAGTGGTTCTTACAACTGACTTTTTAGGTGCTAACGACTGAGGGGACACCTAAAATACTCTTCCTTTGTTAGGATGGGGATGTCCCGGATTATTTAGCGCCTCTCACTCCCACATTAATAGATGTACAACCTCTCCTTCTATGTCTCACAACAAACGTATTATGTGTTTTGCCTCACTGGTCAGTTTTCAAACTTTCTAGAAAAAGATAAAGAAGGGGGGGTCTCTCAGCTTTCAATGTGACATGATTTGCTTTGCAATATTGATCTAATATGGAGGTGGAGTAAGAAATATCTGTCCTGTCTAGCAAGATGCTCCAAACCCATCACACTGTATGCGCCTCTGGGAGATATTTGGCGCATCCTCTGCCTGGTCCTTGGTATAGTTTTCGTAGAGTAATAATAATATATCTCACCCAGTTTTCACAGTGGATGTAGCAAAGTCTTGGTGATGCTGCTAGGCTTGGTTGCTCGTGACACCTCAACACTCTGGAACTTCATACAAAAATTTTCCCATACAAACTGTTGACACTCAGACAGTCCAATATCATCTACGTAGAGGCCACACGTCAGCGTCACATTAAGTATCACAACAAACACTTACACTCCTGTTACTTAGATGTAGGTGGCTCTACACACACATGTCTAATCCTAAAAGCCCTTCTGTAGCCAACCTCTAATAGAAATGAATCAATAAGGCCACACAATAGGTCTCAGTGCCGCCAACCTAAGTTCTGCCATACTTTGCTCACGAGTCCATCCAAGGCTAATGCAGGCTCAGTTGAAGCCCCCACACATAGGCGTCTAGCACCACCCAACCCGCTGTGTTTCTCTCCCGGGTTGACATCTCTCCCAGCCCCAGCAGACTATTCCATAACTGACTCCTTCTACAGCTGACAACCCACTAATTCAACACCCCTACATCAGCGGTTCAGAACAATGCCCCAGTGTTCGTCCATGGCCTGCAAAAGTATATCTTATTTTAACTCACCATCTGCTCCCCTATGATATCCTTAAAAAGGATCATGGATGGCACCTATGGGTCTTCCAAGGAAAGCAAGGTGACCTAATAAGTTGTGTTTCAACAGGTCTTCACCACTACTTCATAAGCCTCCAGCCCATTGACCCTTTTTAAATCGAATAAGCCCATTGTAGCTGCCAGTTTAGACCACTATCCCACCAAAACGCCACCAGTTTGCAAGCCCAGGTCTTACACAGGTCAATCGCACATTTTCCAGGCACCACACATGATTAAACCACAGGCTCTCTCCTTGCTTCCAGAAACACTATGTTGTTTACACTCCTGTTTGCCAAAACTTAGCACAACAGTGCTCCTCACCTCCTAGAGAGCCTGCTCTTACACTGGCGTCCCCTCCTACAGACAAGGGCCCACTTGCCCCCAACTACCTAGGCATAAAAGGTGTCCTGAGAGAAGGGGATGCCATAATCAACCATCTCTTTATGCACATCTCACAGAAGCTGTACTGGAGCATGCTGTAACCACTCCACCACCAACTGTTAGGGTACCGTCTCACAGTGGCACTTTGATCGCTACGACGGCACGATCCGTGACGTTCCAGCGATATCCATACGATATCGCTGTGTCTGACACGCAGCAGCGATCAGGGACCCTGCTGAGAATCATACGTCGTAGCAGATCGTTTGGAACTTTCTTTCGTCGCTGGATCTCCCGCTGTCATCGTTGGATCGGTGTGTGTGACACCGATCCAACGATGCGTTCGCTTGTAACCAGGGTAAACATCGGGTTACTAAGCGCAGGGCCGCGCTTAGTAACCTGATGTTTACCCTGGTTACCATCGTAAATGTGAAAAAAACCAAACAGTACATACTTACATTCCGGTGTCCGTCAGGGCCTTTGCCGTCTGCTTCCCGCACTGACTGACTGCCGGCCGGAAAGTGAAAGCAGAGCACAGCGGTGACGTAACCGCTGTGCTCTGCTTTCACTTTACGGACGGCAGTCAGTCAGTGCGGGAAGCAGTACATACTCACATTCCGGTGTCCGTCAGGTCCCTTGCCGTCTGTTTTTTTTTTTCTTACATCTACGATGGTAACCAGGGTAAACATTGGGTTACTAAGCGCGGCCCTGCGCTTAGTAACCCGATGTTTACCCTGGTTACCCGGGGACCTCGGCATCGTTGGTCGCTGGAGAGCTGTCTGTGTGACAGCTCCCCAGCGACCACACAACGACTTACCAACGATCACGGCCAGGTCGTAACGCTGGTCGTGATCGTTGGTAAATCGTTTTGTGTAACGGTACCCTAAGGCTTACTTTGTGAGGTAGATCTTTTAATCTCAAGGTTCGGGTGGCATGCGGAAGACAAATAGCAGCGGTACTGGAGACCGCAGGTAGACAGGAGACGTCCTGGAGATCGCAGACAGGTAGCATGGTTACTGGAAGCCACAGGCAGCCAGGAGATGTCCTGGAGACTAGACAAGTTGCAGAGATACTGGAAGCTGCAAGCAGACAGAAGACTGAGCGACTGGAAGAAACAGGCAGCCAGGAGATGTCTTGGAAACAGCAGACATATTGCAGAGATACTGAAGGTCACAGGCAGACAGGAAACTGAGGGACTGGAAGCTGCATGCATCAAGGAGACATCTTGGAGACTGCAGACTTGCTGCAGAGATACAGAAGGCTGCAGGCAGACAGGAGTCAGGAACACTTTAGTCTTAATATCAAGACACAGGTGTGTGTCTTGGTAGGCCTTACATAGGCCCAGGCAGGTGATCATATGGGATCACATTGGGCCATCTGCAAAGCCCAACGTGGAGCACAACAGAATTAAGCGGACCAGGGTGAAAGAAGCAAAGCTTTGATCCAGGACACGTGTGTTACACCAACATGTCTTTCTGTAACTGCCATACTCTTCACAGTCTCCTCTGAAGTTCCCCAGATAAGACCCTTCCTTAGGAACTGCTTTGTTCCTCCGGCCCAGTTTTTCTCAGCTCAGTAAACTCAACTTCTACTTGCCATGTGGCTTCAGCCACACACGGACGGACTCACTTCCAGGAAACAGCTCCCTTATAGAACCTTATAGAACCTTCACACTTTCTGCGACAATACCGACATCTAGTGACAGCAGCGACTAAAAGAGAGAGTAATAAGCCCATTCACAGAGCCTCGCAGTCACACAGAGAAGGGGTGCTATGGTTCACCCCCTTTTCACAATACTTAAGGGGGGCAATACCAAAGCATCTAATGTTCATGCCACAATTTGAAATGAACCCTGCGTCTAACATTTTACTGCAGATCTGTATAATCTATGATTTCTGGAAATCTGGAGGGGGGGGTGGGTTGTTTTGATGTTTTCCTCGGCATAGTCTTTTTTCGCTTTCTTTTTTTAATTCTTCATTTCTCAACAATCACATGATCAGTTCCTGTAAGCCGGTCGTGTGTACACATTGGGGGGTGCAGGGTTTTGGCCTTGGTAATGCTGGAACAGAAGGTGGAGTGATAGGACGAGTCAGATATTTACCTTTCTGGAAATTCCTCTAACCTGTCACCCATGATCCATAATTGTGCAGCGGCTGTAGGACTGCTCCTAAGGGGGCTGTGTGCTCAGGGCTACATCTCTATAGAGTATAAGGGGGCTGTGTGCTCAGGGCTACATCTCTATAGAGTATAAGGGGGCTGTGTGCTCAGGGCTACATCTCTATAGAGTATAAGGGGGCTGTCTGCTCAGGGCTACCTCTCTACAGAGTATAAGAGGCCATCTGCTCAGGGCTACCTCTCTATAGAGTATAAGGGGGGCTGTCTGCTCAGGGCTACATCTCTATAGAGTATAAGGGGGCTGTCTGCTCAGGGCTACCTCTCTACAGAGTATAAGGGGCCATCTGCTCAGGGCTACCTCTCTATAGAGTATAAGGGGGCTGTCTGCTCAGGGCTACCTCTCTATAGAGTATAAGGGGGCTGTGTGCTCAGGGCTACCTCTCTATAGAGTATAAGGGGGCTGTCTGCTCAGGGCTACCTCTCTATAGAGTATAAGGGGGCTGTCTGCTCAGGGCTACCTCTCTATAGAGTATAAGGGAGCCGTCTGCTCAGGGCTACCTCTCTATAGAGTATAAGGGGGCTGTCTGCTCAAGGCTACCTCTCTATAGAGTATAAGGGGCCGTCTGCTCAAGGCTACCTCTCTATAGAGTATAAGGGGCCGTCTGCTCAAGGCTACCTCTCTATAGAGTATAAGGGGGCTGTCTGCTCAGGGCTACCTCTCTATAGAGTATAAGGGGGCTGTCTGCTCAGGGCTACCTCTCTACAGAGTATAAGGGGGCTGTGTGCTCAGGGCTACCTCTCTATAGAGGATAAGGGGCCGTCTGCTCAAGGCTACCTCTCTATAGAGTATAAGGGGGCTGTGTGCTCAGGGCTACCTCTCTATAGAGTATAAGGGGTGCTGTCTGCTCAGGTCTACCTCTCTATAGAGTATAAGGGGGCTGTCTGCTCAGGGCTACCTCTCTACAGAGTATAAGGGGGCTGTGTGCTCAGGGCTACCTCTCTATAGAGGATAAGGGGCCGTCTGCTCAAGGCTACCTCTCTATAGAGTATAAGGGGGCTGTGTGCTCAGGGCTACCTCTCTATAGAGTATAAGGGGTGCTGTCTGCTCAGGTCTACCTCTTTATAGAGTATAAGGGGGCTGTGTGCTCAGGGCTACTCTCTATAGAGTATAAGGGGGCTGTCTGCTCAGGGCTACCTCTCTGTAGAGTATAAGGGGGCTGTCTGCTCAGGGCTACCTCTCTATAGAGTATAAGGGGGCTGTCTGCTCAGGGCTACCTCTCTATAGAGTATAAGGGAGCCGTCTGCTCAGGGCTACCTCTCTATAGAGGATAAGGGGCCGTCTGCTCAAGGCTACCTCTCTATAGAGTATAAGGGGTGCTGTCTGCTTAGGTCTACCTCTCTATAGAGTATAAGGGGGCTGTCTGCTCAGGGCTACCTCTCTACAGAGTATAAGGGGGCTGTCTGCTCAGGGCTACCTCTCTATAGAGGATAAGGGGCCGTCTGCTCAAGGCTACCTCTCTATAGAGTATAAGGGGTGCTGTCTGCTCAGGGCTACCTCTTTATAGAGTATAAGGGGGCTGTGTGCTCAGGGCTACTCTCTATAGAGTATAAGGGGGCTGTCTGCTCAGGGCTACCTCTCTATAGAGTATAAGGGGGCTGTGTGCTCAGGGCTACCTCTCTATAGAGTATAAGGGGGGCTGTCTGCTCAGGTCTACCTCTTTATAGAGTATAAGGGGGCTGTGTGCTCAGGGCTACTCTCTATAGAGTATAAGGGGGCTGTCTGCTCAGGGCTACCTCTCTATAGAGTATAAGGGGACTGTGTGCTCAGGGCTACTCTCTATAGAGTATAAGGGGGCTATGTGCTCAGGGCTACCTCTCTATAGAGTATAAGGGGTGCTGTCTGCTCAGGTCTACCTCTTTATAGAGTATAAGGGGGCTGTGTGCTCAGGGCTACTCTCTATAAAGTATAAGGGGGCTGTCTGCTCAGGGCTACCTCTCTATAGAGTATAAGGGGGCTGTGTGCTCAGGGCTACCTCTCTATAGAGTATAAGGGGGGCTGTCTGCTCAGGGCTACCTCTCTATAAAGTATAAGGGGTCTGTCTGCTCAGGGCTACCTCTCTATAGAGGATAAGGGCACTGTCTGCTCAGGGCTACCTCTCTATAGAGTATAAGGGGGGCTGTTTGCTCAGGGCTACTGGAGCGCCCCCGTGTAGGGCAGTGGGGTACTCGGTACCGGGTTCCTCGGTTCTCAAGGGGGATGTCACGGTGGCTGACCCGGTCCGTGGCCCTAGGGACGTCTATGTAAATGGGGGAAAGGTCTTTAAAGGGAAAATGTTCGTGATGCCACCTGTGGTATTCGGTCAGGGTGACCGACGCTGCTTTAAGGGGTCCGCTGGGGTTATGTTATTGCAGCTAGATGGTGTACCTTCCCACAGGTGAAGTGTATCCCCAGGGCTTCCCAGTGTGTAGATGGTGGATGGTGCAAGGCGCGGTGAAGAACGAGGACACAAGGTTGCAGTCTCTTTACCTTTTACTGGAAGCTTCAGCATCCACAGTCCAGGGTACGGACCACAGGGTAGGTTGGGTCCGGCCAGTCCGAAGGCAAATCCAGAGTCCCCTTATCCAGGTGGAAATCAGTAGCCTTCCTACTAGCGCCTGTGTGTTGTAGTGCCTTCCTGCTGAGCTTCTCGTTAAAGTCCTCACAACTGTTGTAGATGTTCTAAATGTTATGTATTTCTCTCTGTCCCCCTGATGGTAAGGATAGGACAAACCCGTATGACTGATGGCCTGAGGCTTTTTACAGGGACTCTAGTATGCCCCAGCCCCCACAAGTTGCCACCGTGCCTCTTGGGTGTAGGGTCGGGCAGGTAATGTGGAATTAGCTGTCCTGCCGGTCTCTGGCTACCGGATCCTGCGCCTCAGAAGGAGGCAGCCTTTGCAGGGCAGAACTCCTTCTGGTTTCCTCTCCTTTTGCTATGACTTCGTTTCTCACCCTCTACAATACAATTCGCTGTTCATGTCTCTTTCTTAGGATGCTGCCGCACGTCGGGCAGGCGCAGCTCCGTGGCCTTCTGTCTGGGCCTCTGCCAGGATCCCACCTCTGTCAGGGACCACCCTGTCAGCAACCCCTCGATGTTCCTCCTTCCTCTCTGTCTGCCTGACAGGTACTGCATGAGTGAAGCTCAGACAGCTTCTGCCTAACTTCCTATCCAGGCCACCAGTTTTACCTAATTGTGAAGAGTGCCCTAGTAAATAGGAGCATAGCTCCCCCTGGTGGACTGGAGTGTGAAGTGTGTTGCATGGTTTGTGATACCTGGTAAAGAGATCTCTTTTATTGCCTTCAGACATAACATCACTCCCCCCTAGAGGAGAATGATATTACTGCAACGACCAGGACCCTGGGGCACTGCACTACCTCTCTATAGAGTATAAGGGGGCTGTCTGCTCAGGGCTACCTGTCTATAGAGTATAAGGGGGGCTGTCTGCTCAGGGCTACCTCTCTATAGAGTATAAGGGGGGGCTGTCTGCTCAGGGCTACCTCTCTATAGAGTATAAGGGGGGCTGTCTGCTCAGGGCTACCTCTCTATAGAGTATAAGGGGGCTGTCTGCTCAGGGCTACCTCTCTATAGAGTATAAAGGGGCCGTCTGCTCAGGGCTACCTCTCTATAGAGTATAAGGGGGCCGTCTGCTCTGGTCTACTCTCTATAGAGTATAAGGGGGCTGTCTGCTCATGGCTACCTCTCTATAGAATATAAGGGGGGCTGTCTGCTCAAGGCTACCTCTCTATAGAGTATAAGGGGGCTGTCTGCTTAGGGCTACCTCTCTATAGAGTATAAGGGGGCCGTCTGCTCAGGGCTACCTCTCTAAAGAGGATAAGGGGCCGTCTGCTCAGGGCTACCTCTCTATAGAGTATAAGGGGGCTGTCTGCTCAGGGCTACCTCTCTATAGATTGTAAGGGGGCCGTCTGCTCAGGGCTACCTCTCTATAGAGGATAAGGGGCCGTCTGCTCAGGGCTACCTCTCTATAGAGTATAAGGGGGCCGTCTGCTCAGGGCTACCTCTCTATAGAGTATAAGGGGGCCGTCTGCTCAGGGCTACCTCTCTACAGAGTATAAGGGGGCTGTGTGCTCAGGGCTACCTCTCTATAGATTGTAAGGGGGCTGTGTGCTCAGGGCTACCTCTCTATAGAGTATAAGGGGGCTGTCTGCTCAGGGCTACCTCTCTATAGAGTATAAGGGGGCTGTCTGCTCAGGGCTACCTCTCTATAGAGTATAAGGGGGCTGTCTGCTCAGGGCTACCTCTCTATAGAGTATAAGGGGGCTGTCTGCTCAGGGCTACCTCTCTATAGAGTATAAGGGGACTGTGTGCTCAGGGCTACTCTCTATAGAGTATAAGGGGGCTATGTGCTCAGGGCTACCTCTCTATAGAGTATAAGGGGTGCTGTCTGCTCAGGTCTACCTCTTTATAGAGTATAAGGGGGCTGTGTGCTCAGGGCTACTCTCTATAAAGTATAAGGGGGCTGTCTGCTCAGGGCTACCTCTCTATAGAGTATAAGGGGGCTGTGTGCTCAGGGCTACCTCTCTATAGAGTATAAGGGGGGCTGTCTGCTCAGGGCTACCTCTCTATAGAGTATAAGGGGGCTGTCTGCTCAGGGCTACCTCTCTATAGAGGATAAGGGCACTGTCTGCTCAGGGCTACCTCTCTATAGAGTATAAGGGGGGCTGTTTGCTCAGGGCTACTGGAGCGCCCCCGTGTAGGGCAGTGGGGTACTCGGTACCGGGTTCCTCGGTTCTCAAGGGGGATGTCACGGTGGCTGACCCGGTCCGTGGCCCTAGGGACGTCTATGTAAATGGGGGAAAGGTCTTTAAAGGGAAAATGTTCGTGATGCCACCTGTGGTATTCGGTCAGGGTGACCGACGCTGCTTTAAGGGGTCCGCTGGGGTTATGTTATTGCAGCTAGATGGTGTACCTTCCCACAGGTGAAGTGTATCCCCAGGGCTTCCCAGTGTGTAGATGGTGGATGGTGCAAGGCGCGGTGAAGAACGAGGACACAAGGTTGCAGTCTCTTTACCTTTTACTGGAAGCTTCAGCATCCACAGTCCAGGGTACGGACCACAGGGTAGGTTGGGTCCGGCCAGTCCGAAGGCAAATCCAGAGTCCCCTTATCCAGGTGGAAATCAGTAGCCTTCCTACTAGCGCCTGTGTGTTGTAGTGCCTTCCTGCTGAGCTTCTCGTTAAAGTCCTCACAACTGTTGTAGATGTTCTAAATGTTATGTATTTCTCTCTGTCCCCCTGATGGTAAGGATAGGACAAACCCGTATGACTGATGGCCTGAGGCTTTTTACAGGGACTCTAGTATGCCCCAGCCCCCACAAGTTGCCACCGTGCCTCTTGGGTGTAGGGTCGGGCAGGTAATGTGGAATTAGCTGTCCTGCCGGTCTCTGGCTACCGGATCCTGCGCCTCAGAAGGAGGCAGCCTTTGCAGGGCAGAACTCCTTCTGGTTTCCTCTCCTTTTGCTATGACTTCGTTTCTCACCCTCTACAATACAATTCGCTGTTCATGTCTCTTTCTTAGGATGCTGCCGCACGTCGGGCAGGCGCAGCTCCGTGGCCTTCTGTCTGGGCCTCTGCCAGGATCCCACCCCTGTCAGGGACCACCCTGTCAGCAACCCCTCGATGTTCCTCCTTCCTCTCTGTCTGCCTGACAGGTACTGCATGAGTGAAGCTCAGACAGCTTCTGCCTAACTTCCTATCCAGGCCACCAGTTTTACCTTATTGTGAAGAGTGCCCTAGTAAATAGGAGCATAGCTCCCCCTGGTGGACTGGAGTGTGAAGTGTGTTGCATGGTTTGTGATACCTGGTAAAGAGATCTCTTTTATTGCCTTCAGACATAACATCACTCCCCCCTAGAGGAGAATGATATTACTGCAACGACCAGGACCCTGGGGCACTGCACTACCTCTCTATAGAGTATAAGGGGGCTGTCTGCTCAGGGCTACCTGTCTATAGAGTATAAGGGGGGCTGTCTGCTCAGGGCTACCTCTCTATAGAGTATAAGGGGGGGCTGTCTGCTCAGGGCTACCTCTCTATAGAGTATAAGGGGGGCTGTCTGCTCAGGGCTACCTCTCTATAGAGTATAAGGGGGCTGTCTGCTCAGGGCTACCTCTCTATAGAGTATAAGGGGGCTGTCTGCTCAGGGCTACCTCTCTATAGAGTATAAAGGGGCCGTCTGCTCAGGGCTACCTCTCTATAGAGTATAAGGGGGCCGTCTGCTCTGGTCTACTCTCTATAGAGTATAAGGGGGCTGTCTGCTCAGGGCTACCTCTCTATAGAATATAAGGGGGGCTGTCTGCTCAAGGCTACCTCTCTATAGAGTATAAGGGGGCTGTCTGCTTAGGGCTACCTCTCTATAGAGTATAAGGGGGCCGTCTGCTCAGGGCTACCTCTCTAAAGAGGATAAGGGGCCGTCTGCTCAGGGCTACCTCTCTATAGAGTATAAGGGGGCTGTCTGCTCAGGGCTACCTCTCTATAGATTGTAAGGGGGCTGTGTGCTCAGGGCTACCTCTCTATAGAGTATAAGGGGGCCGTCTGCTCAGGGCTACCTCTCTATAGAGGATAAGGGGCCGTCTGCTCAGGGCTACCTCTCTATAGAGTATAAGGGGGCTGTCTGCTCAGGGCTACCTCTCTATAGAGTATAAGGGGGCCGTCTGCTCAGGGCTACCTCTCTATAGAGGATAAGGGGCCGTCTGCTCAGGGCTACCTCTCTATAGAGTATAAGGGGGCCGTCTGCTCAGGGCTACCTCTCTATAGAGTATAAGGGGGCCGTCTGCTCAGGGCTACCTCTCTACAGAGTATAAGGGGGCTGTGTGCTCAGGGCTACCTCTCTATAGATTGTAAGGGGGCTGTGTGCTCAGGGCTACCTCTCTATAGAGTATAAGGGGGCTGTCTGCTCAGGGCTACCTCTCTATAGAGTATAAGGGGGCTGTCTGCTCAGGGCTACCTATCTATAGAGTATAAGGGGGCTGTCTGCTCAGGGCTACCTCTCTATAGAGTATAAGGGGGCTGTCTGCTCTGGTCTTCTCTCTATAGAGTATAAGGGGGCTGTCTGCTCAGGGCTACCTCTCTATAGAGTCTAAGGGGGCCGTCTGCTCTGGTCTACTCGCTATAGAGTATAAGGGGGCTGTCTGCTCAGGGCTACCGCTCTATAGAGTATAAGGGGGCTGTCTGCTCAGGGCTACCTCTCTATAGAGCAGGGCTCCCCAACCTGTAGCTCGGGAGCCACATGTGGCTCTCGGCCCCATGAATTGTGGCTCGCGACTGTCTGCCAGCTTGATGCATTAGGTCCAGGTCTAGCAAACAGGTATGAAGACCACATCTCAAAATGGTGAATTCTGTGAGTAGCCCCACACAGAATTGCAGATCTGGATGCACATTTACTGGTCTTAGGGGTTTAGAGATGTTTTAGGTATGATACGCTGGAGGTTTGTACTACCTGTTAGAGGAGGTGCTCAAAGCTGGATGTGACAGTGTGTTGAGAGAATACTGAACAGGGGTATTGTGGGAACCCCTGGATGTCAGTGTACTGCTCTGGAGTGATTTCTGTGGAAAAGCTTTGGTTATCATTATACCTGTAATATGGGGGCTTTGGTTGACACTACTTTGAAGGGGGCGGCAGCTGGATGTGGCTCACGACCCTCTCTCAGTGCTGAATGTGGGTCGCGACCCTCTCTCTAAGCTGAATGTGTCTCTCAAGGTCAGAAAGGTTGGGGACCACTGCTATAGAGTATAAGGGGGCTGTCTGCTCAGGGCTACCTCTCTATAGAGTATAAGGGGGCTGTCTGCTCAGGGCTACCTCTCTATAGAGTATAAGGGGGCTGTCTGCTCAGGGCTACCTCTCTATAGAGTATAAGGGGGCTGTCTGCTCAGGGATACCTTTCTATAGAGTATAAGGGGGCTGTCTGCTCAGGGCCACCCCTCTATAATTTATTTTTATTGTCAACATAGCAGTATAAGGATGGGGGTGTTTTTTTCAGGGCGAGTTGCATTTGCCATTGACATAATTTTGGGGTACCTATAACTTTTTCCTAAAGTTTTATTAACTCTTTCTGGGGAGGAACATAAAAAACAGCAATTCTGCCGCAATTTCTTTGCATTTTAAACTTTTCACTATTCAGTGCGCTGCATAAATAAACTGTATCCTGTCGGTCAGTACAAGTTTAGTTTATGGGTTTTATTACTTTTGTGCAATTATTACAGTCTTTGCACGAAAAAAGTAATTTGTTTTATGTCGCCATATTTTTTGCATGACAGTTTTTATTGATACCATTTTGTGCACTTTTTGATCTCTTTTTATTACTCTTGTTTGAAGGCATAAAAAAACACAGTAATTCTAGATTATTTTTTTAAACACCGTTCAATTAAAATTGATGTTATTTTTATTCCGAGGGTCCATTCCATGAGGAAGGTAATACAATTATATCCTTTTTTTTTATGTTTTGCTACTTGCACAAGAATAACTTTTACAAACCAAAACTTTTTTTCGCTGCCATATTCTGAAAAGCAGAACTTTTTTTTTATTTTTCTATAAACAAAGTGATGTAAGGACTTTTTATTTTTACCATTTTGGGGAACAAACAGCTTTTTGATCACTTTTTATTTCACATTTTGATAGGAAGGAAATACAAAAAAAACAGTAAATCTAAAATTGTCTTTTTAATTCTCTTTTTTACAGCGTTCACTGTGCCGTATAATTCACATGCTGTGGGTCAGTACAATAATGGTGATACTCAATTTATATTTTTTTATATTTTACTACTTTTGAACATGAAAATACATTTTTTTTTTGTTGGGGGTCTCATCACATTCCGGGAGACACAATGTCTCTATTTTTCTGTGGACGTAACTACATGAGGGCTTTGTGTGAGTGTATTTTTGCGGTATAACAAGCTGTGGTTTTTATGGATATTGTTATCAGATACGAGCAACTTTTGATTCACTTTATAATAGATTTTTTGTGAGGCAAGATGAACAAAAACAGCAATTTTGGCATTCACGTTACTTGTTTTTATGGGTTTATAGATGCGATTTTACTAAATGTGTCGTTTTTGTGGAGTTTTATTTTTTGTACAAATAATTTTTTATTAGTAAAACTTAAACACAATTTAATATTTTTTTTTCAATACTTTAAGCCCCACAATTGAACTTGAACATGAGATCCTTTGATGGCGTAGATAACCACTGCAGCCCCTGTGCCATAGTCGTCATACTCTGACCACCATGAACTTGACAGAATTATGTAGAAAAACAACATGGAGGCCAGATGTAGATGGTGTACCCTCCGTGGTCAGAATTTGGAGAGTCAGCATCTTCTATATTTCTGATTTTTTCCCGTTCTTCCCTCTTTTTCTGTTGACTTCCTCTTGACGTTCTGCTCATCTTCTCTTATCTCGGCCCGTCCCCCCTTTTATAAATATTTGGCTGCCCTCCTCGCTGGCTCAGTCCAGGTCCGGCACCATG
Source organism: Ranitomeya variabilis (assembly GCF_051348905.1). Lineage (NCBI taxonomy): Eukaryota > Metazoa > Chordata > Amphibia > Anura > Dendrobatidae > Ranitomeya > Ranitomeya variabilis. The sequence continues at coordinate 378,588,985 of NC_135233.1, read as the reverse complement.
AGGATATCTGCTCTGCTGGGCTGTCTACTATGGGCGGCCGTAGCTTCTGTCAGTGACGCACAAAGTCCCTCGTAAGTTTTATATATATACGGTATATATATATCTCCTATATAAATGTGCTCCATTCACCTTCCCTTTACTTATCCTAAATCTCTGTGCATTCTCTTCTTTCTTCACTTTCTTTAAATAACTTAATACAAAAAGTGAATCTCATATAGTATATAGAGTCATTACACACAGAGTGATCTATTTCACATGTTTATTTCTGTTAATGTTGATGATTATGGCTTACAGCCAATGAAAACCCAAAAGTCATTATCTCAGTAAATTAGAATATTTTATAATTCCAGCTTGAAAAATGATTTTAGCATCCGAAATGTTGGCCTACTGATATGTATGTTCTGTAAGTGCACTCAATACTTGGTCGGGCTCCTTTGGCATCAATTAGGCTACTCAGGGCTGCCACTAGAAATTTCGGGGCCCCATACTGGCAAAATTTTCGGGGCCCCCTTGAGACTCCACCCAGGCTCCACCCCAGCCCCGCCTCCATGCTCCACCCCTCGAACTGTCCACGGTCCCACCGCTCTCTCTTGGAAAAACTCCACTTCTCACCAATCACACATTGAGGGTACGTGTCCACCTTCAGGATGGCCAGCGGTTTCGTCAGAGCGGCAAACCCGCTCGGCGCTAAGCCCCGCCCCCTACTGTGATGCGATGATGCCGGATGTGTTCATTGCACACATCTGGGATCATCGCACCCCACACATAGGGCCCTGTGTTATAGCTTGCGGCGTCGCAGCTGCCGCAAGGAACACGGACATGCTGCGATCTTAAAAGAAGCACCGCATGTCCGGAGTCGCAGGGCCGACGGGTGCGTGTTACCACGCATAGTGGAGACGAGATTTCCTAAAATCCCCTTCACTATGCTGGAACATCTGGACGCTGCGTGTTTGACGCTGTGGCCCCACCCACGCAGCGTCAAACACGCAGCGTTTACTTAACGTGGACACGTACCCTAACAGTTCCCATCACCAGATCACACATATAGCCGGCAGATTTTGTAAGCCGCCACCATAACACGGTAGACTCTTTTGGCCGGGCACTACTCTGCTGTAACCTATTAAATATTTGTTAAAATATGCAAAACAATTTAGGTATATTTTTATTTATTTTTCAATTTTTAAAATGACCAATAATATCACATAAAAAGAACAAATACCGCTACACCATGACAAGATGACATATTACCACCACAGTGATCGAATAATATCACATACAAAGAACAAATACCGCTACACCATGACCAGATGACATATTACCACCACAGTGATCGAATAATATCACATACATAGAACAAATACCGCTACACCATGACCAGACCGCATATTACCACCACAGTGATCGAATAATATCACATACAAGGGACAAATACCGCAACACCATGTCCAGACCACATATTACCACCACATAGTGACTGAATACTACAATTCTGATCAGTAATAAAAAAAAAGCACCACACTATCACCATAAGTGCCATTATACACAGGAGATCTCTACTTAGTATGCAGTGTCTGTGTACAGATAATACAGTGATCACTAGTGAAATTATACACAGGAGCTCTGTATAGTATACAGTGTATAGTGTCAGTGTATAGGTAACACTGACTCACCAGTGACGTCTCTATGTGAAGTCCTTCATCTTTCATCCAGCACAGACCGCCATCATGTCTTCCAGCCAGGACTCGTTTCTGCAGGAAATAACACAGTTATCTCGAGCTCCGCTTGTAGAACACATTACTTAATTTTTCCCAACTTCTACATTACACCGCATAAAGAAAAAGAGGCAACATAGTGTCACTCTACACAGTAACAGGACCGCCCCCTCATTTCAAACACTGTCCTCAAAAAATAAATACATCACTGCAGTAATAATATCCCTTAATTAGTCCCTATGGTAATAATATTCCCCATCCTGGCCCCCGTGTGTCTCATTCCTGGCGTCAGCCATATGTTCTCCCATCCTGCCCTCATGAGTATCCTTTCTGCACCATATGATCTCCCCATCCTGCCCCATCTGTCTCCATCGTATCCATCCTGCCCCATGATCCTGCACAACCTGTCTCCAATTCTGCCCCCAGTGTCTCCAGTCATGCCCCCATGTCTTTCATCATACCCCATATCTCCATTCTGCCCCTGTGTCCAGCATCATAGCCCCTGTGTCCAGCATCATTCATAGCCCCTGTGTCCAGCATCATTCATAGCCCCTGTGTCCAGCATCTCAGCCCCTGTGTCCAGCATCTCAGCCCCTGTGTCCAGCATACTGCCCCTGTGTCCAGCATACTGCCCCTGTGTCCAGCATCTCTGCCCCCTGTGTCCAGCATACTGCCCCCTGTGTCCAGGATCTCTGCCCCCTGTGTCCAGCATCTCTGCCCCTGTGTCCAGCATCTCTGCCCCTGTGTCCAGCATCTCTGCCCCTGTGTCCAGCATAATGCCCCCTGTGTCCAGCATAATGCCCCTGTGTCCAGCATTCTGCCCCATGTCCAGCATCTCTGCCCCTTTGTCCAGCATACTGCCCTTTTGTCCAGCATACTGCCCCTTTGTCCAGCATACTGCCCTTTTGTCCAGCATACTGCCCCTTTGTCCAGCATAATGCCCCTGTGTCCAGCATTCTGCCCCGTGTCCAGCATCTCTGCCCCTTTGTCCAGCATACTGCCCCTTTGTCCAGCATTCTGCCCCCTGTGTCCAGCATTCTGCCCCCTGTGTCCAGCATTCTGCCCCCTGTGTCCAGCATTCTGCCCCCTTGTCCAGCATACTGCCCCCTGTGTCCAGCATCTCTGCCCGTGTCCAGCATCTCTGTCCCCTGTGTCCAGCATCTCTGCCCCCTGTGTCCAGCATCTCTGCCCCCTGTGTCCAGCATCTCTGCCCCCTGTGTCCAGCATCTCTGCCACTGTGTCCAGCATCTCTGCCCCGTGTCCAGCATCTCTGCCCCCTGTGTCCAGCATCTCTGCCCCCTGTGTCCAGCATCTCTGCCACTGTGTCCAGCATCTCTGCCCCCTGTGTCCAGCATCTCTGCCCCTGTGTCCAGCATCTCTGCCCCCTGTATCCAGCATCTCTGCCACTGTGTCCAGCATCTCTGCCCCCTGTGTCCAGCATCTCTGCCACTGTGTCCAGCATCTCTGCCCCCTGTGTCCAGCATCTCTGCCCCCTGTGTCCAGCATCTCTGCCCCCTGTGTCCAGCATCTCTGCCCCTGTGTCCAGCATACTGCCCGTGTCCAGCTTTCTGCCCCAGCATGTCCAGCGTTCTGCCCCGGGCCCCACCCCCCTGGGATCGCCGCTCTGAAAAAAAAAAAAGCCGAGTTCTTACCTTGCCATGCTCCTGCGGCGGGGAACCTCACTTCCTCCACGCAGCCGCAGGTGAAGGACGCACTCGCCGGCGGCTGACAATGACGTCAGACGCCGGCGAAGTGCGACTGCGCACTGCGGCCGCTGAAGTCAGCTGCCAGCCTCCGACTGGCTGGCGGCGGCCGGCGGCTGTTAACTATTGACGTGCGGGCACGGGCCCGCACGTCAATAGTGTCCCGCAGCGCCGGCAGGGGGGGGCCCGCAGCGCCGGCAGGTGGGGGGGCCCGCAGCGCTGGCAGGGGGGGGCCCGGTGAGCAGATTAGACGGGGCCCGATGCGGGCCCCCTCTGCTCACCGGGCCCCATACGCCAGTCATGGCTGTCATGCCCTGATGGCGGCCCTGAGGCTACTTTCACACATCAGGTTTTTAGTTTCAGGCACAATCCGGCAAGTTTTGAAAAAAAACGATTTTTTTTTTTTTTTACAGTGGATCTATTTTTTTTCCCATAGAGTTGTATTAGCTCCGGATTGCGCCTGATGGTCAGACGTTTCATCTGTGTTTTTCCAGATCCGTCCATATAGTCGTTTTTTTTGTCTGGCAAGAAAAGCGCACAGTGATGGAACCGGTCAAAACGCGTGAAATGGAGATGTGAAACGATGAGTCCGGCCTCCGGATCCTATTTTCAAAGCATTTTCCATTGTAATTATGCACATTTTCCGTCCTGGGGTCTCTCTTCCTCTCTCTCTCTCAAGTCACTGTAAACTCCATGTTAAAATTAAAAACCGGATCCGGCATAAAAACGGATCCGTTGCATCAGTTTTTTCACTATTTGCAACGGATCCGTTTTTTTGGAACATTAGCCGGATTCTGCTTGAAACAAAAAACCTGATGTGTGAAAGTATCCTTACTACATCAATGCGGCGTGGCATGGAGGCGATGAGCCTGTGGTGCTGCTGAGGGGTTATGGAAGCCCAGGTTGCTTTGATAGCAGCCTTCAGCTCGGCTGCATTGTTGGGTCTGGTGTCTCTCATCTTCCTCTTGACATTACTCCATAGATTCTCTATGGGGTTAAGGTCTGGTGAGTTTGCTGCCAATCAAGCACAGTGATACTGCTGTTTGTAAACCAGGTATTGGTGCTTTTGGCAGTGTGGACAGGTACCAAGTCCTGCTGGAGAATGACATTTCCATCTCCAAGAAGCTTGTCGGCAGAGGGAAGCATGAAATGCTCTAAAATGTCCTGGTAGACGGCTGCGCTGACTTTGATCTTGATGAAACATAGTGAACCTACACCAGCAGATGACATGGCTCCCCAAACCATCACTGATTGCGGAAACTTCACACTAGACCTCCAGCAGCTTGGATTGTGGCCTCTCCACTCTTCCTCCAGACTCTGGGACCTTGATTTACAAATGAAATGCAAAATTTACTTTCCTCGTGGAGGGTGTCAATGATGGCCTTCTGGACTTCTGTCAAGTCAGCAGTCTTCCCCATGATTGTGGAGCTACTGAAACAGACTAAGGGACCTTTTTAAACACTTAGGAGCCTTTGCAGGTGATTTTGTTAATTATTCTAATTTACTGAGATAATGACTTTTGGGTTTTCGTTGGCTGAGCCATAATCATCAACATTAACAGATATAAACACGTGAAATAGATCACTCTGTTTGTAATGACTGTATATAATATACGAGTTTGACTTTTGAAGAGATGAAATAAATTAACTTTTTGATTATATTCTAATTTTGCGAGAAGCACCTGTATCTTATCATTGAAATCTGCTTCTTTCTCCACCTGGACTGATTGTTTATTCTCAATTCAAGGGTAAAAGTTTTAAAATCTGTATTGAGTGTAGACTGAAATTCATATTACTGAGATAATAGTATAATAATAGTGTCATACAGTGCACACTAATACCAGTGTCATACAATGTCAACTAATCATACTGTCATACAGTACCCACTGATAACAGTGTCATACAGTGCCCACTATTACTAGTATCATAAAATGTCCACTAATAATAGTGTCATACAGTGTTCACTAAGGCTAGGTTCACATTGCGTTAGGGCAATCCGTTTAGCGCTAGCGCTAGCGGATTGCGCTAACGCAATGTTTATTTAGGGGCCGCGCTAGGGGTCGCGTTAACGTCCCCGCTCTCGCAGATCCCCGATCTGCGAGAGCGGGGAACGGACCTCGGGCGCGCCGCGGACGCTGCAAGCAGCGTCCGAGGCGCGCCACAGAAGAACGGCACATCGCTAGCGCGAGCCGAAAAAGGCACGCGCTTGTGATGCGCTAGAGGGAAACTTCACATTGCTGTCAATGGGTGCGCTAACGGACCCGTTGCACGGCGTTAATTGCGACATTTTCGCCGTGTTGCAACGCTGTCCGTTAGCGTGCACACATTAATGCAATGTGAACCTAGCCTAATAATAGTGTCATACAGTGCCCACTAATAATAGTATCATATAGTGCCCACTAATGCCAGTATCATCCAGTGTCCACTGATGATAGTGCCATACAGAGTCCACTAATACTAGTGTTATACAGTGACAAGTAATACTAGTGTCATACAGTGCCCACTAATAATAGTGTCATACAGTGGCCACTAATACCAGTGTCATACAGTGTCCACTAATACCGGTGTCATACAGTACCCAATAATACCAGTGTCATACAGTGCCCACTAATACCAGTGTCATACAGTGCCCACTAATACCAGTGTCATACAGTGCCCACTAATACCAGTGTCATACAGAGCCCACTAATACCAGTGTCATACAGTGCCCACTAATACCAGTGTCATACAGTGCCCACTAATACCAGTGTCATACAGTGCCCACTAATACCAGTGTCATACAGTGCCCACTAATACCAGTGTCATAGAGTGCCCACTAATACCAGTGTCATACAGTGCCCACTAATACCAGTGTCATACAGAGCCCACTAATACCAATGTTAGACAGTGCCCACTAATGCCAGTGTCATACAGTGACCACTAATACCGGTGTCATACAGTGCCCACTAATACCAGTGTCATACAGTGCCCACTAATACCAGTGTCAAACAGTGCCCACTAATACCAGTGTCATACAGTGCCCACTAATACCAGTGTCATACAGTGCCCACTAATACCAGTGTCATACAGAGCCCACTAATACCAGTGTCAAACAGTGCCCACTAATACCGGTGTCATACAGTGCCCACTAATACCAGTGTCAAACAGTGCCCACTAATACCAGTGTCATACAGTGCCCACTAATACCGGTGTCAAACAGTGCCCACTAATACCAGTGTCATACAGTGCCCACTAATACCAGTGTCATACAGTGCCCACTAATACCAGTGTCAAACAGTGCACACTAATACCGGTGTCATACAGTGCCCACTAATACCGGTGTCATACAGTGACCACTAATACCAGTGACATACAGTGCCCACTAATAATAGTGTCATACAGCGTTCACTAATACCAGTGTCATATAGTGCCCACTAATACCGGTGTCATACAGCGCCCACTAATACCAGTGTCATACAGTGCCCACTAATACCAGTGTCAAACAGTGCCCACTAATACCAGTGTCATACAGTGCCCACTAATACCAGTGTCAAACAGTGCCCACTAATACCAGTGTCATACAGTGCCCACTAATACCAGTGTCATACAGTGCCCACTAATACCAGTGTCATACAGAGCCCACTAATACCAGTGTCAAACAGTGCCCACTAATACCGGTGTCATACAGTGCCCACTAATACCAGTGTCAAACAGTGCCCACTAATACCAGTGTCATACAGTGCCCACTAATACCGGTGGCAAACAGTGCCCACTAATACCAGTGTCATACAGTGCCCACTAATACCAGTGTCATACAGTGCCCACTAATACCAGTGTCAAACAGTGCACACTAATACCGGTGTCATACAGTGCCCACTAATACCGGTGTCATACAGTGACCACTAATACCAGTGGCATACAGTGCCCACTAATAATAGTGTCATACAGCGTTCACTAACACCAGTGTCATATAGTGCCCACTAATACCGGTGTCATACAGCGCCCACTAATACCAGTGTTAGACAGTGCCCACTATTACCAGGGTCATACAGTGACCACTAATACCGGTGTCATACAGTGACCACTATTACCAGTGTCATACAGTGACCACTATTACCAGTGTCATACAGTGACCACTAATACCGGTGTTAGACAGGGTCCACTATTACCAGTGTCATACAGTGACCACTAATACCGGTGTTAGACAGGGTCCACTATTACCAGTGTCATACAGTGACCACTAATACCAGTGTCATACAGTGACCACTAATACCAGTGTCATACACTGACCACTAATACCAGTGTCATACAGAGCCCACTAATACCAGTGTCATACAGTGCCCACTAATACCAGTGTTAGACAGTGCCCACTATTACCAGTGTCATACACTGACCACTAATACCGGTGTCATACAGTGACCACTATTACCAGTGTTAGACAGGGTCCACTAATACCAGTGTCATACAGAGCCCACTAATACCATTGTCTTACTCCCTGGAGGTTTTTAACCCCTGTGTAATGCTTTTCCCCCTCAGGCCCGGCACTAACATAGCGTACCAGTTTGCCTGAAATGTCCTTTTTTCCTTTAAGTGATGATTACATATAAAACAAGGCATTAGCCAAATAAACAGAAAATTACAAACATTCTGACCATCCACGTGACGTCCACAAACCAGTATCCAGCAATGCGAACTCTCCCTCCTAGAAGTCTACATTCATTCCATTAGAAGTCTCCACCTCGGAGAAAAGAAACTATAATGAGTTGGTGTCGTGAGATAGACAACTCCTTCCCTAGAGGAGACCCCTCCACTTTCATCTGTTAGAAATGACCGTGGATCTTATCCTCAGTGACCACTGCAGGAACAATGCAGTGTTAGTTGGGGGTCTAATAAATACTTACTCTGGCTGCTTCTTGTCGTAGCTCTCCACTCTGGTGCATAGAGGGACCTCAGGTGGGTTGTCCCCTTCCCCTATGGCGTCCATACTCACTAATAATGAGAACCCTTTAGACACAGCATTTTAAGAGACAGAAATAACTGAAAATAATTTGCAAAAAATTCTCCAACTATTTCCATCTGTTCACAGGTTCCTGATTTCTGCCCCCCGTCTTCTGCACCTGGGCGTAAGGCAGGATGTGTGGTTGCAGGTGGAGTGGCCTCAGGGCGTTCAGGCCGGAAAAAGTGATGTTGCGGTGGAGCTATACCTGAGGAACCAGATAAGTTATAAGAAGTGTAGCGAGACGTATACTGCCAGCCTGAACCAAAGGAACGGCTACATCTCCAAACAGACCATAGAGGTAACGTCACCCCCTGCTGCTCCATCTTCTGGGCATCAAAAAATCAAATTCTCATGAATGTAAACCTACTAGTATTGCAGCCATTATGGATCCCATAGAGGTTGTGGTCTATGTACATTGCACTTCTCCAGAATCCGTCAGTCCTGTATTGTGTCTGTAGATCACTCCTCAGATGGAGACAGCATGTAACTTGGATAAGAGCGGGAGCTACGTCCAGCTGGTAGCAAATAGTAAGTTGATCTCCACCAAACTTCAAGTGATCTCCATCCCTGTGTCCAATAAAAGAGGCTACATCTTCATCCAGACCGACAAGAGTATATATACACCCAATGAAAAAGGTACATGCTCTATCTATCTACCCATCTTTCTATTTTATAGCTAGGGGTGTACTGTTTATTTTTTAATCTTGCCTTATTTACCCCCTACCCAGTTAAATTTCGGGTGTTCACCTTGGACCACATGATGAGACCAGCAAAGGAGCTGACCACATGCATCGTGTCTGTGAGTAGTCCTGGATGTACAACAGGTTTGGGAAAATGGAAGAGTAAGATATTGTGCAGCTCTGGACTGTATGTGTCGTAACGATAAGACCACTGAAAATGTGAAGGTTCCCCTCCATGACCCATCGAGGCATTGGTTGCAATAAGACATTGGAAGTTGCCCATGTCCTGACAACTTTCCACCTTATTTATGATGTTCCAACAGTTCTGACAGCCGCAAGCAGCCAGGAGATGTCTTGGAGATCACAGACAGGTTTCAGACAAAACTCCAGAGTAACTAGAAAGTCTGAATACCATGGAAGCTGCAGGCAGATAGGAGACGTCCAGGAGAATCCAGATAAATAGTAGTGGTGCTGAAAGCCGCAGGCAGGTAACACAGGGAGATTGTAGACAGGAACTATGCACAGACAAACTAAAAGTGTTATTTGAAAGTCTTAATACCAAGATCCAGGTGTGTGTCTTGTTACGCCTTATTTAGGCCTAGGAAGTTCAACACTTGTGATCAGGCCGGGCTTGAAAAGACCAACGTGGAGCACAAGAAAGTTTAACGGACCGGGGTGTAGGGAGCAGAGCCCAGACCTGACCCAGGTGTGTAACAGGTAGTAATTACTGCACACCAGGAACACTCCTGGAGATGCCACAACCCAGGTCTATAGCCATCAAAATTTGCTCAGACCTTTCTTTTGCCCATTTTCCTGTGTCCAGTACATCTACTGGTGATAATGGTTACATTGCAGTGGTATCAGGACAGGCGACTTATCATATTCCTCCCTTAGATGGAGCAGCCAGCCGTACTCGTCTTTCAACAGTTATCCTGTAGGCTATAAGCGGAGCAGCCAGGCACAGAACCATGAAAGAATGGGGGATGTAGTTCCCCAGTTTTAGAGAACATGAAGGTCTGACACTAATTAACCATTATCACCTATCAAGGATATAGGTGACCATTTTTAAAGAATGGAATACCCTTTTAATTCCAGACCTGCAGATCACAGGTGATCGCTGGTGGTGGCACTTTGTGAACCGTTTATTGATAGAAGATTCTTTTAAAAAATAGGAATTGCCTAAATCAGAGGACTCATTAAAGTAATACACTGACGAGCAAAAGGGTAACAATGTTTTGAACTTTTGACTTTCAGGCTCCAAATCCTTCCTGCCCCGAACTTCACAGTTCCTTCAATATCTCCATCCATTAGCCCTTTTTTCCCTTGTTTCTTCCAGATCCATTTGCACCCATCCGTTCCTAGTCTATTGACTGTTCTCTCAATGCTCCCAATCACCCGTTTCCAATCTTTAACTATGCGCTTTTCATACTTTATGCAAACTCGAGCTGATGCTGCTTATGATGATATTGAAGTCGAGGCTTCTTCACCTTTTTTTGGGCCACCATTCCAGACTTGTGTAACGTGCGTCGCACGATGCTGACATGGACGTCTGTGATCTCATTATTATGAAGTATACAAGCCACTTCCACTGCCGTCTACTGATAGACCTTGTGATGAGCCGACTTGTTGACTCCGATATCATGGCTGGACGTCCACCTCTTGGCTTCTGAATGGAAGGACATACTTCATTTTGTAATCTTCCAAGTGCCATGATGCTCACATGATGGAATTTGGCAATTTTCTTGGCCGAGAGACGGCTATCGATGAGCTGGATGATGCTGTTTCTCTTTTCTTGGCAAATCTTCTTCATGGCTTCTCCTCAATTCAAGCAAGCTTGGGAAATTTATGTATGAAATAGCCAAGATGATCGTCTATAAAATGATGGTAGTATCACGTTCAAATCAGTAGTGGATGGTGAGATATGGAGGCTGAAAGTCAGAAGCTCAAAACATTGTTACCCTTGTGCTAGTCAGGGTATTTGGATGTCTCTTTGGGAATTTTCCTCTTGTCCTTATGACCTCTGATTTGACTTTGGACTAGTTTTGTTTGCCTTCTGCTCCGATGACCTTTGACTATGAGACTACAATTTATTATTGGACTCAGAGACGGCAATCACTCACACATACAGTACCCGTTGTGACCGCACAATTAGTATGAGACTAAATCCTGGCATGGCGGCACTCACGGCCGTGCATTCCCATGTTACAGAGCCCCTGCAATGTTTTATAACCCTCGTTAATACGGCACATCGTAGAACATCTCAACAAAAGAAGAGAATCTAGCTCGCCTCCAGTAGAGTCAGCTCGTCTCCCCGGTGCAGATACGGTAATCCTCCCTGATCAGGAGCCCAGAAAAATGTAAAAATATTCCAGCTCCAAGAGAATGAAAATATTGAACATTTATTGTGATATCAAAAGTTGGCAATCCAAAAGTATCACAAAAGAATAAAAAAAAGTGCATTTCACATAAAAACACATGTATCACCGCGACCAAGAACGTGTGCTTTGAAACATGTTTTTTTTTTTTCTTTCTTGATACTTTTGGATTATGAAGATTTTATAGCTCAATGAAGTTTCAATGTTTTTATCCTTGTGGAGCCGGAATATTCTCACATTTGCGTAAAACAAATCTCTATCCGTAAGCAAGAAAGTGACATCTGGGCTCCTGTACTGCTTATGTACGAATCATTAGACTTGCCTCCCTCTGCCAGTATCAGTGGAGTCTATCTGGTCCTACAGACGTTCCTTCTCTCACTCTTTTCTGTTTTTTACATCGGTAACTCGTCACTTCTGCCATCTTGAACTCTGTTCCTGACGCCGACATCACCCAGAATGCTGAGGGCTTAAAAGTTGCAAGTTTTCAGAGGATATCGTCTGTAATAGCTGATAGTATCCAGATCCCAGACATCTCCACGTGAGTCCTGCAGCCGACAATATTCCACTGATCCGGAGTCACTCCATATCTACAGGGCTGGGCTCTGTCTATTATTATCTATGATCATTTCCTTTGTATTTTAGGCAAAAAAAATACATTTATATATTTTCATTTTTAATATTTTAAAAATTACAAAAAGGAATATGGGCTGATGCAAAAGTTTGGGCACCCGGCATGGTTAGTACCTAGTAGCACACCCTTTTGCAAGTATCACAGCTTGTAAACTCTTTTTGTAGCCAGACAAGAGTCTTTCAATTCTTGTTTGAATGATTTTCATCCATTCTTCCTTGGAAAATTCTTCCAGTTCTGTGAGATTCCTGGGTCGTCTTGCTTCCTCTGCTATTTTGACATTTTTTAACCGATTTTCAATGACATTCAGATCAGGGGACTGTGAGCGCCATTGTAAAACCTTCATCTTGCACCTTTTGAGGTCGTGTATCATGGATTTTGATGTGTGTTTAGGATCATTATCCATTTGTAGAAGCCATCCTCTTCCTCTTTTCACCTTCAGCTTTTTTACAGATGGTGCTTTGTTTGCATCAAGAATTTATTGAAATGTCATTGAACCCATTGTTCACTCTACCTGTGAAATGTTCCCCGTGCTATTGGCTGCAACACAACCCCAAAGCATGATTGATCCACCCCCATGCTTAATGGTTGGTGAGATGTTCTTTTCCTGAAATTCTGTGCCCTTTTTTTCTCCACACATATCTTTGATAATTGGGACCAAAGAGTTCTATTTTAGCCTCATCGGTCCACAGGACTTGTTTCCAAAATGCATCAGGCTTGTTTATATGTTCTTTTGCATACTTCTGATGCTTAATTTTAGGTGAAGATGCAGGAGAGGTTTTCTTCTGATGACTCTTCCATGAAGGCCATATTTGTGCAGGTGTGTCTGAACAGTAGAGCAATGTACCACAAATCCAGAGTGTGCTAAATCTTGTTTTGAAGGTCTTTTGCAGTCCAGCGGGGGTTCTGATTTGCCTCTCTAGCAATCTTACAAGCAGCTCTCACTTTTGCTTGGTCTTCCAGATCTTATCTTGACCTCCACTGCTCCTGGTAACTGCCATTTCTTAATTACATTTCGAACTGAGGAAAGGGCAGCTTGAAAACGCTTTGCTGTCTTCTCATAGCCTTGAACTGCTTTATAAGACTCTGCCATTTTCATTTTCAGAGTGCTAGTCAGCTGGTTAGAATAAATCATGGCTGCTGTTTTTTGGCACAAGGTTATAGCAGGCTGGCTTTTTATAAAGCTGGGAAATTTGCATCACCTGGCCTTTCCTAACGATGCTAGTGAACAAGCCATAACCCTAGCAGGATAATTAAGGTCTGAAACCTTGGTCAAAGTTATCTGACCACACAAATCTCCAAGGGTGCCCAGACTTTAGCATTGACCCATTTTCCTTTTTGCAATTTTTAAAATGTAAAAAATGACTAATATATGCAGTACAGACCAAAAGTTTGGACACACCTTCTCATTTAAAGATTTCTCTGTATTTTCATGACTATGAAAATTGTACATTCACACTGAAGGCATCAAAACTATGAATTAACACATGTGGAATTATATACTTAACAAAAAAGTGTGAAACAACTGAAAATATGTCTTATATTCTAGGTTCTTCAAAGTAGCCACCTTTTGCTTTGATGACTGCTTTGCACACTCTTGGCATTCTCTTGATGAGCTTCAAGAGGTAGTCACCGGAAATGGTCTTCCAACAATCTTGAAGGAGTTCCCAGAGATGCTTAGCACTTGTTGGCCCTTTTGCCTTCACTCTGCGGTACAGCTCACCCCAAACCATCTCGATTGGGTTCAGGTCCGGTGACCGTGGAGGCCAGGTCATCTGGCGTAGCACCCCATCACTCTCCTTCTTGGTCAAATAGCCCTTACATAGCCTGGAGGTGTGTTTGGGGTCATTGTCCTGTTGAAAAATAAATGATGGTCCAACTAAACGCAAACCGGATGGAATAGCATATGGCTGTAAGATGCTGTGGTAGCCATGCTGGTTCAGTATGCCTTCAATTTTGAATAAATCCCCAACAGTGTCACCAGCAAAGCACCCCCACACCATCACACCACCTCCTCCATGCTTCACGGTGGGAACCAGGCATGTAGAGTCCATCCGTTCACCTTTTCTGCGTCGCACAAAGACACGGTGGTTGGAACCAAAGATCTCAAATTTGGACTCATCAGACCAAAGCACAGATTTCCACTGGTCTAATGTCTATTCCTTGTGTTCTTTAGCCCAAACAAGTCTCTTCTGCTTAGAAACAAAACCTCAGATACAGAAACCATATCTAAAAAGAAGACAGTCCTGTCTGGATCACCCAGGACTCATCGGGATAATACCCTGAGATACTTCTTACTGAATCAACACCAAAAAACACGAAGTATATAACTCATGAATATGTTAAAGAATATATATGTTTATTAATATACAAAATCAAAAACAAATAAACAAAACATATACCAAAAAATAAAATCCAGAAAATAAACAATTAGTACTGCAGAGTCATTTGAATATTGAGAAATGGGTGCACCAAAACCAGTGTTGCACCATGGATAAAGAGGGGCATACAATGTAGTAACACAATTATAATGGGTATCTATATCATAAATAACCAGTGCCTAATATACCACAACGATAAGTGTTACACAAAGTAGAAGGGGTATACCCTATAGTCCAGTGACCACAACGTTCTATCAGTATAAGGGAGCTAATCCCGTGCTGTCATCTTACCCTTCTCTCTATCCATGTGTGTCAACACGCGCCCCTACGCGCGTTTCGCCCATGGCTTCCTCGGGGGGCCCGCATAACATACATGTCTCCCAATCCGGCTTTTATAGTCCACAGCGGTGCTACTATGTGGCGCATGTCCGTGACGAGTATGGGCGCCGCAAGCCGCATCATCACAGGCGCCAATATAGCGGTGCGGGTCACCGGAGCATGCTGGTGACGTCACTGACCCGCACACGTCAAAGAGAGGCGCCAGAGATGATGCCGCAGCCCTTGCCCGCGTCAGAGACATGCGCACTAGCACCGCAATGATTCTCCATACAGCCACCAAGGTAACGTATTAAATAGAAGCAGAAGACGGCCCACAGATACATCATGCAATACTCGTATCATCACATTTGATCACCTAATATGTGGACCAAGGGAAGATGTTGCATACATCAAAATTAGTGAGAAAGATTCTTAAAGAAAATAAATATATTAACATCTAACTCCGCCAAAATACCATATGTGGCAGATAAATATTACAGCGTGATAAAATGCAAAATTACACTGATCATAAAGTGACATAGTGCGTGCATAATGTAATATACTACATCAGTGATAAATATACAATATATACTAAAAAAACTAGCATGATGATAAAGTGAAAATGTGCATAGATATCGACAAATAATAAGCAATGTCCTGGATCTGACGATCTTATTGCACGAGATGAGATTTAAAGGTCTGCGTCCAGGCCGACTTTATTCAGAAAAGTGCATCAATGGAAAAAGGTCCATACTGTAACTATAACAATGAATAAAAAGAACAAGAGACAAATATATTAAAAACAAGAATAAAAACAGTGATCCTCAGTCCAGAGATGACATAGTCTACAAAAATGATACAAAGTTCAGTTGCTCATTAAGTCCATGGGGGATCATTGTATCAAGATTAACTATCCAACGGCATTCTTTTTGCTTCAGAACCCGTAGAGCATCACCACCTCTTATCCCCATATGGACACAATCAATCCCCCAGACTTTCAGCTCTTTAGAATTACACTTGTGTTTGAGTTTGAAATGTCTGGGGATTGTTTTTAAAGACTCCACGTCGTCCACATCACGAGCGGCCTCTATATCACGCACGTGTTCACGGGTTCTCACCCGTAACTCACGTGACGTAAGTCCAATATATATCAAATTACAACTACACATGGCATAATATATGACATGCGTAGTTGCACATGTAATATTTTCTCTAATGTCATATGTCTTGAGGCCATTCGATGATGTGAAGGACGTGGATCTGGTGTGGTTCTTACATGCCAAACATTTTCCACAGGGAAAGAAGCCCCTCCTGTTGCCCTTGCTACCAAACAGGGAAGTGGGTTTTGAGATGTAATGACTTGACACTAAAGTGTCTCTAAAATTTTTCCCTCTTCGTGCTGTCATAAGGGGTATCGGAGAGAGTTGTGTTTTCAGAACAGGGTCGGTTAACAAGACCGACCAATGCTTTTTGAGAATGGTTCTCATAAGGTCCCATTGCTGATTATACGTAGAAATGAACCTAACTTCTATCTCCTTGCCCTTTCTCCTACTGGAATTACCACCATGTGAGCCCAGGAGATCACTTCTCCTGGTATTTTTAGCTCTAACATAGCCTTTCTTAATGCACCTGTTGCTATACCCACGATCTCTAAACCTCTGCCCAAGGTCTTTGGCCTGTCCCTCGAATAGTGCATCTGAGGTACAAATTCTGCGAGCCCGCAAAAACTGGCCAGTTGGAATAGCAGCAATCGTTGAGTATTGGTGTGCAGAGGATGCATGTAATAATGAGTTGACGGACGTTTTCTTACGATACATATCCGTATGTATCGATCCATCATCCTGCACCCTTAATTCAACATCAAGAAAGGACACCGCCCTTTGATCATAAGTATAGGTAAGCCTGATGTTGGATTCATTGCGGTTCAGACCCACCATGAATGTTTCCAAGTCACTGGCAGAGCCCTGCCATATAAACAAAATATAATCGATAAAACGAAACCATCCAAGGACTTGGGGGGGCGGCCTGTGCACCGTCCAACAGCAAACCCCTCTCCCAGAAACCCAGAAAGAGGTTTGCATAGGAGGGCGCACATGCCGCCCCCATAGCGGTACCACATTGCTGTAAAAAGAATCGGTCCTTGAATGTAAAGAAATTGTGGGTGAGAATGAACCGAAACAAATCCAACACCAGTTCCCTCATATCAGCATCAAGATTGCTAGACTCCAAGAAAAAAAAGCACCGCTGTGGACTATAAAAGCCGGATTGGGAGACATGTATGTTATGCGGGCCCCCCGAGGAAGCCGTGGGCGAAACGTGCGTAGGGGCGCGTGTTGACACACATGGATAGAGAGAAGGGTAAGATGACAGCACGGGATTAGCTCCCTTATACTGATAGAACGTTGTGGTCACTGGACTATAGGGTATACCCCTTCTACTTTGTGTAACACTTATCGTTGTGGTATATTAGGCACTGGTTATTTATGATATAGATACCCATTATAATTGTGTTACTACATTGTATGCCCCTCTTTATCCATGGTGCAACACTGGTTTTGGTGCACCCATTTCTCAATATTCAAATGACTCTGCAGTACTAATTGTTTATTTTCTGGATTTTATTTTTTGGTATATGTTTTGTTTATTTGTTTTTGATTTTGTATATTAATAAACATATATATTCTTTAACATATTCATGAGTTATATACTTCGTGTTTTTTGGTGTTAAGTCTCTTCTGCTTGTTGCCTGTCCTTAGCAGTGGTTTCCTAGCAGCTATTTTACCATGAAGGCCTGCTGCACAAAGTCTCCTCTTAACAAATGTTGTAGAGATGTGTCTGCTGCTAGAACTCTGTGTGGAATTGACCTGGTCTCTAATCTGAGCTGCTGTTAACCTGCGATTTCTGAGGCTGGTGACTCGGATAAACTTATCCTCAGAAGCAGAGGTGACTCTTGGTCTTCCTTTCCTGGGGCGGTACTCATGTGAGCCAGTTTCTTTGTAGCACTTGATGGTTTTTGGCACTGCACTTTGGGACACTTTCAAAGTTTTTCCAATTTTTCGGACTGACTGACCTTCATTTCTTAAAGTAATGATAGCTACTCGATTTTCTTTACTTAGCTGCTTTTTTCATGCCATAATACAAATACTAACAGTCTATTCAGTAGGACTATCAGCTGTGTATCCACGAGACTTCTGCACAACACAACTGATGGTCCCAACCACATTTATAAGGCAAGAAATCCCACTTATTACACCTGACAGGGCACACCTGTGAAGTGAAAACCATTTCCGGTGACTACCTCTTGAAGCTCATCAAGAGAATGCCAAGAGTGTGCAAAGCAGTCATCAAAGCAAAAGGTGGCTACTTTGAAGAACCTAGAATATAAGACATAATTTCAGTTGTTTCACACTTTTTTTGTTAAGTATATAATTCCACATGTGTTAATTCATAGTTTTGATGCGTTCAGTGTGAATGTACAATTTTCATAGTCATGAAAATACAGAAAAATCTTTAAATGAGAAGGTGTGTCCAAACTTTTGGTCTGTACTGTATATGCAGCGCCCCAGAGTCCTTGTCGTTGCAGTACTGATGCTCCGCCGCTAAGGGGGGATATGGTACGTCTGATGGCACTGAAGGAGTTCACCTGACCAGGTATCACAGACACCAATACACTTCACAGTCTGGCCTCCAGGGGGAGCTAAGGGTGCTATGTATTAGGCCACTCCTCACAATCTGGTAAAACTGGGGGTTGGATAGGAAGTTAGGAAGAAGCTGACTGGGTTGGAACCAGGCAACATCCTGTGGCAGAGGGTGTTGCAGGGGAAGATTCAGGGGGGTCCCTGTCGGGGGTGGGATCCTGACAGAGACCTAGCGAACAGAGAGAACGTTACGGGACCGCGCCTGCACTTGATCGCGGCGGTACCCTAAGAAAGGACAAGAAGCGAGGTTTATTGTGCTGAGTGAGAAACGAGATCAACGCAACAAGGAGAAACACCAGTAGGAGTCGTGCTGTAAGACGAGGCAACATCCTACTGAGGCGCGCAGCCGGTGGCCGGAACGCCGAGGAAGTATTGAGCTCCAGGCCTTACTTCAAACCTACGGCAGGACAGTCAGTTATAGGCGGGCTGTCTCACCAAATCACCTAAGAAGACATAGGGGGCAACAACAGGAGAGGGGCGACACTAGGGTCCAGGAAGAGCTCCGAGCCTACCCGTCATACGGGTGCGTCCTAGCCATAGCATCTGGGGGACGAAGAAGAACATCATAATCGAGTTGTGAGGGAACTTAAGAAACAGACACAACAGTTGTGGGGACTATCCCGTAAGCACAGCAGGGGAGGACCACAACACACAAGCGCTAGAAGGTAGGCACAGATTTCCACCTGCAAAGGGAACTCTGGAGGTGCCGTCGGACCGGCCGGACTTGCGCAGCCCGGTTAACCGTATTCCGGACCGAGGATCCAGAAGCCTTCAGTAAAGAGGTAAAGAGACTGCAACCTGGTGTCCTCGTTATTTACTGCGACCTGCACCTCACCATAACATCATCACTATCCACACCTTTCATTGGGCGCCCCTCAGCAGGGTCACGGACCGGGCCTAGCCACCGTGACAACCCTAGGACAGAGACTCAGAGGCCCGGTACCGGGTACCCCTCGGCCCTGCGGCAGTGGGGGCGCTACATATACATATAATTTTTTTTGCCTATAATACAAAGGAAAGGTATCATCTTTAACTTTAGCCCATTTAAAGATCATTTCATCTTCAACTTGCTTTACTGTTCACAATAACAGTAATTTTAACCAGGGATGCTCAAACTTTTTCATGCCATTGTAGATATTATCTATCTATCTATCTATCTATCTATCTATCTATCTATCTATCTATCTATCTATCTATCTATCTACTGTATCTATCTATCTATCTATCTATCTATCTATCTATCTATCTCATATCTAAAGCGGGTGAAAAAAGTATTGAAAACGTCACCAATTAAATCTATTTCTAAAGTTGCTATTGACATGAAATTCTAACAACATGTCGGTAACAACCCATCCAATCCACACAGGCAAAGAAATCATAGATTTAATAAATTAAGCTAATGTGAAATGATGAGAAATGACACAGGGGAAAAAGTATTGAACACACTTACTGAAATATAATTAATATTTAGTACTATCTGAAGAGCCCGGCGTTGCCTGGGCATAGTAAATATCTGTTGTTAGTTATAGCACCTCACTTCTCTTATTTTCCCATCACGCCTCTCATTTTCCCCCTCACATCTTTCATTTTCCCCCTCACATCTCTCATTTTCTCCCTCACACCTCTCATTTTCCCCCTCACTCCTCTTATTTTCCTCTTATTGTGTGGCGACATGCGTGTAGCAACTTTTTGTGTGTCGAGTTGCATGTGACAGGTTAGTGTCGCAAGTTGTGTGCAGCAAGTTTTGAGCATGGCGAGTTTTATGTGTGGCGCGTTTTATGTGTGGTGCGTTTTGAGTAGGTGCAAGTTTTGTGTGAGGCAACTTTTGCATGTGTTGCAACTTTTGTGCATGTGGCAATTTTTCCGCGTGTGCAAATTTTGCATGTGGTGAGTTTTCCATGAGGTGAGTTTTGCACGTGTGGCTAGTTTTGCGTGAGCCTAGTTTTGCATGTGGCGAGTTTTGCATGTGGTGAATTTTGCGCGTGGCGAGTTTTGAGCGGTGACTTTTGTGTTTCGACTTTTATGTGGCGAGGTTAGTGTATGTGTGGTGAAATGTGTGCTGAGGGTGGTATAAGTGTTCAAGCACGTGGTAGTGTGTGGCGCATTTTGTGTGTGTGTTCATATCCCCATGTGTGGTGAGTATCCCATGTCGGGGCCCCACCTTAGCAACTGTACGGTATATACTCTTTGGCGCCATCGCTCTCATTCTTTAAGTCCCCCTTGTTCACATCTGGCAGCTGTCAATTTGCCTCCAACACTTTTCCTTTCACTTTTTCCCCATTATGTAGATAGGGGCAAAATTGTTTGGTGAATTGGAAAGCGCGGGGTTAAAATTTCGCATCACAACATAGCCTATGACTCTCTCGGGGTCCAGACTTGTGACTGTGCAAAATTTTGTGGCTGTAGCTGCGACGGTGCCGATGCCAATCCCGGACATACACACACACACCTTCAGCTTTATATATTAGATAAAAGCCTTTGTTGGTGATGAAGTTTCAAGACACTTCCTGTATGGAGAAACTAGTCGCAGGCATTGCTCAGGAGTGATTTTGTTCCATTTTTCCATACAAACACTCTTTACATCCTGAAGCTTCCGTGGGCTCCTTCTATGAGCTCTGAGTTTTATTTCCTTCCACACATTTTCTATTCGGTTCAGGTCAAGTGATTGGTTCGGCCATTCTAGCAGCTTGATTTCCCTTCTCAAACCAATTGAGAATTTCCTTGGCTGAGTGTTTGTGATCATTGTCTTGCTGAAATGTCCACCCTCGTTCATCTTCATGATCCTGGTAGATGGCAGCAGATTTTTATCAAAAATGTCTCAGTACATTTGTCCTTCAATTATATGAAGTTTGCCAGTGCCATATGCTGAAAAACAGCCTCACACCATGATGTTACCATGAGGTTGAGTGGGGAGCGTGCATATACACATGGAGGTTGAGTGGTGAGCATGCATACAGGTCATGGAGGTTGAGTGCATTACCTATTGTTTTCTCCGAAACAATTGTACCTGCTTATTCCAGGTCTTTCTGTAGCTATCCACAGTTGGTCCTTGGCTCTTTTTACAACTTCTGATAATTCTTTTCACATCTCTGACTGAAATCTCGCGGTGAGCACCTGGTCATGGCTGTTTTATAGCTCTTTCCACTTCTGGATTGTCGCCTCAATAGTGATCACTGGAGACTTCAGTAATATAGAAGTTCTTATGTAACCAATGTAATCAGTATGTTTTGCAACAATAAGGTTGCAAAGGTCTTGAGGCAGCTCACTGGTATTATAAATCATAAGATGTTTCTTGTGTGTAATCTTGGTAATGAGATGGGCCATCAGTTGAACCAGCTGATAATATTTTTCATTTAGTGGCAGGATTGCTTTCGAATTACCGATAGATTTCAGCTGGTGTCAGGACTTTCCATGGGTTATTGCAACTCTATTTATGTGTTCAATAGTTTTTCCCTGTGTCATTGCTCATTATTACACATAATTTAATTTATGGACACCTATCATTTCTTTGCCTGTATGGATTGGATGGGCTGTTACCGACATCTAGGGAGAATATAATGTCAATAGCATCTTTAGAAACATATTTACTTAGGCTATTGATGATGTGTTCAATACTTATTTCACCCACTCTATCTATCTATCTATCTATCTATCTATCTATCTATCTATCTATCTATCTATCTATCTACCTATCGCTCTAATATTTATCGATCACACCATCACCACACCATGAATTTAGAAATATTTATATAAAGATAACGCCACTTTCATTGCCATGTTTTCTCCCCAGCACTGGGGTGTGGAAGATTTCTGCTTATTACAACTCCGCTCCTGGATCGAACTTTACGACCGAGTTTGAAGTACGGAAGTACGGTGAGTTTCCAGATGTCTGAAGTAGAGCATGGCTGTGATAACCGGGTCAGGCGTATCCACATGGCCACTAGATTCTTATATATGTCGCTCCCTGCTATGTGACTCCGCATTTTATACTTTCCTTGTTGACTTGCCCTTTTAATCTTTTTTTTTCATTGTTCATAGTTTTGCCCAATTTTGAGGTGAAGATTATTCCAGAACTTCCATATTTCCTGGTTTCTGGAACAGAATTTAAAATCAAAGTTGAAGCCAGGTAACGACTCGATAATGACTATTACATAGGACGAGGAAGCATTATTGGGGTTTTCCCATCATAAGCTTATCTGATATATTCCTACATTTTCTAAAATGAAGGAGAATGTTGGTGGTAAAGCTCCTTTACTGTGTTAGTTCCTCAACTTCTGATGAAGCTTTTCTGGACGGTCTTTGAATGAAATTTTCTCCTTTCCATTCTCTGTTTCCAAAATCCCTGGATGTGCTCTTGCACACAGGATCTCTATCAGATGATGGAGCATTGCGCAGAAGAAACCCTCCAGAAGTTCTGCTTTCATGGAGGCTTCGATGAGCGCATGGGAAAATTGACAACTCTTCCAGAAGATCTCCCCTTTTCCAGTCCTTCCACGTTATGAAGGTCTTCGCTCTTTTGAGAAAAGTAAATTTTAGAACAGGGACTATGACAGGTGGTGTTAAGATCTGGCTCACAGTTTCTTACAATACAAGAGCCTCCTCCTTTTATGATGGCCATCAGGGCCAGAAAATAGGCAGAGATCAAGTTCTTCATGCCCCAGGAATTCCACCTTATGATGGCCTCCACCATGCACTGTTTTTGCCCAGGCCGGGGAAGAGAGGACACATGGCAGTCACTTGTTATATGGATACTGTATATAGTGCTCACTTCTAGGTCCCCCACACTTTTTGTCTGTTTGATGGCCAAAAGTGTTGAAGAACCATGACTATGGCATTATCTAGAACATCTAGGTGAGTCCAAGGCATAACTGTCTCTATATCTCCCATCCAGTTCAGTAGTGATGACCATAACCGCTGCTATATGTGTCTGTGTAAGGGGTGAGGTGATAATATAGGGCATACTTTCAAGTAGTCAAAGATTCTACTACATCGAACCGAGAAATGACTATGGAACATTAGTAGAACTCATCTGTAATGAAGTCCTGTAATCTCTGTATGGTCCTAACTCCACATATTATACAGTCACTATTGTCTCCTCATCCAGTTATGTGTACGGAAAGCCGGTGTTGGGCATCACTTATGTACGCCTGGGGATAATAAATCAGAATGGACAGAAGACCATCCTACAAGGCTTGGAGCAAAATGTGAAGGTGATTAATGGTTCCATATAATTCCCATATTGTCTCATACAGTCAGAAATATATTTTAATATTTGCTTAATTAGTGAATTCATTTTAATATTAGACCGTGGTCAAAAATTATTAGAACTGCATGCTACACAATCACTATTGGACCGTGAACAAGCGACAAACTAAGACTATATGGAGAAAATAATTGTTCCCCATGACTTAATCACTGAATTCCACTTTCCCATTCAGTCCCATTACCCCTGGTGTATAATCTCCTGCCCTTCACCCCCAGGGTATGGTGGAAACAACTGCAGCAACTCAGCCACAAAATGGAGACGCCGTAAGGTTACAGAGCGGGGGCCGAGTCTTGAGGAGCTGAGGGCAGAAAATTCACCACTGCTCTGCTGACCCCATAATTACAAAGTCCAGACCTCCTCTAGTATAACATCAGCACAAATACTGCGCCCCCGCCAGGAGCTTCATGGCTAAGCAGCTGCATGCAGCCGTACATCACCAAGCACAATGCCAAGTGTCGGATGCAGTGGTGTAAAGCCGCCACCACTGGACTCTGGAGGAAACGTGTTCTGTGCAGTGACGGATCGCACTTCTCTATCTGGCATCTGATGGATGATTCTAGGTTTGGTGTGAATGCCAGGAGAGCATTACCCTCCTGACTGCATTGTGCTCGCTATACAGTTAGGTGGAGGAGGATAATGCTATGGGTTGTTATCAGGCATCGGCCTTGGACCTTAGTTCCAGTCAAGGGAAATCGTAATACTTCAGCACAAGACATTGTGGACAGTTGTAGCTTTGTGGGAACCGTTTTTGAGGCCCTAGTGCATAAACCATCGACTGTAAAGGCATGGTTGAGGAGTTTGGTGTGGAAGAACCTGACTGTCCACACTGATTCGGATCTCCACAGTCCACACCATCCTGTAAGAGAGCACTAACAGTGTACAGCTGGCAGATCTTAAAAGGGCCTTCATGGACAAACTATGTGCAAGGAACTCCATCTAGCAGGTCCTAGAGGAACCCTAAACTTCATGCTTTAACTCGTATACAGGTATCTGAGCTTACGCAGGCCACCTGGGTTGAGACCAAGAAGTGGCTGCTGGCCGATGGACTGGGCTGGCAGAGGGTAGACAGAGTGTTAGGTTAGTACTAAAAGGTCAGGATCAGGAACAAAATCATAAGGCAGTAGGGTTGTCTAAACACAAGCTAAGGTCCACTATGGGAATAGCAAACTAAGTCAGAGCAATGCAACAGAAGGGAACCAGAGTCAGTAACATCTATAACTGGCAACTAGGAACAAAGTTCTCTAGCCTTAAACAATGTTTAGCCCTACCCAAGGCCTTCAGCATGGAGTAGTAGGACAACAATGTTCAGGAATTAAACCACAAACTCCCTGCCTGAATGCCACTACAAGTCCCATAATACTAAACCAAAGTGCTCCAGTGTCACCCAGTGTCAACCATGCGGTGCTGCCTGTCGACAGAACCTGAAGTAGGAGAGAGATCAGCCATGGATGTTACGCATCCAACACCTTTGAGATAAAGGAGGCTGAAGATTGTGAGTCTGGCCTCTCCCCAACATCAGGGACTAACTTCACAAATGCTCTTTTGGGTGAAGGGACAAAATTTCCCACAGACGCCTCCAAAATCTTGCATAAATCCTTCCCAGGAGGGCTAGAGCCGTTATATCTGCAGTGGGGCGACTCCATATTAATGTCTATGGATGTGATGTGAGGTCAGAAAAGCTCCTGGACGTGGAATGTGTACCTGCTCCAATACTTTTCTCCATATATTATATCTACATTTCTGATAATTATCCTAATATCTCTGAATTCTTAAAGGAGTTGTCCTGGCATAAAAAAAATAATTTTAAAATTCTCTGCTGGGGAATTGTGAGTTAATAAAGGGAGGCCGTCAATATCTATTTATTCTGAGCAGAAATCAGCTACAAAACACATATTTATCCCTGGAGGACACAACAGCCCATTGATAGTAATATAAACTATGTAATACTTCTTTTCTCCAGTGGTGGTGCTGTAGAGAAATTGAACACTCGATGCCAGGTTTCCTCAGAGGTTTGATCAACCTCAGATCCCAGATGCACCTTGTGAACAGAATTATTTTTTATTATAGAGCCTTTAAAATAAAAATAAGATTGTATAAAGAAGAAAACCCCTTTAAACATGTAGCTCTCGTTATACCGCAGATTACATTACAAATTTTTATTGTTCGACCAACAATTCTGTACTGTTGATCCGCTGCCTTGTATTTCAGCTGACGGAAGGAGAGGGCACTGTCACTGTTAGCAAAGACGCCATTGTTAAAAAGATTGGTCAGCCACAAGAAAACCTCGTGGGGTCGACCTTCTACATTGCAGTCAGTGTGATGGAGGCAGCCTGTGAGTCGTAGATCCAGTTCTCTTTTTTTGCTTTTGCTCTTGGTGTATTCTTCATGCTATGATACTAATTTAACCCCTTCAAGACATATGATGTATAATTTTGCCATATGTCATGTCCCTGGCTTTGATGCAGGCTCGCACGCCGAACCCGCAAATTTCCCGGCAGATGATGGCTGATTTAATCCGCCATCACCTTCCTCTGACAACCATGGGTGGAGGGGAGTCCGCAGCTGTTAACCTGATAAATGCCACTTTGAATCTCACCCGTGACACTATCATGAGGCACCGATAGGTTGGCCATGAAGGTTAGGAGTCTGCTGAAGACCCCCATGCCTGTCATTACAATACTCCTGGGAAAGCCAGAGTTTAGCTGGTGTTCATAGGTGGCCGTGATTTTAGCCATACATAGCAGTGCTGGTGCAATGCTATGTATAGCACAAGTGATCAGATGATCGCAGCTTCAAGTCCCATTAGGGGACTAACAAGTACAGTAAAAAGTAAAAAAAAAATGTTTTTAAAAAAATGCAAGATAAAAATAGAACAATAAAAAAATACACATATTTGGTACTCTCGAGTTCAGAAAAGTCCGATCTATCAAAATATAAAACAAATTAATCTGATCAGCAAACGGCATAATGAGAAAAAAAAATAAACACCAAAATTACATTTTTATGCCTGCACCAACATTTCAATAAAATGTAGTAAGAGGTGATCAAAATATTTTATCTACCCCAAAATGGTATCAATAAAAAAACATCAGATTGGAGTACAAAAAATAAGCCTTACACAGCCCCAGATCCCAAAAACTGAAAAAGTTACCGGTCTCAGAACATGGTGACACAAGCAAATTTTGTCTTGTTTTTTTTTACAAATTTCTGAATTATTTTTCACCACTTAAAAAAAACCTAAACATGTTTGGTGTCTGCGTACTCGTACTGACCCGGAGAATCATATTGCCAGGTTGGTTTTACTGTATAGTGAACAAAAAAAAAAAAATTGTGGAAATGCATTTTTTTGGCAATTTCAACGAACTTGGAATTTGTTTCCCCACTTTCCAGTGCGTCTCATGATAAAATGAATGGTGTCATTCAAAAGTACATCTCAAAAAAAAAAAAAAAAGCCCTCACACGGCTATGGGGCTATGGGGACAGTCCTGGAAGAAGGGAATAAAAAAACAAAAATGAAAAAAAAATAGAAAATAGCCCAATCAAGAAGGGGTTAAACTTGTTTTATTTTTTTTATTATTTTAGTAGTTAAAAAATTCAGATCCTTGTAAAAAAAAAAAAAAAAGTATTTTTTTATTTTTCTGTCTAACGTTTTTCTTGATGCCATACTGCATACATAACGTTTTGATTGTGTTTTATTACATTTTTTGAGGAGGGGCAAGACCAAAAAACAGGAATTCTGCTTTTTGATTTTCCTCTTTTTGGTGTTTAAAGTCTTTTTTAAATAATTTAGTGCATGTATTTTGATAGATCGGACTCACAGACACAACGATA
The DNA here is from genome assembly GCF_051348905.1 of Ranitomeya variabilis. NCBI lineage: Eukaryota > Metazoa > Chordata > Amphibia > Anura > Dendrobatidae > Ranitomeya > Ranitomeya variabilis. The sequence goes on along the minus strand of NC_135233.1, from coordinate 378,561,416 downwards.
AGAAATATTTTAATTTTTTAAATTTCTTCTTATTAAACTGGAAAAAGGAGAGGTGATTTAGACTTTTATTTATTTTTTTCAATTTTCGCTTTATTTTTTGTGCCGCCAAAATGCATTTTCCATAACCATGCCGGCTATTAAACAGGGTGGATTGATTTAAATCACGCCGATTTAAATCATGATTTAAATCACGATTTAAATCAAAAGATTTTTTTCTATTTAAATCGGATCGATTTTAATCATGATTTTAATCATGATTTAAATCACTGATTTAAATCAAAAGGTTTTTTTTTAATATAAATCACGATTAAAATGAGAAGTGAGAGCAGTGCGCATGTGCGCCCATAGTTACACGGACGAAACTAGGGGCAACGATCTAACGCCAGGGTGAGGGGGGGACCCCAAAGTAAGTAAAAATCTTTTTTGTTTTACTATATGGCAATAGGTAGGTGTTTAAAAGCAGCATGTCTTAATTGTATAAACTATTAATAGCCTCCACATTTTGTTCATACTGCCCCTTTAATTCCACACTTCTAGCTTGGTTTCACTTTTGGTTTAGTTTCTTTTTCCATTCAGTTGACATGCCCAAACTTGTTGGATAGTCAGCATCCTACAGAAACCTCTGGAAGAGCATGGCATTGTGAATGTTACACATATACAGCCTTTATTCTACTGAGTTAAACAACTCAGCTTTATCTCATGATGGAAGAACCTTTGGATGGTAAAATATTTTCCTCAAAAAGCAGTTTATTGAAAAAAATCCGATTTAAATCAAAAAAATCCGATTTAAATCAAAAAAATCCGATTTTTTTGATTTTTTTAAAAAAACATTGATTTTTATCCACCCTGCTATTAAAGCTCCTACTCCTGCCATGTATCTGGACATCTAAGAACAGAGCATCTCAATGCAGTGTCTGGAAACCTTCCCTTTAATGGCTCTCCGGAGGACTCACTTTTTTGGGGGGAGCCTCCTGGCGGTTCTGGTTTAACGTACCCCTGACTTTTGCCAAATCATTATTTTCGAGTTCTGTTTCTTGTTGGTCATTGGAATATTAAGGCGATATTCTGGAATAAAAAAGAGAACCAAAACCCAAGAATGGGAGATAAAACGTCCCCTGTGACAAATAACGTGGTGGTGAGCGTATTTCATTATCGCTCCATTCACTTCTGTGGGACAGATAGAGACAGACACCATTATGGGGGAGATTTCTGAAAGAAATATCTGTCCATGTTGAGCCCTAGCAACCAATCACAGCGCAACTTTCATTTCATATTCTGCTCTTGGGTAGTGAAAGCTGCGCTGTGATTGGTTGCTATGGGCAGCAAAAGCTTTTCCAAGGGTTGTCTAGGGCTAGAAAAACAGGAGCCGCACATAAATCACCAGGTCACAAATGACCCATTGTAGCTTTTTTATTATTCCCACCCCTCTCCTGAGTATTTTGATATTTGTTTTATTCAAATCCGCCATATGGTTCAAAAGATATGGGACTTTTTATTTAGCGATCATTTTCTTTATGAAGGGGGCGTGGATCACAGGACTGTCTGCATAATTAACACATGAGCCACGCCCCCTTAGCAAAGACCATAAAAAGTGGCACTAAATAAAAAGCCGATATCTCATGAACCGTATGGTGGATTTAAAGAAAAAAAAAACAAAACAGATTACTCAGGGGGAGCAACGACTATAAGGAGCAAACCTGCCCCCTTTTTTCAAGTTGACAAACCCCTTTCAGAAAACCTCTGCATTTATTGGTCTTCTTCAGGCCATTTGTTGACTCGATGGATCGATTTGACTCTGTTTTTCTCGTAGCTGGAACGTTAGAAGAGAAGGAGATGACCTCTGTGAAGTTTGTGACATCCCCCTACATCCTGGATTTATCCAAAACACGGCGGTATTTTACCCCTGGAATGCCAGTGACCATTGTGGTAAGAGGGTACGGCGGTGGTAAGAGGGTACAGTCCTCCACCGGTTTACAAAAAGACAAAATATGACATAGAATCATGTATTTTTTTGCTGATGTCCAACTTAAAGGGATTTTTCATAAACAACGTAGATGACCTATCTGAGGGACAGATGATAAAAGTATGGTTACTGAGTGTCCAACTGCAGGTCAAACGAATGAAGGTCCCAAATCCCCTGTGTGACTGGAGCAGTACTGAGCATGTGCGAGTGCAGCGCCCCAGAGTCCTGGTCGTTGCAGTGCTGTGGCTTCGCCGCTAAGGGGAGCCATGGTACGTTCGATGGCACCGAAGGAGTTCCTCCAATCAGGTATCACAGACACCAATATGTTTCACAGCTGGGCCTCCGGGGGGAGCTAAGGGTGCTATTCATTAGGCCACTCCCCACCATAGTGGGTAAACTGGGGGTCAGGCAGGAAGTTAGAGAGAGAACGCTGACGGGATTGAACGGAGCAACACCTTGTGGCAGGGGGTGTTGTGAAGGGAGAGACTGTAGGGTCTCTGCCAGGGGTGGGATCCTGGCAGAGGCTTGGCATTGAAAGAACGTAACGGGTCCGCGCAGGCTCCTGGAAGCGGCGGGACTCAAGAAAGGACTAGAAGCGAGATAGATTGTGCTGAGTGAGAAACGAGATCAAGCAGAAGGAGAATACCAGCAGGGGTTTTGTTGAGAGAGGCAGCACCCTGCTGAGGCGCAATACCGGTGGCCGGAACGCCGAGGGAGTGGATTAGAATACAGCTTCAAGCCATACTCCAAACAGCGGCAGGACAGTCGGTCTCAGGCGGGCTGTCTACCACATATCACCTATGAAGTCTTGGGGGGCAATTGCGGGAGAGGGGCGACTCTAGGGTCCCGGAAGAACTCCAGGCCTACCTGACAAACGGGTGCCATTCCAACCTGAATACAGGGAAGGGGTGGATTACAGAGGAACATCAAATCGAGTTGTGAGGGAACTTAAGAAACAGACACAACCGTTGTGGGGTTACTTTCCGTGAGCACAGCAGGGAAGGACTACAACACATAGCGCTAGAAGGAAGGCACAGATTTCCACCTGAGAGGAGAACTCTGGAGGTGCCATTGGACCGGCCGGACTTGCGTAGCCTGGTGAACCGTGTTCTGGACTGAGGACTCAGAGATCTCCAGTAAAGAGGTAAAGAGACTGCAACCTGGTGTCCTCGTTATTTACCGCGACTTACACCCCACAACCGCACCGCTACATCGCTACCATTATTACCACCTATTTCACCGGACGTCCCCCACTGACGGACAGGGCCACGGACCGGGTCTAGCCACCGTGACAACCCCGAGACTGAGAACTAGAGGCCCGGCTCCGGGTACCCCTCGGCCCTGCGGCGGTGTGGGGGCGCGCCGCAGACTTGGCGTCACGAACAGGATCTACTTAAGCCTGAAGAATCAGGTCATGTGTGCCTAGAGACTGTGATTTACTGTGCTTGGACTGTACTTTATTGCAAGACTGTGTGCTGCGCCATTTGCCGCCAAAATTCGCCGCCATTGCAGCGCTGAGGAGAGCGCAGGAAGAGAAGCGGGGCGTGGAGTGGGCGTAGACGAGCTGGAGAGCGCGAACAGCAATGGCCGCCCAGTCTAAGTATTTTTGTGTCCTGAGGACGTGCCCGTCAACAGCTGAGGTACGCCTCCTGATCTTGGTCGGAGGGTGGAGACCATGGGGACGGGGCCGCCCACGGAAGAGACCGCGGGAAGAAGACGCGGGAAAAGAGCAAAAAATGGCGGCACCAGAAGCACCACGCGGAGCTGAGTCGGCTCAGTCTGAGGCCGCGGCGTCCGAGACAGACTCCGAGGCACCGCTGCTGGGAGGTCTGACCCTTACCGAGTCCCCGATGGGCCGACCTCCGACGCCGTTATCGGAGGGACGTGTGGCTGCGGCTGAGGCCCGCCAGCTGGCCCGCCGACTGAGGGCCGATGGCCGCGCGCTCACCCGGGTAGGCCAACCCACCGAGATCAAGCTGTCTCCCATTGCCCCTTACCCGGGCCCGGCTGAAAGCACCCCACCTGCACCGGGTCTGAAGATCATGCCGGATGCGGAGCACTTACGGCGCCTTATGGCAGAGTGGCGGAGCCGGCCCCAGCCTGCAGAACAAGTGGACTTGGTTGGTGTCCCCGAGATCCCGCCCTCGCACTGGGGTGTTGTGGTGGCCTTCCATCCCCAGCAAGGGAGAGGGGTCATACAGGAGATTGGGGAGCCGATCCAGGTCCGGGTGGACCGAGAAGAGGTGGAACCTTCTGGCAGGCGGTTTGATTGTAACCTGGAGCCGGGGGACGCCGTCACCTATACGAGGTGGAGAAGGAACACCAGTGAGACGGGCTGGTTTGCCCGGGGGGTCCAACGATGTGTCGCCCTCCAGGCTGCTGCTGGGACACCAGAAGAGGATAGTCCCGGAGGAAAAGCAGCGGGACCTGACCCCGCGGAACCGGGGGAAGTTCGACCTCACCGCGCCCCGGAGAAGCGGGTACGCCTACCGACGAGGAGGACCTCCCGAAGAGGGATTCTATCTTTACTGGAGCCAGGACGGCGTCCTGGCTCACCGGACCGATCTGTGGGTCTGGTGAAGCCAGGAAGGAAATCACCTTCCGCTGAGCCTCAGTAAGATATTGCTTTCAATGTTGATGAAAATGTAAATAGTTGCTACTTTATTGTTTTAACTGTTCCTGTTGCTGCTAAACCCGCCCAGGGTTAATGGATCCCTCTGTTGACCCGGGATCCCCTTTGTTTGTTTTTCTTTTTCTTGAAGTTTTTGCACCAAGTTACACAAACTGCAGTAATCATGGACTGTGCATGATTCGAACTTCCTTTGTAAATAGTTTGCACCTTCTTAAAGGTGCTTCCTACTGGTTTTAGCCAAAGACACTTTGCGAAGATATTTGCCCTATTGGTTTGAGCCAGAGACACTTTGTGAAGATACCTTTTCTACCGGTTCTAGTTAAAGACACTTTGCGAAGATACCAAACCGGAACCTTTGCGTGGGCTGGTAGGCTGAGAGAACGAGCTACCTCAGAGAGACTTGGTCCCCTCTTAAAGGGGATGTGAAGAATTGAACTTGAGAGAGATACTGTTGCAGAACAGTAAAGCTATAATGATGCTTGAAAAGAATGTAACTGTTTTCCATGAAAAGTTAAATGTGTTCAATTTGTTTGAAATGTGAAACCTGAATAATGTTTTGAAAGGTGCAGAGAGCCCGTAGGGGTAGATGTAGAGATCTGCATAGCTGAAAGTAAAGAAGTAATGATGAAGGTGAGGATAGAAGGTAAACCCTGCGTCCCCATAGAGAGTTACTTTGTTACTAAGGACAGAAAGTGAACCCGTAGGGGTTAGAGAGTGAGTCCTTAAAGGAGCCGAGAAGAGCGGGCTCAGAGTTCTTTAAATGAAAGGAATGTTATGTCTATACTATGTATAGTAGCGAAAGGCAGTAGGCCCTGGCTGAACGGGGCGGTCCTGTAAAAGAAAGGAGAGGCAGTAGGTCTGGTGCCATAGGGACAGGCGGTCCTGCAGGTTCAAAGTAGGAGAATGTGAAGTTACCTTACCCTGTAATGTGATTATAGGAAGGCCTTTGGTAAACTAAGAGTGTATGTTTCTTAAAGGCAATGTTAATTTATTGTTCCAGAATTTGCACTAAGTAGAATACCCGGTTGGGTAACAGGAGTTATGCATAGCCTGTAATTTATAATGTTGACCATGTTTGTAACGTTAAAAGTGTCCTCACCTCCCATAAAGGGAAGCCTGTTCAAGTATACTTATCGTTTTGCACTCAACAAAATTGTATGTCTTTTTGCTAATCTGTATTGTTGTTTTTCTTCCCAGTCCCGGAGTACTGTGTTTAACCAGGGGGGAGTGCAGCGCCCCAGAGTCCTGGTCGTTGCAGTGCTGTGGCTTCGCCGCTAAGGGGAGCCATGGTACGTTCGATGGCACCGAAGGAGTTCCTCCAATCAGGTATCACAGACACCAATATGTTTCACAGCTGGGCCTCCGGGGGGAGCTAAGGGTGCTATTCATTAGGCCACTCCCCACCATAGTGGGTAAACTGGGGGTCAGGCAGGAAGTTAGAGAGAGAACGCTGACGGGATTGAACGGAGCAACACCTTGTGGCAGGGGGTGTTGTGAAGGGAGAGACTGTAGGGTCTCTGCCAGGGGTGGGATCCTGGCAGAGGCTTGGCATTGAAAGAACGTAACGGGTCCGCGCAGGCTCCTGGAAGCGGCGGGACTCAAGAAAGGACTAGAAGCGAGATAGATTGTGCTGAGTGAGAAACGAGATCAAGCAGAAGGAGAATACCAGCAGGGGTTTTGTTGAGAGAGGCAGCACCCTGCTGAGGCGCAATACCGGTGGCCGGAACGCCGAGGGAGTGGATTAGAATACAGCTTCAAGCCATACTCCAAACAGCGGCAGGACAGTCGGTCTCAGGCGGGCTGTCTACCACATATCACCTATGAAGTCTTGGGGGGCAATTGCGGGAGAGGGGCGACTCTAGGGTCCCGGAAGAACTCCAGGCCTACCTGACAAACGGGTGCCATTCCAACCTGAATACAGGGAAGGGGTGGATTACAGAGGAACATCAAATCGAGTTGTGAGGGAACTTAAGAAACAGACACAACCGTTGTGGGGTTACTTTCCGTGAGCACAGCAGGGAAGGACTACAACACATAGCGCTAGAAGGAAGGCACAGATTTCCACCTGAGAGGAGAACTCTGGAGGTGCCATTGGACCGGCCGGACTTGCGTAGCCTGGTGAACCGTGTTCTGGACTGAGGACTCAGAGATCTCCAGTAAAGAGGTAAAGAGACTGCAACCTGGTGTCCTCGTTATTTACCGCGACTTACACCCCACAACCGCACCGCTACATCGCTACCATTATTACCACCTATTTCACCGGACGTCCCCCACTGACGGACAGGGCCACGGACCGGGTCTAGCCACCGTGACAACCCCGAGACTGAGAACTAGAGGCCCGGCTCCGGGTACCCCTCGGCCCTGCGGCGGTGTGGGGGCGCGCCGCACGACCACTGCTCTGTTCACTGTCTATAGGAGTGGTGGTTGTACATGCTCACTACAAGTACATTTGCACAGCTGATCTAGAGACCCCTGTTCTCAGAATCAGTGGGGGTCTGAGCTGCCAGACCCCCAGCAATCATAAGTTTATCATATATCCTGTGGATAGGTGATAAATGTTGTTTATGGGGCAACCCCTTTAGGCTACTTTCACACTAGCGTCGTGCACTGCACATCGCTATGCGACGTTGCAGCGCACCGACGCATACTGTGGAAGCGCCGCACAACGGGGGCAGCGGATGCGGTTTTACATCGCATCCGCTGCCCCATTGTGATGTGCGGGGAGGCAGGGGCGGAGTTCCGGCCGCGCATGCGCGGTCGGAATAGACGCTGAGGACGCACAAAAAAAGTTACATGTAATGTTTTTTTGTGCCGACGGTCCGACGCAACACGACGCAACCATCGCACGACGGTTGTGACGTGTGGCAATGCGTCGCACTGCGTAGCTAATTCAAGTCTATGGAGAAAAAACGCATCCTGCAAGCAATTTTGCAGGATGCGTTTTTTCTACAGAACGACGCATAGCGACACGCAGTGCACGACGCTAGTGTGAAAGAGGCCTAACAGGAGACCTCAACAGGGAATGTGTCATCAGAAAAGTGAATGTTTAAATCAGGTTTTGGTGTTATATGCATTTTTATACATTTTTGGCAATTCTTTTAGACATCTTTATTTAAAACAAAGTTAGTAATCTTTCAATCTTCACACTCAGCATTAAGGATACTTCCTATCCTTTCAAGAAGAGTTTTCAGCAGTCTCCTTATAATCAGAGTCAGAATTACAAAGACAGCCAACACCTCTATATACAGCTGATAAGGCAGGATCCACCATTCACAATATGTGAAGTCACAGTTCACCTCCTCCTCCTGTACAGTGACTGATAACACCTCTATATACAGTAGATAACACAGGCTCCACCATTCACAATAGGTGATGCCACAGCTCACCTCCTCCTCCTCCTGTACAATGACTGATAACACCTCTATATACAGCTGATAAGGCAGGATCCACCATTCACAATATGTGAAGTCACAGCTCACCTCCTCCTCCTGTACAGTGACTGATAACACCTGTATATATAGAGTAGATAACACAGGCTCCACCATTCACAATAGGTGATGCCACAGCTCACCTCCTCCTCCTCCTGTACAATGACTGATAACACCTCTATATACAGTAGGTAACACAGGATCCACCATTCACAATAGGTGACGTCACAGCTCACCTCCTCCTCCTGTACAATAACTGATAACACTTCTATATACAGTAGATAACACAGGATCCACCATTCACAATAGGTGATGTCACAGCTCACCTCCTCCTCCTGTACAATGACTGATAACACCTCTATATACAGTAGGTAACACAGGATCCACCATTCACAATAGGTGATGTCACAGCTCACCTCCTCCTCCGGTACAATGACTGATAACACCTCTATATACAGTAGATAACACAGGATCCACCATTCACAATAGGTGATGTCACAGCTCACCTCCTCCTCCTGTACAATGACTGATAACACCTCTATATACAGTAGATAACACAGGATCCACCATTCACAATAGATGATGTCACAGCTCACCTCCTCCTCCTGTACAATGACTCATAAGTCATAACACCTCTATATAGAGCAGATAACACAGGATCCACCATTCACAATAGGTGATGTCACAGCTCACCTCCTCCTCCTGTACAATGACTGATGACACCTCTATATACAGTAGATAACACAGGATCCACCATTCACAATAGGTGATGTCACAGCTCACCTCCTCCTCCTCTTGTACAATGACTGATAACACCTCTATATACAGTAGATAACACAGGATCCACCATTCACAATAGGTGATGTCACAGCTTACCTCCTCCTCCGGTACAATGACTGATAACACCTCTATATACAGTAGATAACACAGGATCCACCATTCACAATAGGTGATGTTACAGCTCACCTCCTCCTGTACAATCACTGATAACACCTCTATATACAGTAGACAACACAGGATCCACCATTTACAATAGGAGATATCACAGCTCAAATCCTCCTCCTGTACAATGACTGATAACACCTCTATATACAGTAGATAACACAGAATCCACCATTCACAATAGGTGATGTCACAGCTCACCTCCTCCTCCTGTACAATGACTGATAACACCTCTATATACAGTAGACAACACAGCATCCACCATTTACAATAGGAGATATCACAGCTCACCTCCTCCTCCTGTACAATGACTGATAACACCTCTATATACAGTAGATAACACAGAATCCACCATTCATAATAGGTGATGTCACAGCTCACCTCCTCCTCCTGTACAATGACTGATAACACCTCTAAATACAGTAGATAACACAGGATCCACCATTCACAATAGGTGATGTCACAGCTCACCTCCTCCTCCTGTACAATGACTGATAACACCTCTATATACAGTAGATAACACAGGATCCACCATTCACAAAAGGTGATGTCACAGCTCACCTCCTCCTCCTTCCATAATTATATTTGCACACCCTCATTAGATGCCTCACTACAATAGATAAGGTCAGAGTCCGTCAATTCTTACTAATATGCATGTCTTTCCTGAAACATCAGGAAGTTAGAGTCTAAACAAGCCCAGTGGCAACTGTGAAAATTGCAAGTCTTCTATTTTTTTTTAAATTCAGATTGTGATATGGAAAAGTAATTTTACCAATTTAATATATTTTAACACACATTTTCTGATGACACATTCCCTTTAAAGAAGGGGTATTTGTAAATGGCTTTCCCTCTGTGCTCTGTGTTGTCAGGCCGAGGTCACTCATGCAGACGGCTCCCCGGCTCTGGGCGTCACAGTTAAGCTCTTCAGATCTAACATTGAACAATATTCCTTCCCGTCCGGTGACAACGGGGCGAGATCCTTCACGATCAACACACAACCCACCCAGAAAACCTTTGAAGTTAAGGTACCGGCATTGTGTGACATTGGTCATTACATCTAAAATTCAACCTTTACAAATTAACTAGGTGTTTATTGAACGCAGGTCACAGCCGGAGAGGCCGGCGCCCGCCAGGAGGAGTCTCTGACCCTGACTGCCTACAACTCCCAAACTAACAGTTTCCTCTACTTGGAGATCCCAGACCAAATACTGAGCCCCGGAGAAAACGTAAAAGTCACCATGAAGGTTGTAACTAATGATCCTGGAAGAGTGAAGAAAGTCTATTACATGGTGAGAGGCTGAAGGATGGTAGGACGGAACTATAAGTCTCCATCACTAATGACCCCTATGTATATAATTTACTGGGTTATGAGAGGTCCATGACAGGGACAAGAGCCTCCATTACTTTGTGGCCATGAGTCCCACCGTCACTAGCATGTCATATTGGGACATCCTAGAATGGTAAAAGTCTAAGAGTTAAATATCATATTGCAGGGAATCTCTCACCAGGATTTTTCTATTTAAACTGAGGGCAGCATAAAGTAGGGGCAGAGACAGTGATTCCAGGGATGTATCACTTACTGGGCTGATTGTTGTACTTTCAATACAGTCAGTGTTTTATCAGCAGGAGATTATCACTGCAGGACTAGGTGTCATGTGCAGACCAGTCATGGTATTCTGGGACTCCACCCCCACCACTGATTGGCAGCTTACTGACAATGCACAGTGTACAAGCTGCCAATCAGTGGTGTGGGCGGGGTTATACACAGCTCAGCATTCTGAGCTCTGCTACATCTGTAGCAGGGAAAACTGTGATTCTATCAAAAGTGTACAAAATAGTTCAGCAAGTGATACATCCCTGGAATCAGGGCCTCTACCCCTACATCATGCTGCTCTCAGATTACACAGATTTGCTTTAATGTAAATTTGTCCCACTGACACCTGACATCTTATGATGACTCTGACATCTCACTTGTTTGTGACTCTGACAGCCGACCTTGACACCTAATGCAGATACCTGAGGTTGATAAGTGAGGCAGACAACAGACTCTGACGCCTAAGCGCTCATTCACACATCAGTTTTTCTCCTATGAGTTCTATTCGTGTTTTTCACTGATAGAACTCGTACCCATTGTAGCCCTGTAGCCTATGGAGCTGTTTATGAGTAAAACTAATAAAACTCTGACAAACATTGGTCAAAAACACCGGTGAAATTTGGAGTGAATTTCAAGTATATCAGAAGATAGTGATTTTTCTCGTGCGTCTATAATTGTCCGAGATTCACCGGTGGTTTTGGTTAAAGCGTCACTAGAGTTTGGTCAGCGTAAGTTTTTACCAATGGAGTTTGATCAGAATTTTATGAGTTTTTCTCGGATTTAAAAATGACTGATGGAACTTTTCTCCAGCTTCTATCAGTCAGTGAAAAACGGACAGCACAGATATGGTATCCCAGTGCTGCCCAATATATTCATGGACCCAGTGGGGACTTTTTTTGGCCACCCATAGACTTGAATGGGTGAGTCCCATACACTTTACTGAATAAACTACTGAGTGCTGCCATTATTTTCACACGCTGATTCAGTCCGTGAAGGATAGCGCTCGTTGGCACTGCCCCATTGAATAACATCCGCCCGAGTGCGGACAGAAAACACTGTCATGTGAACGAGCCCTGACTGATGCTGGACTTCATAGTTCAGCCATTTATGATTTCTCATTGGGTCTATAATATCTTACTTGGGTGTTTTTTGGGTCTATATTCCTTTTCTTAGATTCTCAACAAAGGTCAGATCCTGGATTTGAAATCCATTGACCGAGTAGACGTCATGGTGGTGAACGTGCTCATCACCTCCAACATGGTTCCCTCCTTCCGGATTGTCGCCTACTATTACTTGGGCTCTGAGATTGTGGCCAATTCCGCTTGGGTGGATATCACTGATGTCTGTGAAGGCAAGGTAACCCCAACCTCAGTAGATGCCCTCAACCCCCCTGTGGGTAAATTATGGGTACATTTACTGGGGGTTTATCTATATTTCAGCTTCAGCTTAGAACAAATGTGGTGAACAGCATACTACCGGGAAAACCCTTCCAGCTCACGATAGAGACAGACGGGAAGACCGCCGTGTCCTTGTCTGCAGTAGATACCGCCGTGTACCTTCTGAACTCCAAGAATAAGCTGACCCCCTCCAAGGTAGCCGAAATCCACCACCTCTGGTCTCCAGATATTCAATGTCGAGTCCGCGGCCTGGGAATCATCAATTGTATCAAGCCGTCCTCAGTATGGCCTCCTCCATGTCTTCCAGGTTTATAAGGCCATGAATGCCTACGATCTGGGCTGCTCCCCGGGAAGTGGAAAGGATTATAAATCTGTGTTCATAGACGCAGGACTAGCGTTCGTCTCCTCGGTGGGATACAGTGACATGAAAGGTGACTGAACGATTAGGAACGGAGCCATTTATTCTGCACATTCTCAATTGAGTCGTGATAATGAAAGTGAAGGCGATAGAGTCATTAAATATTAATATGGCCTTTATGTTCTACCTATTCATTACTTTCTCTATCAATTATTTTATATTTTGATGGATCGGACTTTTATTGATAACGATGAGACAATTGTGTTTTTTTTTTAATTATTTCTTTATTTCTGAAGATAGAAGAGGTAGTGAGTTAAACTTTTATGCTTTTTTATTGTTTAATTGTTTTTAAACCTTTTTTTAACTTTATTTTTAGTCGGAGAACAAGGCTGCCGTCACACGTTCAGTATTTGGTCAGTATTTTACCTCAGTATTTGTAAGCCAAAACCAGGAGTGGGTGGTAAATGCAGAAGTGATGCATGTGTTTCTATTATACTTTTCCTCTAATTGTTCCACTCCTGGTTTTGGCTTACAAATACTGATGTAAAATACTGACCAAATACTTCTAGTGTGACGGCAGCCTAAGAAGTAGGCAAAGTTATGACACTGATGACGATGATCGATCATCAAATTTTACGATTACAACTTTTTTCTTTTATTTGCTCGTAGAACTTAGCTGCAAAGTTTCTCAAAGGAAGAAACGATCCCTGGATTTCTCTGCACTTGCTATGCAGAAAGGTAAATCTGGAGATAAGCGGTGCTGTAGCTGCTTTTTTGGATATGGTCACTATGGATGAGGTGTGGACTGGTCCATCACAGAAGATTCACCCGCGTCGTCTTCTCTCCGCAGTAAATAAGTTCCAGGACCAGAAGCTGAAGCAATGCTGCACGACCGGGATGAAGCTACTGCCGCCTCGTATGGAAAAAAAGTGTGAGACCCGAGCCAGCCGGATAAGTGCCGAGGATTGCCGCACGGCGTTTATCGAATGCTGCAAATACGCGGAGGAGCTCCGCAAGAAGATCCAAGCGAGCAAAAGGAAGGACATCATTGGGAGAAGTAAGAAATGTTATAGAATGTTGGCTTATCCTTTACATTTATCCATAATAAGAGGTCAGGTCAGGGCGACCATAGGGACCATCTCGTGCAAGTCCTGTATTAAGTATGAGCGCTGAAAAAACGCTGGTCAACATGGCCACTTGTCCCACAATATTAAAGGGGTTTGGAAGGAGCGATAATTTGGCGCCATACAGCACAACAGTGGCTTAGTGATGGCCTTCTGTATCAGATCTGAACACACGCTGATGGATCTGACCTATATCGGACCTTCTGGTGATGCACGTCCGCGCCATTTCCTTTTTTTTTTGCACACTTTGGTGCTGGATAAATTACCACACTTGTGCCAAAAAAAGAGCACCACAAATGCACTGCACCTTCAAGTTATGGAAACACGTTTTCTTGTGTTTTCCAACTTACGGAATGTAGATCAGAGCATTGAGCTAATAATGGTACAAATAGTCCAGGTGTTGCCATAATATCTTGCCCCATTTTGTTTCACCCTTATGGCTTCCCCTGATGGATTCCTGGACCATCATTACTGCTGCTTTCCTGATACTTTCCTCCTTCTCCACACTCTGATCTTCCATGTACAAACCCCTCCCGTTCTGCTACCACTAACACTATGTACCACCTATGCCGGTGGCCCTGCATGGTTTCCCTTCCCTCCTCCATGCAGGGACGCTAACTGACTCCATGCGGCGTGTTCTCCGGCATGGTTCCTGTGTCTCTGTTCCGGAGGCACATCTAGGGCATGCGTGCTGCCCTGTTCTTAAAGACCCAGCTCATGCACCTGCAAATATGCCCCCAGCTGATGCCTGGGGGGCATCCTGATTAAAAGTCACCTTCCCCAATAGGGAGGTGCCTAAGCAACATTGAGTTATTAGTGAATGAAGTGTGCTACTAGTGAGTTCTTAGGTCGCCTGGTCCTTGTGTGACTAGGTGCTGAACCTGAATCCATGGTGTGTGTGCGGCCAGTGCCCAAACCTGCTCCCCTGGTCCTTGTGTGTCCTGTGCCTGAACTTTGTCCCCTGGTCTGTGTAGCCAGTGACTGAATCCAACCCCTGGTCTTTGTGCTGCCATTCCCTGAACCTGCTACCCTGCTCCTTAAGTGGATGGTACCTGAACCCGAACCCCTGGTCTTTGTGCAGCCAGTCACTGACCTCTGAAGCCACTCCGGTGGAACCTGTACCAGTTCCCGAGACCATTGTGTCTGAACGTGCACCTATCCCAGTACTCCATGTCTGTATCCATCCTGCCCGAGGAGTAGTCTGAATAGAGCCCGAGTCCAGTCCTAGTCAGTGATCCTAACCCTTGGGGTCAGCAGCCTCATTACTCCGTAGAAGTGGTAAAATGGTGACAACCTGCTGCTTCAACATTGAGAGGTTTTCAACTACTCCCAGCATCGCTACTGGTCAGCTGCTTCCAGCTCCAGCAGTGGCCGCATGTACTTACTGTACAGCGCCATGTAGTGGCCGTTCCTGGGTACTGCAGCTCAGCTGCTGTTCACATTAATAGGAACTGAGCTACAACTCCGAGTAGCAGCCATTACACAGTGTACGGAGCTGTGCTCTTCCATATGGCCGCTACCAAAACAGATGATCGGTGGGACATGTGGATGTTGGCCTCTCACTGATGTAACAATGAAGACCTATCTAATAGTTCATCAATATCGTACCACTGCCTAAATATAAAGAATCAGCATCATCAGGATATATAAAATGGTCAGACATTTTCACCATCGAATTGTCCCACACAGCGCAAGAGGAGGACGAGGAGGAGGATTTCACTGATGAAAGTGAGGTGCAGGTTCGATCATCTTTCCCAGAAAGCTGGTTGTGGAGAACCATCGAGGTGAACAAAAAATTCAGGTACCGATACAGAGACAGGACATAGGCCCCACCCAGGTGTCAAACACCAAAGAGGGGAGGACAGGGATGTAATGTGATTAGTGGAGCCAGGAGTCAGGGGGGCGGTACCTTTATCAGTGGCAGTCGAGGAAGGAACCATTCTCTTCACGCTTCTCCTGGCTGAAGAATATCCTGTCCTTCCTTTAAGGGGCTATTATTATAAGAATGAATCCAGTATTTGCTATTCGCCTTTTGACCTCCGCTGCTCCTCCATACCACTATCCGTGCCCCCTGACAATCTTCCGGCTTCCTTTTCCAGCAGTGACAGCGTGTGACCACTGCTTCTATCAGTGGCCAATGAGTCATTAATGAGGCCATCGATTGGCTGCAGGTGTCCCTGGTGGAAGAGGAAGAAGAACAACAAAAAACTTCACACCACGTTCGGCTCATTCTTAAACAAAAAAAATGGACTACTCCTTTAAGATTGGTTTGGTACAAACCAATGCCAAAACAGCAAGATGTGATGAGGTCTTGTATGGACAAAAATTAAAATTGTAGTGACTTTGTGCGCCTCTTCTTCGTTCTGGTCCATTGGACTGCTGGAGACATCTGTCTCTAGCAGTCCAATGGACAAGGGTGAAGAAGAGGTGCACTAAGTCCCTACAATTTGAATGCAAGGCCATTGCTCCATCCAAAAGTGAACTTCATAGCCCCGTTCATGAGATCAACGGAGGTCTTTGCAGATGGACCCACAAAGATCACTGAGGGCAGATAATAATTTGTGGTCAGAAATAACCCTTTAAAGGGGTTGTCCACTAATTGGACAACCACTATGTTAATTATACAGTCCCCAATGCAAAATATAAGCAGTCTACTCTCACCTCCTGAACTGGTGCCATTCTAGCAATTTTGACGCTGTGTTTGCTGTTATATCATTGGAGCGCTGCAGCCGATCAGCAATGGGCTGCAGCGCTCACACTACACTCATAACACAATGTAAACTTCTTTCTCTGTCACCAGTGAAAATATACATGTTCATGACTCTCTCACCACATGGGAGATACAAGGAGTGGGAATGTCGGAAGGACAAGGTGAGGCCACCTCAATATTCTTATGTCTCGTCTTGAGGGCTAGTTTGGGATAGTCTGGTCCTTCAGGGGGTTCTCATCCACTCCTAATGTCCACAGGATTCTGTGTGGCTGAACCCATCAAAGTCAAAGTCTTCAAGGAATTTCATGTCCACCTCCGAGTCCCATATTCGGTGAAGAGGTTTGAGCAGATGGAGCTCCGGCCTGTGTTGTATAATTACTACGAAAAAGATCTCAAGGTGAGTCCAGGACGGTGCGAGTGTGCCTCGCTCTTTATAGACCACGTGGTCAAAGGTTATATTCAGTCACTGGTGATCTGCAGCTTATTATATTATATGGGATTATTAAATATTGTACAATCCCTGGTGTTTTGGTCTTCTATTTTATAGTTCCTAGTGGCCTAGTGGATTATTGTACAATCCCTGGCGATCATCTAGTGGTTTATCATATAGTTCAAGATGATTTAATGTGTTATTGTACAATTCTGGATCATATATTAGCTTCTTCTATAGTCCCTGGTGATCTAGTGGGATAGTGTATATTCCCTAGTGCTCTGGGGGTCTATTGTATAGTCTATAGTGATCTAGGGAGTTATTGTACAGAACCTGGGGATCTAGTGGATTATTGATAGTCCCTGGTGGTTGATGCTTTATTTTATGGCAACTAGTGATCTATTGAGTGATTATATAGTCCCTGGTGATCTAGTGGATATTGTTTAAGTGCTAATGATCTAGTGGATCACTGTATATTAGTTGGTTATCTAATGGGTTACTGTGTGGACTCTAATGTTCAAATTACTTATTATACAGTTCCTGGTGATCTAGTGGGTTTCTGTACAGGTCCAGGTAATCTAGAAGCTTTATATACTGTATGTCCCCTAGTGATCTTGTGAGCTGTTGTATATTCCCTATTGATTGAATGGGTAATTGGATAGTCCCTAGTGATCTACTGAGTCATTGTATAGTTCCTGGTGATTGAGTGGGTTATTGTATAGATTCTGGTGTTCTAGTGACTTATTATACAGTTCCCGGTGATCTAGTGGGTTTCTATACAGGTTCTGGTAATCTACAACCTTTATATATGTCTCCTAGAGATCTTGTGGGCTGTTGTATATTCCCTATTGATCGATTATGTAATTGGATAGTCTCTGGTGATCTATTGAGTCATTGTATAGTTCCTGGTGATCCAGTTGGTTATTGTATAGATTCTGGTGATTGGGTGAATCATTGTATAGTTCCTGGTGATCAAGTGGGTCTTTGTATACACTCTTATTATATAATCCTAGGCGATCTAGTGAATAACAATGGCGACTTTGATGATGTATAAGACACTTTGTGGCTTCTTGCCTTGCTCCGTCTCACAGAGCTGCTCGCTCCTCTATCCCGGCTCAGGTTAAAGTATTTCTTGAGAAGACAGAAGATTTATGTAGCGCCACCACCGCTGAAGGAGAGCCCGTAGAACAGACGGTGACGGTGCCCTCAAAGTCCGCCATATCGATCCCATTTGTTGTCGTGCCCATTGGAAAGTCAAACCCAATAGTAACTGTGAAGGCGGTGGGACTACAGGGAATAGCGGACGGAGTGAAAAAACCTCTCCGGATTTTGGTGAGATGAAACATTCAACCTAAAGATCTCAGCAACCAGCGAAAGTCTTCTTCTGTCATTGTACTGAGATTCATTACAGTTTCATCTTCTCAGAGGGAAGGAGTCACAGTCGTAGAAGAGAAAACTTACATCGTAGATCCAAAGAGTAAGAAATGGCTATTGGTAAAGATTTCTGTAACCATGTCCTTCTCTCCGGTCCTCAAAATACCCATCCTTCACCACAGTCCTCTGTATACCATCACTCCTGGCCTCTGTATACCCATCCTTCACCAAAGTCCTCCATATACCATCACTCCCATCCTCTGTATACCGTCCATCACTACAATCCTCTGTATACCCATCCATCACTCCTGCCCTCTCTACAACCGTCCATCCCTCCTGGCCTCTGTATACCCATTCATCATCTCTGTCCTCTGTATACCCATTCATCATCTCTGTCCTCTGTATACCCATTCATCATCTCTGTCCTTTGTATACCCGTCCATCAACCCTGTCCTCTGTATACCCATACATCATCTCTGTCCTCTATATACCCGTCCATCAACCCTGTCCTCTGTATACCCATACATCATCTCTGTCCTCTGTATACCCGTCCATCAACCCTGTCCTCTGTATACCCATTCATCATCTTTGTCCTCTTTATACCCGTCCATCAACCCTGTCCTCTGTATACCCATTCATCATCTCTGTCCTTTGTACATTATACCCCTCCATCAACCCTGTCCTCTGTATACCCATTCATCACCTCTGTCCTCTGTATACCCGTCCATCAACCCTGTCCTCTATATACCCATTCATCATATCTGTCCTCTGTATACCCGTTTATCAACCCTGTCCTCTGTATACCCATTCATCATCTCTGCCCTTTGTATACCCCTCCATCAATCATGTCCTCTGTATACCCATTCATCATCTCTGTCCTCTGTATACCCGTCCATTCACCCTGTCCTCTGTATACCCATTCATACCTCCTGGACACAAGTCTACTCCGCTGTCTTACATTTTATTCTTATGCATTCTGCAGATAGAAGAAGTAGTGAGATCACAGTTGATGAGGATTTTCCTTCCAATATGATCCCTGATGGAGATTTCCACTCCAGTATCAAGATGAGCGGTGAGTGTAGCGGCAACAGACAGGAAACCATCTTATTTCCTAGGTTCAACCTCATATCGTCATGGAAGTGGTTGTGTAGCGAATATCTCATCGTATATGTGCTGCTAAGCGCAGAGACATGTGGCAACTGCTCTGAGGACACTTCTGGTTTCTAAAATTGATTGTCAGATCTCATATCTTGGCCTGATGGATGAAGTACTCCATATTTCATTTTTGCTATCTTTAAGTGATGGCATTTTGGAAGAAGAATCGTGGTGGCACCCCCAACGTCTGGTAATTCCTCTCCATGCCCTTGCATTATTTACCCTGTGATTTTGTGGTTGGGCTCTGTATTATAACAGATCATTCCAACATCCAAAGAATCCTCTTGATAGCACTATTTACAGGAGTGTTGAGGCTCATCTGGTGGGATGGATTTTCCTAGCTGTATGCCTGGATGACCGGCTCGGACAGACGGCATTGCTGCAGTGAAGAACAGCTGAGCTGGATATGCTCGAGGGCACCTGGAACTATATGGATTAGCAAAGCTTGATAGGCTATATGGCACCCAAAGCTACCTGGAACAACTAAGCTAGAAAGACTTGGTATCAACTGAGGTGTGGAACAGCATAGCTGTGTTTGAAGATGAACAGCTTGGAATAGCAGAGCCGGTTAAACGGACTGACACAAGAGCCAAGCAAATGTGCAGATTCCTCGGAATGGCAGAGCTAAGTATGGTGACAGGCGTCTTGGAACAGAAAAGCTAAGTGCTAAGTATGATGACAGGTGTCTTGGAACAACAGAGCTAAGTATGATGACAGGTGTCTTGGAACAGCAGAGCTAAGTATGATGACAGGTGCCTTGGAACAGTAGAGCTAAGTATGATGACAGGTGCCTTGGAACTGTAGAGCTAAGCATAATGACAGGTGCCTTGGAACAGTAGAGCTAAGCATGATGACAGGTGCATTGGAACAGTAGAGCTAAGTATGACAGGTGCCTTGGAACAGTAGAGCTAAGCATGATGACAGGTGCCTTGGAACAGCAGAGCTAAGTATGATGACAGGTGTCTTGGAACAGCAGAGCTAAGCATGATGACAGGTGCCTTGGAACAGTAGAGCTAAGCATGATGACAGGTGCCTTGGAACAGTAGACCTAAGCATGATGACAGGTGCCTTGGAACAGTAGAGCTAAGCATGATGACAGGTGCCTTGGAACAGTAGAGCTAAGCATGATGACAGGTGCCTTGGAACAGTAGACCTAAGCATGATGACAGGAGCCTTGGAACAGTAGAGCTAAGCATGATGACAGGTGCCTTGGAACAGTAGACCTAAGCATGATGACAGGTGCCTTGGAACAGCAGAGGTAAGTGGATCGCCCCCAAGGGCTAGGGGTACTTGGTACCGGGCCCTTCGGTTCTCAAGGGGGATGTCACGGTGGCTGACACGGTCCGTGGCCCTCGGGAGGTCCGTTGTAAAAGGGGGAAAGGTCTTTAAAGGGATAATGTTCGTGACACCACCTGTGGTATTCGGACAGGGTGACCGATGCTGCTTTAAGGGGTCCGCTGGGGTGATGTTATGGCAGCTAGATGGTATACCTTCCCACAGGTGAAGAATGTCCCCAGGGCTTCCCAGTGTGTAGATGGTGGATGGTGAGAGGCGCAGTGAAGAACGAGGACACAAGGTTGCAGTCTCTTTACCTTTTTACTGAAGGCTTCAGCATCCACAGTCCAGAGTACAGACCACAGGGTAGGCAGAGTCCGGCCGCTTTGGAGGCAAATCCAGAGTCCTGTTATCCAGGTGGAAATCAGTAGCCTTCCTCTAGCGCCTGGGTGTTGTAGTACCTTACTGCTGAGCTTCTCATAAGGTCCTCACAACTGTGGTAGATGTTCTAGATGTTGTCTCTCTCTTTGTCCCCCGGATGGATAGGACAAACCCGTATGACCGGTGGCGTGAGGCTTTTTACAGGGACTCTATAATGCCCCAGCCTCTTGTGGGTGCCACCTTGCCTCCTGGGTATAGGGCGGGCAGGTAACGTGAAATTAGCTGTCCTGCCGGTCTCTGGAGCAAGGCATAAAGGACTGTTGCTCCCTCGGTGTTCCGGCTACCGGGATCCTGCGCCTCAGAAGGAGGCAGCCTGTGTAGGGCAGAACTCCTTCTGGTTTCCTCTCCTTTTGCTATGACTTCTCCTCACGGTTTACAATACAGTTTTCTGTTCGTGTCTCTTTCTGGAAGCTGCCGCATGTGGGGCAGGTGCAGCTCCGTGTCTTTCTGTCCAGGCCTCTGACAGGATCCAACTCCTGTCAGAGACCAACTAACTGAGCGGAGCTCAGCTAGCAGCTGCCTGAGTGAAGCTCAGCCAGCTTCTGCCTTTTGCCTTACTTTCTATCCAGACCACCAGTTTTACCTAATTGTGAAGAGTGCCCTAATAAATAGGAGCATAGCTCCCCCTGGTGGACTGGAGTATGAAATGTATTGTGTGTTGGTGTTACCTGATAGTGAGATCTCCTTTATTGCCTCCAAATGTAACATCACTCCCCCCCTAGAGGAGAATGATATTACTGCAATGACCAGGACCCTGGGGCGCTGCATAAGCATGATGACAGGTGCCTTGGAACAGTGGACCTAAGCATGATGACAGGTGCCTTGGAACAGTAGAGCTAAGCATGATGACAGGTGCCTTGGAACAGCAGAGCTAAGTATGATGACAGGTGCCTTGGAACAGCAGAACTAAGCATGATGACAGGTGCCTTGGAACAGCAGAGCTAAGTATGATGACAGGTGCCTTGGAACAGCAGAGATATGTATGATGACAGATGCCTTGGAACAGCGGATTTAAGTATGATGACAGGAGCCTTGGAACAGCAGAGGTAAGTATGATGACAGGAGCCTTGGAACAGCAGAGGTAAGTATGATGACAGGTGCCTTGGAACAGCAGAGCTAAGTATGATGACAGGAGCCTTGGAACAGCAGAGGCAAGTATGATGACAGGTGCCTTGGAACAGCAGGGTGAAGTATCTGGATTGGCAGGGATGAGTTTGTCAGGAAAGTCACTTTTTGGGGCTGCTGGGCATTCATGTGGAGTTGACCATAATGCTTTATTTATTTCTGATGTAAGTCTGACCCCTACAGATATAAATATGTCTTAGAACAATATTACTTGTTATTTCCTCCTGTCACTTGTACTTGTGTCTTATTTCCTCTCACAGTGGACTCCCCGATGAACACCATAAACAACAGCCTGAGTAGTGATGGGGTCAGCAGACTGATCCGGGTACCATATGGCTGCGCTGAGCAAACTATGATCTCCACTGCTCCGGGGGTCTATGCCATGCGCTACCTCGATCACACAAACAAGTGGGTGCTGCTACCACCCGACCGCAAAGACGACGCGATGGAGAACATGAAAAATGGTACTTTTATCCATTGTTAAAGAAATGATTTGTAATATGCAGATATACCCGACCACCTCACCCTGATATAGTGCTACAAAATCCTATATTTGTGTTTGATCCCCCATCCAGAGCCACCAAACCATGTTCTACAGGAAAACTGGGTGGTTTCCAACAATACCTCCCTAAGTTTAGGCATTTGTTATAATTTCACCCTAAAAATCCCATTAAGCTATGTCGTTAAGAGGAGAGACACTGAAGAATAAAGATCTAAGAAGCGATTCTGTCATTCTTTTGAAATCCAGATTTTAGTGATAAGATCATCCAAAAGTTGCATTTTTACATATTGTCTGGACTGTTTTGGTGGATGCCCATAAAGTGTCATAAAACTGACTACAAACTATACACATGACAGACTTCTTGTACATTTGGCCTGGTCTGTTGTCCCCAGGATACTCAAGAATATTGCAGTACAGGAAGACAGATGGATCCTATGGTGCATGGCTGACCAGGCCCAGCAGTACTTGGTAAGATGGGGATTTCTATACTCCTCTGTATTTCTTAGTCCCATCCATTGCTGGTGGCTTTGGGTATTTAAAGAGTTAAAATCACATCTTCATCTGTGTAAATATGTGGCCTTCACACAGTTCTGGATCATGGGTAGAGTGGCTCCTGCCATGACTTCTCCACCTACTGGCTAGACACCACCTGTGGTAGAGTACCCTAACCCATGCTCCAGGGGCCACAACCTCAATATCTGATTGGATTGGTGGATATACTGTATTCTTTCAACTTTCTACAATGATTTAGGAAGTAGTAGTCTGATACGTGGCAGGAGAACATTACACTGTTTTCAGTGACCACTAAGCCACCATAAAACAGATAATTCACATGAGATCCAAACTGGTTCCCCTTCCAGATAATATTCAGGCGCTACTGGCCTTATAGGACATGAGCTTTAGTAAGGCCTTAGTCATACCGAAATCATGGGTTCCATTTTTAAAAGATCTACGATGGATATGATGTCTCAGTAGATCCCATGGGTCCACCATGATTCAGATTAGCACAGAAGATCGCTCATTTCTGACCATTGGGACAACACAATCCCAACAGGATAGAGCCATGATGTCAACCTGATGATGATTTCAGTCACTGCTCCAATTTATCATGGAAATGTTGCACTATTTTCCCCCCAAAATGTACAGTAGCGTTATACATACAGAGTGTGCCATGTTTGTAGACAGAAATCTCTCGCTATGTCTTAGGCTGACGGCTTTTGTGGTTAAAGTCATCTCCCTCTGCCGTAAATACCTTGACGTTGACGTGGTAGAAGAAATCCAAATATCTGCCACCTACCTGACCACCAAACAGAGCGACACCGGAGCTTTCCTGGAGAACAATCCGGTGATCCACAAAGATATGATGGTAAAATGGACCTAACTTCTTCTCTGCTTTATCACATTTCCATCCATCTTCCAACTCCGCTCACATCTCCGCTTTCCAAGACGCTTTCAACTTTTCTGCTAATTCTCTCACCAGAGGATGAATGTCCCGATAATAGATGGTGAAAACAATAGCACGACAGATGCATGATCACATTACATATATTACTGCTGCATTGGCTTCCATGGTGGATAAAATGTCTACCCTGTAGACCCTTGTTGAGTATATCCTCTGTCCGCTTAGGGTGGTGTTGCTGGGAAGACTGCAGATGTGTCTCTTACGGCCTACGTGTTGGTGGCTCTCCATCTTGCCAAGGACGTGATGCCCGAAGATGATACAAAAGTGGTATGTGTGCTTCCTCCACATCGCTTTTCCATCTTTTACATAAAATTTCATGTAACTCGTCTTTTTATGTCCTTCACAGAAGAGAAGCATTTCCAAAGCCATAGACTATATCCGCTCTACGCTGGAGAACGTCAAAGAGCCATACTCCTTAGCCGTCACCGCCTATGCCCTCAATCTCGCTTCTAGTGACTCCTTTTTGAAGGACAAGGCATATAGCAGCCTCATGTTTACGGCTCAGGAGGATCGCAGTAAGTATCAAAATGGCCGAAGGAAGACCTCCAAGACGCCCCGTCCTTCTTGCCCGTATAAACCAAAGAAATATACATATGATCTTATCTGTTTTTTTTCGAGCAACCTGGATGAGATTCTGCTGTCTCTGGTGATGTGGACTGTGCTGAGATTCCCCGCAGTGCTAGAGGCAGCGAGAGCTGCTTTCTTCACAGCACAAAAAATATTCGATGTATAGCGAGACACAATCTTAAATGTTGTCACTGTAATAAGGCTACTTGGTTTTAGAGCATTTCTTTTCCCTCCGTAGATACGGATACTATTCACTTTGGTCCTGCGAAGACTGCGCTTGCTGTTGAGGCCACGGCGTATGCATTACTTACCGCCCTGCTCCAAAACGATTTACGTAGCGCCAAGAAGATGTACACCTGGCTGTCGGAGCAGGAGAATTACGGTGGGGGATTTAAGTCTACCCAGGTCAGTCTCCCAAAAAGGATTACCGCTCTGTTCCTTATGGTGCACCCTAATATGACCTAATATGACCTTTCTTTTCCGCCAGGACACAGTGATGGCGCTGGAAGCGCTCTCTGAATATTGGATCAAGACACATACAAGTGACAAGAATGAATTAAGAGTGGTGGTCAACTCACTGGAGAGGTCTCTGAAGCAGGAGTTCAGCCTGAGGAGCGAGGAAAGCATCCAGGAGGAGCTGGTGAGAGCAGGAGAAGATTGGGCTACAGGGGGAGCAAGTAGGGATGAGAGTCCCCGGTCAAGACTTTATTTGTGGCCTGACCAGTATATGTACAGCATATAACAGCTCTCCGTGTTGGGGTCCTGCTCCCAGTATGTCCACCTCATCAGCTGCATGAAGAGCTAGTGACCCAAATACGAAGCAGGGTATTACAATATATATCACCGAAAAAACTGTCAATGAGCTGCAATACCAGAAACAGCCAGTGGACAAGAGTGGCACTGTTTTATGGAGAAAGTATCCAATTTATCTAATAGTTTAGATGTACCTTACCCAACAGCCGAGATCTGCTCTTAACAGCATCAACTGGAGCTGGCACAGTTTGCTGCTGTTGAACCAGTTGCTAGACGCTGCTGTCAATCATTGACAGTGACATTTATATGACTGAGCCACCCCGCTACGCAATTGTGGGCTGCTGATTGTTTGCGACAGTAGCTGGAGGCCAATGTTGGTCCTTCTGTGAAGCCTATGGCTGGACTTTATAGGGGAGCGTCAATTTAAAGAGTAATGAGGATGGAAAAAATAAAGTTATGGCTCTTGGAAGAAGGGGAAGAAATTAAACGAAAGCGCAAAACTGGAAAACATTGCCTGATCCTGAAGGGGTTAAAGTGGAAAACACTTTAAGGCAACAGGGAGTAGTAATATAAAAGGTGCTTTTTTATTATTTGTTTTGTAGAGATCGATGGGAACAAAATTTAAGGTGAAAGTGTCTGGAAAAGGAACTGGTGTCCTAAAAGTAAGTATGCGGTAAACCTGTTATACAGCGCCCATTCAAATGAATAGGTGACCATGTAATGCACGGCAGGGACAGGGCTCCTCAGCAAGGACACTACTCCTCACCAGGGACAGGGCTCCTCAGCAGGGACACAACTCCTTAGTAGGGACACTGCTCCTCAGCAGAAACATGACTCCTCAGCAGGGACACTACTCCTCAGCAGGGACACGGTTCCTCAGCAGGGAACTGTGTATGCCGCCATTCCTCTGTTATTATAGGTGGAAATTTGTAAATATTTGTAATTTCCCCTTGTCATAGGGGTCTGTCCTGACTCATTGAGCAATGATTGGTCAGTTTAGGGGAACATGCCCCCCAACCTGGTAATACCCTGTTGTCATTTTATTTATGCATTTCTAGGAGGAATAACAGGAACTCTTTCCTCAATGTCACTGTTTCACATTTATCCGCTCTCAGGTCCTGAAGATGTATAACATCATAGAAGCGGAGAACACGACCTGCTCACAGCTGGAACTTGCAGTAAAAGTAGACGGTAATATTAATGATGAGACCTTCATAGATTATAGGTAGGGTAAATTACCCCTTATGTAGACTGTAAAGAGGATGTGCATACTGCACATACTGCATACATATATTTAAGCTCCACCCACGAGGAGCCAAAACTGCCTAGAAAGTCCCCTTTTATTGAATCTTGCACACGTGTTCTTTACAGCTCAGGAGATTGATAAAATGGGAATGTGTATGTTTAATGCTGGGCAGGAAACATTTCTGGCATGACAATAATCGTGTCTGAATTGGGGGATTGGTGCAGTTTGATTGCTGGGCCCCTCAATTAATTCTAGAAATGAAAAGTCCAATCCCCTCTGCACTGAGCATTTAGTAGTTTTAATTTTTCACACTATATATCCAGACCGTATGTGACTTTGAGGGAACAGGAGAGTGACGATGAAAGAGACCATTACAGTGACTGTGAAAGGGACCATGAGTGTGACTGCGGCAGGGACCATGATAGTGACCGTGCATGTCCCTGTGGTCAGACCCTGGCCAGTTACACATTTTTAGTCCATCTACTCTTGTTAGTTATGGGAAAACCCTTTTAGTAAAGTTGTCTAAGATTATAAAAACATTTCTAGTTTAGTCCACGTGTGATGTGTGATATCGCTGTCTGAGTTGCAGTACCCCGCACAGTCTACTAGCAAGAGTGGCACTGTTTCGGTAATCTAGGGACCATATTATTCTTCACTGTGTTGATAGGAGATACAGGTGCAGGGAACAATGATGATGAGGATTATGATTACGGCGATGATGCTATGTCTGATGAACCCATGAGGAACATTGACTGGCACGATCTGAGGAGCAGAACGCGGAGAGAAGTGTCACAGCCGAAAGAGAAAGTCAACAAAGTCATATATGAAGTGTGTCTTAGGTAAGAGCGGGCGCAGGTCTCCTACACAATATACTTGTATACAGTGATGTGACTGGAGTCCGATGGGCACTGGTGCAAGATTTGGACCTGGTTTCCCCCCTACTCGCCGCATGTCGGTCACATGTATGGGCCCTTGCAGAGTTGTAAATCTAATCAGGACATACAAGTTGCACCTCCTCCCCATTATATAGTAATGTCCCCTATCTTGGGCTCCTTCCTGGTATATATGTTCCCTATCCTGGGCCCCATCCTGGTATATATAGTCCCCATCATGGGGGATATACTGTATATGGTGAGTAAAATAAGTATTTGATACACAGCTGATGTTGCAGGTTTTCCCACCTACAAAGTATGGAGAGGTCTGTAATTTTTATCACAGGTACACTTCACCTGTGAGAGACAGAATCTAAAAATAAAAACCAGAAAATCACATTGAATGATTTTTACATCATTAATTTGTATTTGATTGCATGAAATAAGTATTTCCTCACCCACCATCCAGCAAGAATTCTGGTTTTAACAGACCTGTTAGTTTTTATTTAAGAAGCCTCCTACTCTGCACTCATTACCTGAGAAAGGTCAGGGATCAGCCCAGAACTACATGGGAGGACATGGTCAATGACCTGAAGAGAGCTGGCACCACAGTCTGAAACATTACCGTTAGTAACACACTACACCATCATGAATTAAAATCCTGCAGGGCACACAATGTCCCACTGCTCACGCCACCACATGTCCAGGCCCCTTTGAAATTCACCAAAGAGTATCTGGATGATCCAAAGGAGGCAGGTATGTGGTCAGTTGAGACCAAAGTAGAACTTTTTGGTATCAACTTCACACACCGTATTTGGAGGATAAAGAAGATTGAGTACAACCTGAAGAACACCATCCCAACCATGAAGCATGGTGGGGAAACATCATACTTTGGGGGGTGCTTTTTCTGTAAAGGGGACAGGATGACTGCACTGTATTGAAGGGAGGATGGATGGGGTCATGTATTGCAAGACTTTGGCCAACAACCTCCTTCCCTCAGTAAGAGCATTGAAGATGGGTCATGGCTGAGTCTTCCACGATGACAATGACCAGAAACACACAGCCAGGACAACTAAGGAGTGGCTCCATAAGAAGCATTTCAAGGTCCTGGAGTGGCCTAGCCAGTCTCCAGACCTGAACCCAATAGAAAATGTTTGTAGGGAGCTGAAACTCAATGTTGCCCAGCGACAACCCCAAAACCTGAAAGATCTGGAGAAGATCTGTATGGAGGAGGGGGCCAAAATCCCTGCTGCAGTGTGCGCAAACCTGGTCAAGAACTACAGGAAACGTCTGACCTCTGTAATTGCAAACAAAGGTTTCTGTACAAATATTCAGTTCTGTTTTTCTATTGTGTCAGATACTTATTTCATGCAATAAAATGCAAAATAATTATGTAAAAATCCTAAAATGTGATTTTCTGTTTTTTATTCTTAGATTCTGTCTCTCACAGGTGAAGTGTACCTACAATAAAAATTACAGATCTCTCCATTCTTTGTAGGTGGGAAAACTTCCAAAATCATCAGTGTGTCACATAATTATTCCCCCCACTGTATATCCCCTTTCTGCCACTGTTCTTTAATGCATAGAAAAAATAACTGATTCTACTCACTTTCCTTCAACTCCCCCCCGAGCGGCATCCTCTTCTGGAGCCAGCAGCTGACTTCAGCATGCAAGTGATGGGAGAGTATGACGTCCGTGACACACAGTATCACTCTACCAGAGTGCCCTACACACAGTATGATGCCCCCACAGCTCCCCTCACACAGTATGCACCCTACACATTATTTAATGCACCAAATAAACAACAGTATATATGGTCGTGTAACTGTATAAATATATAACACCTAAAAATATGAAACAACAACCAATAATTAAGGATTAAAATATAAATTTTATTGAAAACATGATAAGAACAATTTAAAATTCAGGAAAGGACCACCAGGTGGCAATAGAATGCAGGTTATCATACAAGGGCATGACAGTAAAGATTTAGGTAATTTTGCATATTATGCACTGTTCATTTTTCATAGTACATTCCATATGGAAGAATAAAATATAAAGTGAATATAGTGCATATAATAGAATTATTATGAAGAATAAATACTCAAAAAGTAAATACAGTGATAAAAAAATCAATTTTGCCCAGATAATAAATTACCTCTAAAGTGCACTAAGTAAATCGCATAATATTGCAAAAAAAATTCAATATAAAGTACATGTATCAAAAAAGTAATGCTGTGCATAAGTAAACTGTATAAATAGATAAATATACCTCCAAAAATAGATATAGTAAAGTGCCGTGCACAATGAATAAAGGAGGAGAACAAAAGAAAAATAAACTCAAATAGTTACAAAGTACACCAAAACATAATCATATGAAATGTATCCGTGGTCAGACATACCCTGATGATAAACCCGCACGGCCCAACACGTGTTTCGCTTCAGCTTTGACGAGGGAGACACATTATGTGACCCTACACATTATGATGCTCCCACAGCTTCCCACACACAGTATGATGCCCCCAAAGCTCCCCTCACACATTATGATGCTCCCACAGCTCCCCTCACACAGTATGATGCCCCCACAGCTCCCCTCACACAGTATGATGCCCCCACAGCTCCCCTCACACAGTATGATGCCCCCACAGCTCCCCTCACACAGTATGATGCCCCCACAGCTCCCCTCACACAGTATGATGCCCCAACAGCTCCACCACACAGCATGATACCCCGCAGCTCCCCATACACAGCATGATGCCCCCACAGCTCCCCTCACACAGTGTGATGCCCCCACAGCTCCCCTCACACAGTATGATGCCCCCACAGCTCCCCTCACACAGTATGATGCCCCCACAGCTCCTCTCACACAGCATGATGCCCCTACAGCTCCCCTCACACAGTATGATGCCACCACAGCTCCCTTCACACAGTATGATGCCCCCACAGCTCCCCTCACAGTTTTATTGCCCCGTTTCCGTGATGTTCAGCTCCACTTTGTGCATTGTGTGGACTGAGGCTTTGCACGGCAGGCATGATCTAATGACGTTATCGTGTCTGTGACTCCGACATAAAGCCTGAATCCTGGAAGAGTTTGCTGACGACTCCTCCACCATCGTACTCATTGGCATCTCCAGATAGATGTAGGAAGGGTCGGTGCTGCTGGATGTCACGCAGCTCTTCCATTTTTTTGAGGATTTTATTTTATTTTATTGGGATTTTTTGCTCTTTGGAGAAGATCTCTGTAGCCTCTATTGAAACTGTATTTCCAGGAGAAAATCCCAGACAGGAGCATCCGGCATGGCGATCGTGGACATTACGCTGCTCAGTGGATTCGAGCCCAGTGCTCAAGATCTGAACAAGGTGACTGATGATGACTTGTCATCCCCTTTCCCCCACAGACGCTTCTGGCCTCTATGATATGGCTTCTTTATTTTTTTTTTCACCCCAGACCTCAGAAATACATCACTTTTAGATTTTTTTCATTGCTGCATGAGGTTTGTTTTTATTTTCTTGTTAAGTTGTGTTTTTAGGGGCAAAACTTTCTTTTCTTTTTTTTTAAAGGGGCAGGAAGTAGAAAACTGAAATTCTGAAATTTTCAGAGTTTTGTATTTAGATTTATTTTAATGTATTTCTGTGAGTCACAACTGTTACCAAACTTCTACTAGATCATGAGGACCCTCAGGTCGATCTTCTCGATTTGTCATAGTCTGTGAGTAATTTTGATCTTTTTTTTGTTCCTTACAGCTGAAGGATGGCATTGAGAATTACATCAGTCACTACGAGATCCGGGGAGGAAGACTCATCATGTACTTCGATTCGGTATGAAAAGTTCTCAAAGGAGATAATAATCTCATGGTAACTTATCTTCATCTTTCCAACAGGGTCAGTTCTGCCCCCTGGAAATCTGAAGTCAAAGGGTGAAAAGTCACATTCTTAAAGGTGCAGGATCTGAGGGGGCGGAGCATGACACAAACTCCAAAACCTCCATAAGGGGGATCCCTATGTCATGCCCCGCCCCTCGGTTTTATTTGGAGTCTCCCTTTAATGACAATATAGGATCTAATACTCAGAGGTGTGATCATATATTTCTACACGACCCTGTATGTTCTCCTCCTCCATAATTTCCACATCCACCATCTTTCCTTGCACTTTAACTTTTTCCTTATTGAAGGTCTCCAACACTAGAGAATGTGTGACCTTCGAGGCGGTCCAGACAGTGACCATCTCCCCCCTGCAGCCGGCCTCTGCCATCTTGTATGATTTCTATGAGCCAGGTAAGAGTAGTTTACTAAAATCAAAGTCTTAAAGCAGAGCTGTCGAGTGCCATAAATATGTTAAAAAAAAAGTTTACCTGGTGTAAATGCCGCTGTTCTCCTGAATCCAGCAACGTTTTCCTTTTGTTCCTGGGCCTCTCTGTCCCTGAGATACGGCCTCCTTTTCTCAGTATATAAATTTAGACTTTTCAACTAAGTGGGCGTGATCCTCAATTTTTCACTTTGGGTGTGGTCTTGAGAACCACACCCACTTGTCTAAAAAGACTAGATTTTTATACAGGGTACAGGAGGCCATATCTTGGGAATGGAGAGGCGCAGGAAAAAAAGAAAAACATCGCCGGATTTAGGAGAACAGCGGCATTTACACCAGGTTAAAAAAATACATATTTCTAGGTAGTGACGGGTCATCTATAAAAGAGATGGGTCATCTATAAAAGGGGCGGGTCATCTATAAAAGGGACGGGTCATCTATAAAAGGGAAGGTCCACTTTTAAGATCCAGACTGCCATGAAGTTTCATTATGTGCATTCATTGACTTCTTGCAGAAAATCAGTGCAGAGTGTTCTACGGGGGTCCGGATAAATCCACCATGATAAGCACGCTGTGCTCAGGGGATGTCTGTCAGTGTGCCGAGGGTAAGTATACAGCGGATGTGTGCAAGTGTCACAATTCTCTGGGAGCATCTCATGCGCACCTCTTAAAGTGGTTGTAAGCGGTTTTAGTCCCAAAAACAGAGCAGTTGTCCATAGGTTGTGTCTGGTATTGCAACTAAGTCCCCACTTGTGAAGCTGCATGTTCCACTCTCAGTGGGCTTTCCCTGTGACGCTGCTCTCTGATGCCGTTCTGCTTTATACCTCCTCCCTCTCTTTTACTGATATGGTTCAGCAAGCTGTGAATTTTGTGATGATATTCAGCTCGGTTGGCTCTACATAGGCCGTGTCTGATATGGCTACTCAGTCCGTGCTAGTGAAGCTGCATGTTCAGAGCACAGTGGGCTTTCCCTGTAAAGCTGCTCTCTGACACAGGTCTGTGTTCTCCTCCCTTTCCCCCATTTTACCAATATGGCTGTGCAAGCTGTGTTTTTGTGACAATATTCATCTTTGTAGTCTTCTCATAGGCCATGTCTGGTATGGCTACTTAGTCTGTGCTTCTGAAGCTGCATGTTCAGAGCACAGTGGGCTTCCCCTGTGAAGCTGTTCTCTCCTTCCTCCGTCTTTCATTGACATGGCTGCTGTGCTAGTTATAATAATAATTATAATAATTTTTATTTATATAGCGCCAACATATTCCGCAGCACTTTACAATTAAGCGGGGACATGTACAGACAATAGATTCGGTATGAGTTAAGACAATTTAAACAGTGACATTAGGAGTGAGGTCTCGGCTCGCAAGCTTACAATCTACAAGGAAATGGGGGGACACAATAGGTGAAAAGTGCTTGTTATTTCAGGTCTGGCAATTATAATAAATAGGGATTTTCATACAAAGCTGCATGATCCAGTCATCAGCCCGTGTGTTTACGTGCAATAGTCAGGTATCAAGTGCAGTTATCATGTGCATGGAGGGTGTGGAGACAGATGAATAGTAGGGTGCAGATTTAGAATAATATTTGGAAGGAGGGAACAGGGCAAAGTTAGTTTACTGAGTAGTTGATGTGGTAGGCTTGTTTGAAGAGATGAGTTTTTAAAGCGCGCTTGAATAGGTCGGGGCTAGGTATCAGTCTGATCGTCTGGGGAAGTGCATTCCAGAGAGCTGGCGCAGCACGAGAGAAGTCTTGGAGACGGAGGTGCGAGGTTCTGATTACGGGGGATGTTAGCCTTAGGTCATTTGTAGAACGGAGGGCACGTGTAGGGCAATACACAGAGATGAGAGAGGAGATATAAGGCGGTGCAGAACTGTGGAGGGCTTTGTGGGTGAGAGAGATGAGTTTATACTGGACCCTGTAGCGAATGGGTAGCCAGTGTAATGACTGGCACAAGATGGAGGCATCGGTGAAGCGGCTGGACAGAAATATGACCCTGGCTGCCGCATTCAAGATGGATTGGAGAGGAGAAAGTTTGGTAAGAGGGAGACCGATCAGAAGAGAGTTGCAGTAGTCCAGACGAGAATGAATAAGAGGGACAGTAAGAGTCTTAGCAGTTTCAAAGGTGACAAAATGTCAGATTCTGGAGATGTTTTTAAGATGCAGGTGACAAGAGCGAGTGAGTGATCGGATATAGGGAGTAAAGGAAAGTTCGGTGTCGAAAGTGACCCCAAGACAGCGGGCATGCTGCTTGGGAGTTATGGTTGAACCCTCCAGGGTAATTTCGATGTTGGGTAGAGTGAGGTTAGTAGAAGGGAGAAACACAAGAAGTTCTGTTTTGGAGAGATTTAGTTTCAGATAGAGGGAGGACATGATGTTAGAGACAGCATACAGATAATCCTTAGTATTTTGAATTAGGGTAGGGGTGATGTGTTGTGATTTTTGTGATGATATTCCGCTCTATAGCCTCCTCACAGATATTTAAAGTGGTTGTCCACTACTTTCAGTTAACCCCCCAATGTATCCCCCCAGGGCCCCTAATCAATTTTATAAATACCTTCTGTTGCCGTTTTCGCCTGTGAGCGGCGCTATGGCGGCGGCTGAGTCCGGGTCACGTGACCCCCAGGCTGCAGCTGCCGCTAATTTCCGCCGACGTCACGTCAATTTCCAGACTCTGGAAATTGACGTGACGTCAGCAACAGACATGACCCAGGCTCCACAGGCAGCAGTCACTCAAGAGTGACTGAGCTGTGGGCGGGGCTGGGGGCTGCCTGCGGGGCTGTGCTGGGGGCGGAGCTGTGCTGGGATCTGCTCCGGCCGCGCTCATGTGCTGAGATGTGCGGCTGTTGCGGTTGCGTCAGCCGGTACGGTGGCGTTGGCGGTGGCCAATGCGGTGGCGTTGGCCGGTGCGGTGGGGTCAGCGGCCGGTGCGGTGGTGGCCGGTGCGGTGATCAGTGCGGCGGCGGGGGTCTGTGCGGTGAATCTGCGGGGCTGTGCGGTGGTGGTGGCGGCGGCGTCACTGTGTGCAGGCATCATCCGATAGGAGTACAAGTTCCATCGGATGATGCCTGCTACAGTGACAGTGAGTGACACATTAGCCAATGATGGGACAGTAGTAGTCCCATCATCCGGCTAATGTGTTGAATGTAAAATAAAAACCATACACACATATACAGGACATACAACATACACCATGCGACATGCAACATACGAGATGCAACATGCGACGACATGCAACATGCGACATGTGACGACATGCAACATGCGACATGCAACATGCGATGACATGCAACATACAACATGCGATGACATGCAACATGCGATGACATGCAGCATGCAACATGTGACGACATGCAACAACATGCGACGACATGCAACATGCGATAACATGCGACATGCAACATGCGATGACATGCGACATGCAGCATGCAACATGCGATGACATGCGACATGCAGCATGCGACGACATGCAACATGCGACGACATGCAACATACGATGACACGCAGCATGCAACATGTGACGACATGCAACAACATGCGACGACATGCAACATGCGATAACATGCGACATGCAACATGCGATGACATGCGACATGCAGCATGCAACATGCGATGACATGCGACATGCACCATGCGACGACATGCGACATGCGATGACATGCAACATGCACCATGCAACATGTGACGACATGCAACATGCCACGACATGCAATATGCCACATGCAGAACATACATACAGTACATACATACAACATACATATAGACATACAGTGCATATAACATAGATTACATACTCACCATCACTTGTCACTTTGTTCCCCAAAGCCAGTGTCACCTGTAAAAAATATTAAAATAATAAACAAACACTATACTCCCTGATCCGCAGATATCCAATTAAAACGAGTGTCCCTCGACGATCTCCCGTGGAGAGCAACAGCATCAGCTGATCCGACCGCTCTCCAGGGGCTCCAGGAATACAATGATGGCAGTATCCTTCCACAATGTATTCCTCACAATGTATTCCTACGCCCCTGTGAGAAAATAGTCCCTAGTCTCACTTTTGGCATTGCTGTGTGAGAAATTTTCCCACGCAGCAATTGCCATAAAATGAGACCAGTGAACTCTAGTAACCTCTCAGTGATGCACTGCAGGAGCCATTGTCTCCTGTCAGTGTGTCACTGAAGGTCCTATAGAGCAGTGACATCACCCAATGTCACTGTTCTATAGGGGAGATCGTCGTGGGACCCTCGTTATTATTGGACTACGGCGGACAGGTAGTATACGGTTTATTATTTTACGTTTTTTGCAGGCGCTGAAGTATGGTAAGTATGGTTAAATGAAGAATATTAAAATACTTTTTTCTGGCTGTGTCTTTTTTTTTTTTTTTTTTAACTCTTTCACTACTATAGGATTAATAATGGATAGGTGTCTTATTGACGCCTCTCCATTATTAACCCGGCTTAATGTCACCTTACAATAGCAAGGTGACATTAACCCCTTATTACCCCATATCCCACCACTACACGGGAGTGGGAAGAGAGAGGCTAAGTGCCGGAATTGGCGCATCTTAGAGATGTGCCATTTCTGGGGCGGCTGCAGACTGGTATTTGTAGCCGGGGGGGCCAATATCCATGGCCCCTCTCTAGGCTATGAATATCAGCCCGCAGCTGTCTGTGTAGCCTTTCTGGCTATAAAATATAGGGGACCCCACATCATTTTTTGGGGGGTTCCCCTATTTTAATAGCCTAACCCCTTCATGACCTTGGGATTTTCTGTTTTTCCGTGTTCGTTTTTCGCTCCCCTCCTTCCCAGAGCCATAACTTTTTTTATTTTTCTGTCAATTTGGCCATGTGAGGGCTTATTTTTTGCGGGACGAGTTGTACTTTTGAACGACATGATTGGTTTTACCATGTTGTGTACTAGAAAACGGGAAAAAAATTCCACGTGCAGTGAAATTGCAAAAAAAGTGCAGTCCCACACTTGTTTTTTGTTTGGCTTTTTTGCTAAGTTCACTAAATGCTAAAACTGACCTGCTATTATGATTCTCCAGGTCAGTACGAGTTCATAGACACCTAACATGACTAGGTTATTTTTTATCTAAGTGGTGAAAAAAAATTCCAAACTTTGCTAAAAAAAAAAAAAAAAAAAGCGCCATTTTCCGATACTCGTAGCGTCTCCATTTTTCATGATTTGGGGTCGGTTGAGGGCTTATTTTTTGCATGCCGAGCTGGCGTTTTTAATGATTCCAATTCGGTGCAGATATGTTCTTTTGATCGCCCGTTATTGCATTTTAATGCAATGTCGCGGCGACCAAAAAAACGTAATTCTGGCGTTTCCAATTTTTCTCTCGTTACGCCGTTTAGCGATCAGGTTAATGCTTTTTTTTGTTGATAGATCGGGCGATTCTGAACACGGTGATACAAATATGTGTAGGTTTGATTTTTTTTTAATTGATTTATTTTGATTGGGGCGAAAGGGGGGTGATTTAACCTTTTATATTTTTTTCACATTTTTTTTACTTTTTTTTTTTACTTTTGCCATGCTTCAATAGCCTCCATGGGAGGCTAGAAGCAGGCACAGCACGATCGGCTCTGCTACATAGCAGCGATCTGCTGTTCGCTGCTATGTAGTAGAAAATCAGTTGTGCTGTGAGCGCCGACCACAGGGTGGCGCTCACAGCTGCCGGGGATCAGTAACCATAGAGGTCTCAAGGACCTCTATGGTTACTATTCTGAAGCATCACTGACCCCCGATCATGTGACGGGGGTCGGCGATGCGCTCATATCCGTCCGCCCGGCCGGATGCGGTAGTTAAATGCCGCTGGATGCGGTAGTTAAATGCCGCTGTCTGCGTTTGACAGCGGCATTTAACTAGTTAATAGCGGCGGGTGAATCGCGATTTCACCCGCCGCTATTGCGGGCACATGTCAGCTGTTCAAAACAGCTGACATGTCCCGGCTTTGATGCGGGCTCACCGCGGAGCCCTGCATCAAAGCAGGGGAGCTGACCTCGGACGTACTATCCCGTCCGAGGTCATTAAGGGGTTTAAAGGCTACGCAGACAGCTTCGGCGGTGAGCCCACTTCAAAGCCGCAACATGTCAGCTGTTTTCAATACAACAAAAAAATTTACATGATCGCTAAACGGCGTAGCGAGAGAAAAAAATCAAAAGCCAAAATTATGTTTTGCATTAAAATACAATAACGGGCGATCAAAAGAACGTATCTGCACAAAAGTGGTATCATTAAAAACATCAGCTCGGCGCACAAAAAATTAGCCCTCACCCGACCCGATATCTCAGAAAATATAGACGCTACGGGTATCGGAAAATGGCGCAATTATTTTATTTATTTTTAGCAAACTTTGGAATTTTTTTTCACCACTTAGATAAAAAATAACCTAGACGTGTTTGGTGTCTATAAACTCGTAATGACCTGGAGAATCATAATGGCAGGTCAGTTTCATGCTGTGTGCACACGTTGCAGATTTGGGTGCAGAATTTTCTGCACAAAATCTGCATCTCCTTGCAGAAAACGCAGCTGCATTTTGAATGCATTTTTTCACGTTTTTTTCACATTTTTTGCGCGGTTTTGATGCCGTTTTTTTGTGCGGTTTTGATGCAGTTCTTGGTGCGGTTTTCAGTGCGTTTTTTTGCGTGGTATTGATTCAGGTTTTTTATGCTATTTTTATGCAGTTTTTGGTGAAGTTTTGATGCAGTTTTTGGTGCAGTTTTGATGCGTTTTTGGTGAGGTTTTGATTCAGTGTTTGGTGCGGTTTTGATGCAGTTTTTGGTGCGGTTTTGATGCAGTTTTTGGTGCAGTTTTGATGCAGTTTTTAGTGCGGTTTTCATGCAGTTTTTGGTGCGGTTTTGATGCAGTTTTGATGCCTTTTTGATGCAGTTTTTGGTGCGGTTTTGATGCTGTTTTTGGGGCAGTTTTCTTGTGTTTTTGATGCAGTATTTGGTGCGGTTTTGGTGCAGTTTTTGGTGTGGTTTTGAGGCTATGTGCACACTTTGCGGATTCTGCTGCAGACTTTTCCGCAACGGATTTGATGAAATCCGCAGTGCAAAAAGTACTGCGGATTTATTGCGTTTTTTGTGCGGTTTCCACTGCGGTTTTAGACACCTGCGGTTTTTTAACATGGAGCAGGTACCAAACCGCTGCGGATTCCGCGCGTTTTTTTCCGCAGCATGTGCACAGCGTTTTTTGTTTTCCATAGGTTAATATTGTACTGTACACCACATGGAAAACTGCTGCGGATCCGCAGCGTCCACAAACGCTGCGGATCCGCAGCAAAAACCGCAAAGTGTGCACATAGCCTGATGCAGTTTTTGGTGCACTTTTGATGCGTTTTTGGTGCAGTTTTTGGTGCATTTTTTGGTGCATTTTTTGCACGGTTTTGATGCATTTTTTATTTTTTGTGGTGCGGTTTTTCTGCGGTTTTTGTATGCGTTTTTGAAAGCTAAATAAAGATATATTATTGATAAAAAAAAGATTTGTGATGTCATTATTGTCCAACCTCCTCTTTTATATTTGTCCAACCCACACTCAATTACACACAGATAGACAGATAGATGATAGATGAAAAGTATAGACAGATCTACATATATAGACCTATAGATGCATACATCTATCTATTCATATATCTATCTATAGATATATCTGGATAGATATATCTATTGATAGATGTATGGATAATGTAGGGTGCGTGTCCACTGTCCGGATTAGGCTACTTTCACACTTCCGTCTTCTGGGCTCCATCGCAATCCGTCGTTATGGGCAAAAAACGGATCCTGCAAATGTGCTTGCAGGATGCATTTTTTGCCCATAGACTTGTATTAGCGACGGATGGGCACTCGTGCGACGGATCCGTCGTGTTTTGGCGGACCGTCGGGACAAAAAAAGTTCAATGTAACTTTTTTGTGCGACGTGTCCGCCATTTCCGACCGCGCATGCGTGGCCGGAACTCCGCCCCCTCCTCCCCGCTCATCACAATGGGCAGCGGATGCATTGTAAAACTGCATCCGCTGCCCATGTTGTGCTAAATTTAGCACAACGTCCGTCGGTACATCGGGCCGACGGTTTGCGACGGCTCCGTACCGACGGAAGTGTGAAAGTAGCCTTACATCCGAATTAGCTGCAGATTGGATGCTGCGTACTTGTAGTCCCATCGGATGATGCCTGCACACACACCCCAAAAGACCCCCCGCACAGCCCCGCACACACCCAAACAGTCCCGCATACATCCGAACAGCCCGCAGACCCCGCCCGCCTGCACACACATACACGCACACAGTCACCGCCCACACACTTCCCTCCTCCCGAACTGCAGCGTTTCTCGGACCCACATCCGCAGGAAAACTGTAGATCTTTTTTACATCTGCGGTTTTGCTGCGGATGTGCCCGACTCAAGAAAGTCTAAGGCCAGAGTCACACTACAGCGAGATACGGCCGAGTCTCGCAGGTTAAATACAAGCTCTGGCAGCGGCACTCCGGAGCGGAGCATGCAGCTCCATGTATTGCTATGCGGCTGCACGCTCCGCTCCAGAGTGCCGGTGCCAGAGCTTGGTTTTAACCTGCGAGACTCGGCCGTATCTCGCTGTAGTGTGATCCCGGCCTAAGGGTGCAGAAA
Organism: Ranitomeya variabilis; assembly: GCF_051348905.1. Classification (NCBI taxonomy): domain Eukaryota; kingdom Metazoa; phylum Chordata; class Amphibia; order Anura; family Dendrobatidae; genus Ranitomeya; species Ranitomeya variabilis. Next base: position 378,521,141 of record NC_135233.1, on the reverse strand, counting down.
CGCTGCAGTCCGGCACAAAAGAAGTGACATGCTGTGGAAAAAAAAAAGCTGCGTTTCGGTGCGGCTTTTTCGGCAGCATGTGCACAACAAGTCTGCAGCTCCCATAGACTTACATTGGTTGTGCACTACACTGCGGATTTTATGCAATTCTGTGCAGCAAAAAACCCTGCGGATCTGCAATTAAATCCGCAACGTGTGCACACAGCCTTAGCATTTAGTGAACCTGGCAAAAAAGCCAAGCAAAAAACAAGTGTGGGATTGCACTTTTTTGCAATTTCATCGCACTTTGAATTTTTTTCACATTTTCTGTTACACGACATGGTAAAACCAATGGTGTCGTTCAAAAGTAGAACTTGTCCCGCAAAAGATAAGCCCTCACATGGCCATATAGACGGAAAAATTATGGCTCTGGAAAGAAGGGGAGCGATAAACGAAAAAAACTCCAGGGGTAAAGGGGTTTAGAAACATGGATATGGACATATCTATGGAAATAGATATAGATATATAGATATATCTGTATGTATTCATCTATCTATCTATCTATCTATCTATCTATCTATCTATCATCTATCTATCCATCTATCCATGTGCAATGGAGTGTGGGTTGGACAAATGTAAAAGAGGAGGTTGGACAGAAATGACATCACAAATCTTTTTGAAGATAGAGGGGGGAGAGGAGGGAGGGGTTGGGGTGTGTTTTGGAGTGGGTGTGCCAGGTGCAGAGTTACAGGTGAGTGCAATGCATCATGGAACTTGTAGTATTAGAGCACAGTAACTCAGGAGAAAGGAAGTTGTCGATTAACCCCATGAGAGCTGGATCCAGCACTAAAGATGTGCTGCTACAGCATGATAAAAGGTAATGTTCTGCCTTCCTCCACGTAGGATGCTGTGTGGATTCCAACATACGGCTAAACCTTCATCCATATCCCAGTAAACAGACTGTGTTGATGCTTAAGTCTTATTTATTAGGGTGATGATAACATAAACTATAACGTTGAACAACAATGGTGGATAGTATTCATAGTAGATGATCGAATAGTGAATGATGTTGATGTACAAAGTGGATGTTCAGTGAATAATCATAGTGGATGACTGGTGAAAAACTGTAAAGAATAACAGCATATCAGTATATGCACATACAGGGTGCAATCACATAAATAACTGGGACATTACAGCAAGAATTATACAGAGTGCATTACACAGTAATTCTAACAGCACTGCCCTATTCTATACAAAGATGCATCTATCTACATGCAGAGTAACATTAACCTAACTGCAAGCTACAGAGAACTATCTGCCTAACTATATCAGACTATAGGAGCTGCATAAGGCTGAATACTAACACAAACATAAGATGCATTTAACCCTTTATAAACGTACCGAGATCCGTTAGGACAGGGGTAGGAAAGTAAGTGAGACAGGAGCACATGTGTCTCTTCAGACCTGAGGAGAAATGGCTACTGAAGCTCGTCTTCCACAAGAAGAATGAGGGCGGAACTTACCCAGAAGACATTGCTCTTCTGAGGGAAAAGTTGGTAAACAACATGAAAAGTAGGCAACTGATGACCTCCAGTGGCCACAACTTGAATAACCTGATAATTAACTTTCTGCACATTAAGATGGGCAGAACACTCCCCGCTTGGCGTCAACAGATGCCACAATTAGGTTCTTTTGGGGAAAATAATAATACAAGCTCGGTAACGGGCCTGAGGAACAGTTTGTTCTCCCCAAGCTTGCACACTCTGACCTCTACTTTCCGCACTTTCCCATCTTTGCTGGGAAGGGTCTTGACGACTAGGCCGAGTGGCCACTCGTTCCGATGCGACTGACTGTCTTTGACGAGTACAACATCGCCAGATTGAATATTTGGGCGGTCTTTCTGCCACTTTGTCCTGGTTTGCAGAGTGGAGAGATACTGTTTCCTCCATCTATCCCAGAAGACGTTGGACACGCTTTGTACTTGCCTCCATTGTCGTCTGTAGAGGTCTTTGTCATTGAATTCTCCGAGTGGAGCTTTCGGGACACAGGTTTTCTGTGTGAGTAACATCGCAGGAGTAAGGATGGATGGATCTCCGGAATCACTAGAAAGTGCTGTCAGTGGCCTGGCATTCATGATGGCTGAGACCTCTGCCAAGAACGTGGTTAAACTCTCTTGTGTAAGTCTGGTGTTAGCTTGCAAGAAGATAGAGTCTAGTATTTTGCGTGCCATCCCTATCATCCTTTCCCACGCACCTCCCATGTGCGAAGAGTGTGGTAGATTGAAAGTCCAGGTACATCCTTGCTCGCCTAGATACCTTTCCACATTAGCGATGTCCAGATTGGAAGGGATTTGGAGTTCTCTTGCCGCTCCGACGAAATTCGTACCTCGGTCAGAACGAATATGCTTCACAGGGCCTCTGATTGCGATGAAGCGTCGAAGTGCGTTTATAAAACTTGATGTGTCCATCGATTCGATTACTTTGATATGAACGGCTCTGATGGACAGACACGTGAATAGAACTGCCCAACACTTTGCTTCTGTATGTATTTTTCTAGTCCGTCGTGTAGCCACAGACCAAGGACCGAATACATCTAGTCCAACGTTGGTGAAGGGGGGTTCAGTACTAAGTCTGTCGGGTGGAAGATTGGCCATCTTCGGATTTTGGAACGTGCCCCGCAGTTTGCGACACGTAACACAGTCGAAGATGAGTTTGCTCACTCTTCTCTTTGCTCCCACTATCCATAGTCCAGCCGCCCGTAGGTTTCCTTCAGTAAACAAATGGCCTTGGTGTCTCACTAAGACATGATGATGTTGAATCAGCAGGGTTGTTACGTGATGACGTCCAGGAATTATTATCGGGTGCCTCTCTGAAACTTCTACCTCAGCTTCTTGAAGACGGCCACCGACTCTCAGCAGCCCATCCTGATCAACAATCGGATCGAGCTTCCTCAGCCCACTGACTTCAGGGATGGGTTGTCCCTTATTGAGGTTGTCTATTTCTCTGCCATAGGTTTCTCTTTGTACGACACGAAGTATTATAACCTTGGCTCTTTCCAGGTTGGGAACAGTAAACGCAAGCCTACAGTGATGCCAACCTTTACAATGTCTCGGGCTATCAGGTAGTGCTGACTTGTAGGACTGAGTTACATGAAATAGACAAGCTACAGCTCGAACAAGTGACTTCCAGGTGAAGAACCTGCTGAACCGGTGAGATTCGAGGTGGCAGCTTGAAATCTCTGTATGTAGAGCAGACACTTGAGGTCGGATCTCTTCATCCGTGTCTGGACCCACTAGTTCGAAAGTTTCAGGCCTGCTGATGTGGGGCATCGAACGGTACAAAGAGGTAGGACCTGTGAACCATGTAGTGTCCTTCAAATAACTGGGTGCAACGGATCTAGTCGCGTGGTCCGCAGGATTGTGGTGAGTAGGTATGTAGTGCCACTGATTAGGGCCGGTGGATCTTCTTATCCGAAGTATCCGGTTGCTGACGTAGACGTAGAAGCGTCGTGTCTCGTTACAGATGTACCCCAGTACCACCTTGCTATCAGTGTAGAACTCTGCATCCTTGATCTTCAGACTCATCGCATCCGAGATCAGTTCGGCCAACTCAACTGCAAGGACAGCAGCACAGAGTTCCAGTCTGGGTATCGTGTGTTCACGAAGTGGCGCCAATTTCGTCCGGCTCATAACGAACCCGATATGGCATTGTCCGCTTACGTCTATGGTTTTGAGGTACGCTACTGCTGCAATCGCTTTGACTGATGCATCACAGAAAATACAAAGGCTTTGCGTTTTGACCTCTGTGGGTGGCACAGGAGCATACGGTTGTTTCACACGAAGGTTGGTCAGAGCTTGAAGAGACTTCCTCCACTCTGCCCACAGGTCCGCCTTTTCTGCTGGAAGTGGATCATCCCAATCAGTAGTGTCTTGGGTGAAGTCCCTGAGCATCAGTTTTCCTTGGATGGTTACTGGAGCTACGAATCCCAAGGGGTCGTATAAACTATTCACGAAGGAAAGAACTCCTCTGCGCGTGAAGGGTTTCTCATCCTTGCTGATCTGAAAGGTGAAGGCATCTGTCTTCAGGTCCCACAGCAATCCAAGGCTCCGCTGCATGGGAAGGGAGTCAATGCTGAGGTCTAAATCCTTTAGATCGCTGGAATAGTCTTCAGAGGGAAAGGCTTCCATCAACTCTCGGTTGTTGGAGGAAATCTTGTGTAACCTTAGGTTAGACTGAGCGAGCATGTCACGAGTCCTCTTTAGTAGACTGATTGCGGCCTCACTTGTCGGCGTGGACTTCAAACAGTCATCCACATAGAAATCCTTTTCCACGAAGGACCTGATGTCCGAGCCATACTCTTCTTCACCCTTTTTGGCAGAATGTCGGAGGGCGTAGATTGCGACTGCTGGGGAAGGGCTGTTCCCAAAGATGTGTACCCGCATCCGGTACTCTGCGATGTCTTTGTCTGGGTCGTTGTCACGGTACCAGAAGAACCTCAAGTAGTTTCTGTGTTCCTCTTTGACGAGAAAACAGTGGAACATCTGTTGTATGTCAGCCATAAATGCCACTGAATCTCTACGAAAACAGAGTAATACTTCCAGAAGTCTGTTGTTGAGGTCTGGGCCCGACAGTAAGACATCATTCAATGACACATCTTCGCATTTGGCGCTTGAGTCGAATACCACTCTAATTTGACCTGGCTTCTTAGGATGGTACACTCCGAAGATGGGCAGGTACCAACACTCCTCTGAGTGTCGAAGTGCAGGTGCAATCTCTGCGTGGTTGTTCTGGAATATCTTTCCCATGAAGGTAAAGAAATGTTCCCTCGTCTCAGGTGACTTCTGAAGCTTGTGTCTTAGGGAGATGAATCTGCTGTAGACCAATTCCCTGTTGTTGGGTAGGCGTCTCCTCTGAGGTCGAAATGGTAGAGGTGCGACCCAACTGTTCGACGTATCTTTGACTATTTGTTTATCCATGATGCCCAAGAACATCTTGTCTTCTATAGACATCGCTACCTTGTTGTCTTCCTTCGTCCTGTGGAAGACTGTACATCCTATGTGGTCTTGTTCACCTTCACAGGCGTGGTCTTCGTTGATAGGAACTGAGAAAGGGCAAGGTAGGGGAATGCTGCTCGGTAGTTCCTTTACCAGCAGACTATTGTGACACGGCTGGAAGAGAGATGGACGTCCATTTTCTAGTGTGCTGGTAAGCATACTGTTGACTGAGACCGGCTTGTGTGCTCCTCCTAGACAGACATCTCCTACAATGACCCATCCAAGGTCTTGCCTCTGAGCGTATGGAGCATTCCGGGAGCCGTTGATATATTCTCTAGTCTTGTGGACTCGTAGTATATCTCTTCCCAGAAGCAAAGCTATTGGAGCTTCTGGTTCCAACTCAGGTATCAAGTGGGCTATACGCTTCAGGTGGGGGTGATATGTTGCCACCTCTGGTGAAGGTATCTCAGACCTATTGTCGGGAATCTGGTTGCACTCCAGGATGGTCGGTAGTGACAGGCAGGTCTGGCCATCTATGGACTCCACTTTGTATCCGGTTGCTTTCCTCCCCGCCGTCTCGACGGTACCTGAACATGTCCTAAGGGAGTAGGGAGAACCGGGGCCTACAATGTTGAAGTTGTCAAAGAAGATGGACCTGGCTAAAGACCTATTACTTTGGTCATCCAGGATTGCATATATCTTGAGCGCTTTGTCTGTGGCCTCATGGATAGACTCGGACAAGGCAGATTTTTGAACAGGATCTTCCTCCTGTGAGTCCCTTACAGATCTCCGTACATTCAGCGATAACCGCAGGGGTGTCTTCGTCGGTGTTCTTCTGCTTCTCGTCGTGCTCCTCTGCCTGTGACAACACTCATAGAGGTGGTCCAGGGTGCAAGGCTGTATTGTGATCCGTGCTGCTGCATTCTGCACATTTCACGCTAGCTTCACAGTTCCTGGCGAAGTGGGAGGTTGTAGCACAACATTTGAAGCAGATGTTGTTTTCCTTGAGGAAACCTTTGCGATCCTCTAAAGTCTTCTCCCTGAAGGCTCTGCACTTTAGTAGAGGATGAGGTTTCCTGTGTAGAGAACACTGCTTACTGACATCCTGAGGTTTGCTCTCCTCCGTAGGGGGCTTAGTTGTCTTGTGAGGAGGACCTATGGAATCAATATTAGTTTTATGGACTGCCACGGGTGTCTTACTGGGTTTGACACCAGGGGTAGTGGAACATGACAGAGCGAAATCAAAACTAGGGTCGTTTCTGATCCTGGCTTGCTGGGCGACAAACTCAACAAATACAGTAAAAGGAGGGAAAGGTACATTATGAATTTGTTTATACCGTGCACCGTGTATAACCCACCTTTCTTGAAGATTGTAAGGAAGTTTTTGTACTATTGGATTGACACCCCTAGCAGTGTCTAAGAAAGCCAATCCGGGCAAGTGACCTTCCTTCTGGGCGACCTGTAACTCTATCAATAAATCACTCAATTCTCTAAGCCTTTGGTAACCTTTGGGCCCTATCTTAGGGAAATCATCAATTCTTTTGAATAAAGCATTCTCTATTACTTCTATGGACCCATAGCATTCATCAAGTCTTTCCCACACTTTACGTAGACCTATGTGTGGGTGTTCTATGTTAATGTCTCTTAGTCTTTTAGCATGCTCGACCGATTCAGTTCCAAGCCACTTTACCAAGAGATCTAACTCCTCACTACTAGAAAGGTCCAGTCCCTGAATGGCGTTCTGGAACGAAGCTCGCCATGACCTATAGTTTTCGGCTTTGTCAGTGAACTTTACAAGTCCTTTTGTTACCAGTTCTCGGCGGGCAAAGAACTTTGCCAAGTCTATGGTGGCTTGATCAGTGTTGGTACGAGCCGGTATGTTATAGTCATGTCTAGTGTGTGGTGCATCACCATACCTGTGAGACGCTCTTGGCTTCGGACAGTCTGCATAGTACCTTTCTGGTGAAGATGTCTCTTTAAGGTGAGGTGGGAGCTGTACCTTCTCAGTGGAACGGTAGCTGTGGTCGACATCTCTGTGCTGGACGTCTTCTTGTTTGTAGTAGCGAAGTTCGGGGTTGGATCGATGATAATCAGCGTAGGCTGATCGATGTAGTCTGTCGAGGGTGTCGTCCATGCTGGAGTGTCGATGGACGTACTCTGCAACACGCTGAGCTGGATCTTGCTGCTCTAGATCTGTTCCAAGAACGTTGCTGCATCTCTCATAATCAGGATCCTTCATGGCTTCCAAGTACTCTGCCTTAGCTATTGCAGCTGCTGTCTCTTTGTCTGCCATAAGTCTTTCTAGAGACACTTGCAGGCGCGCACTTTCTGCCTCTTGTTCTGCCCGCAGACGTGCGGTTTCGGCTTGCAGGCGTGCGGTTTCGGCTTGCAGGCGTGCAGTTTGTTCTGCCTGCAAACGTGCATTTCCTGCTTCATGCTCTGCTTGTCTCAGCTTTAGATGCATTTCTTTCTTGGCGAAGGAGGACCTCGCTTTGGCTGCTTCAGCTTCAGCACGAGCGACAACAGCCAGCTCTGCTAATGATGACCTGCTAGAGCTTGCTCGTGACCTCGTCTTGAGTGAGGATGTGCTGTTTTGAGACATTGTGCGCTTAGCTGCGTACTGCTGAGTGTTTTGGCGGGAAACTGAGTCTATGTGCGGTGGGCTTCCGCGTGGCGGGAATGATGTAGCTCTTCTTGGCGGGCTGCAGTATAGTTCTGCAGCTGTATGGCGGCTGCTGTGATACCCGAATGCGGAGCAGTGTGGGTGTTAGCGGTTCCGTACAGTCTGATTAACTACAGCCTGCGACCGGCTATCAGTTTCACTGAAGGCAGCTAATCTGTTCTTACTTTACAATCACCGCCTGCGACTGGCGGTCTCGTTTTTCACTGTTCTGCCTTCCTCCACGTAGGATGCTGTGTGGATTCCAACATACGGCTAAACCTTCATCCACATCCCAGTAAACAGACTGTGTTGATGCTTAAGTCTTATTTATTAGGGTGATGATAACATAAACTATAACGTTGAACAACAATGGTGGATAGTATTCATAGTAGATGATCGAATAGTGAATGATGTTGATGTACAAAGTGGATGTTCAGTGAATAATCATAGTGGATGACTGGTGAAAAACTGTAAAGAATAACAGCATATCAGTATATGCACATACAGGGTGCAATCACATAAATAACTGGGACATTACAGCAAGAATTATACAGAGTGCATTACACAGTAATTCTAACAGCACTGCCCTATTCTATACAAAGATGCATCTATCTACATGCAGAGTAACATTAACCTAACTGCAAGCTACAGAGAACTATCTGCCTAACTATATCAGACTATAGGAGCTGCATAAGGCTGAATACTAACACAAACATAAGATGCATTTAACCCTTTATAAACGTACCGAGATCCGTTAAGATAGGGGTAGGAAAGTAAGTGAGACAGGAGCACATGTGTCTCTCTTCAGACCTGAGGAGAAATGGCTACTGAAGCTCGTCTTCCACAAGAAGAATGAGGGCGGAACTTGCCCAGAAGACATTGCTCTTCTGAGGGAAAAGTTGGTAAACAACATGAAAAGTAGGCAACTGATGACCTCCAGTGGCCACAACTTGAATAACCTGATAATTAACTTTCTGCACATTAAGATGGGCAGAACAGGTAATATTGCTAAAATAAACACAGTGGATGTTTTCAGTGGCACATAATAGCAAGATTTATGAAAAAAATTATTGTAGTGGACAACTTCTTTAATAGGTTGTGAGAATAAGGCCATTTGGAAGAGTGTGATACTGGGGCATTTCCCGTAGAATGTAAGTCCGCAAGGACAGGGTCCTCTCCCCTCTGTACCAGTCTGTCATTGCAAATTTGTTCACTGTAATCAATATCTGTAACTCTGTACGTAACTCCTTTTCTCATGTACAGCACCATGGAATTAATGGTGCTATATAAATAAATAATAATAATAATTTCTGCCACCCCAATATTATGGCAGCAAATCTCAGACTAATGACATCATATCTCATGTTGCAAGTAACACTTAAAATTTTATATGATGTGTATATGTCTGTGAAGGTGAAATGTTTCCCTTTTATCTTTCCCCCATACCTCATTCTGGCCACAAGGCAACTTGCTGTAGCAGGAGCTCTCCCCCACTGCAGTAGGAGATAAGATAATCTTTATCTGTGCATACATTTTTATTTTGCCTCCTCTAGACCTCCAGCAGTACATCAGAGCTGTGATTACCTCACTTACCCTCTAATAATAATTACATGACTCTGCTCATTCTGTCCCAGTCTCTACAGCAAAGCTGATGCCAGTTACTGAACTCAGGAGACTGCATACTGTGTCTCCTCTAGTGGCCAGAGTGAGAACTGCAATACATAATTTTTTTCAGGCAAATTTCTCATTATTTATTACTAAACAGGTTCATGCCCCAAGAGGCAACGCTCCCTGGAGTTGAAAGGAAATGGTCGTCAAGACTTTGCCTGTTACAGCCCAAGAGTGGTATTTGGTGAGAAGAGTGGTGACGTCATGTATGTTATCATCACACAGGGACATTCTGAGATTCATTACGTCTTTCCTCCACAATACAGGATACAGCGTCAGTGTGCTGGACATAAAGGTGGTGGACGCATTTACTGTCTACACGGTGAACATTTCCGAGGTTCTGCAGAAACGTAAGTCAATAACTGCAATCAATGGGTTGTGTAGGCAATAGAGGCACTTGCCTAGGGTGACACAGTGTAGTGGGCAGCATATTAATATATTACTGTCTCAGGGACATTACTATAGTGCAGTGAAACCATTATTTAGCAGGTTCTGCAACCATTTCAGACTCCTACTTGTTGTCAGTGAATTAAATTATTTTTTAGAACCTGCCCTGATCAGGCCTGGCTGACGGAATTTCCGCCTTATCATAAAATATAGGCCATGTCACATGAGACACTGTAACAAACACTCAGCCAGATATGATCGGCGTTGTGTATAAACAAGACTGTTCCGTCCACCGACAGCAAGCAGAGATCTTTAAAAAGCAGATATCTTCAGTTGAGTTGAATATAAACCCTATTACCTCGTAGAGTGAGACACTTCACAGCATGAGTGTGCAGTTCTCCTGAAATACTCTACATGCTGGTGGGCATGGATTACATTTTTTCACCTGTTGCCGAGACTCATCCATGTTGTTCTTACCGATCCTTTGAGTCTCCCCATTCAGATTCAGATGAGGGAATCAGCCGAGGAGAGACCAGATACTTTTACCAGCGTTCATCCTGCAAAATGCAGCTTAGCAACAAGGAGTATCTGATCATGGGCCAAGACGGGCAAACCAAGGACGAGAAAGGACGGTGAGTGGTGGCCTTATGGTCATCCTGGTGGTTATTCCCATGGTCATCCTTAATAGTTATTCTGTGGGCACGAACATCCCTGATTGTTATCCTGAGGGCACTGTCATCCCTGAGGGTCATCCTGATGGTGCCGTCATCAATTATGGTCATCCTCATGGCACTATCTTCCCTAACGGGTCATCCTCATGGCCCCGTCATCCCTGATGGTCATTCTAATAGCGCTGTCATCTCTGATGGTCATCCTGATGGTGCTGTCAGCCCTGATGATCATCCTGATGGTGCTGTCAGCCCTGATGGTCATCCTGATGTCACTGTCATCCCTAATGGCCATCCTGATAGCGCCGTCATCCCTGATGGTTACCCCGATGGTGCTATCATCCCTGATGAAGACCCTGATGGCGCTGTCAGCCCTGATGAAGACCCCTATGGCGCTGTCATCCCTTATGGTCATCCTGATGGTGCTGTCCTTGCTGATGGTCATCCTGATGGCACTGTCATCCATGATGGTCATCCTGATTGCGCTGTCAGCCCTGATCATCATCCAGATGGCGCTGTCATCCCTATAACAATAATCTTTATTTATAATGGTCATCCTGATGGCGCTGTCATCCCTGATGGTAATCCTGATGGTTCTGTCATAGCTGATGGTCATCCTAATGGTTCTGTCATCGCTGATGGTCATCCTGACGGTTCTGTCATCACTGATGGTCATCCTGATGGCGCTGTCAGCCCTGATGGTCATCCTGATGGAACTGTCATCCCTGATGGGTTATCCTGATGGTGCTGTCATTGCTGATGGTCATCCTTATGGTGCTGTCATTGCTGATGGTCATCCTGATTGCGCCGTCATCGCTGATGATCATCCTGATGGCGCTGTCATCCCTGATGGTCATCCTGATGGTTCTGCCATCCCTGATGGTCATCCTGATGGTTCTGTCATCGCTGATGGTAATCATCCTGATGGCGCTGTCAGCCCTGATGGTCATCATAATGCAGTTGTTATACCAGATTGTTTCTAGTCTTCTTCCCAAGAGTCTTTATATCTTAACAAAGAGCCAATATGGCTGCTGTGGGGCCCTGGATGAGTAGGGGCCCATTTCAGGTTGATCTCTCCTCCATATAATGAGGAAACAGCACAGAAATGTGAAAGATAGGAAGTCCTGGCTCCTCCATCCCATCACAGCTGGTTATGGTGAACTCAAGCAATCACTTCAAGGGACTTATTTTTTTAAAGGCGTTGGCTCACTGTAAAATAGCAGGTGATCACTGCTGAGATAATAACTGCTGGAGCCCCCACTGATCCTGAGGCTCTAGAGTTCCAAGTTTGCATGAAGCGATGGCCTCACCAACACCCCATTCACTAACTATGAGCCTGATGGAGATTCCAGAGAATACCATAAAGTCTTATGGTTGGCCAACCCCTTTAATCCAGACTGTTAGACCCCCAGTTCTTTATTGGTTCTTCTCCTTGGCTTATCTTATCCTTCCATTTATGTATTTGACTCATCTTCCCTTTCTATTTCAGAATGAGATATTTATTGGAAAGCAACTCATGGATCGAGGAGCTGCCTGGGCCCCAAGTATGTAAAGCTACACGTCACCGGAACGCATGCAACGAAGTGAAGAACTTTATGGATGATTACCGGGAAAATGGATGTAGGTCGTGACCACATGGTGGTATAATGTGACCAGATTGCGGTATAAAATGAACACATGGCAACACAGCATGACCATATGACTGTACAATATGATTATATAGCGGTATTATGTGACTATATGAATGTATAATGATCACATGATCATTATCTCAGTATTATCTCAGCTTTATAGATCTTTTCTTCACTATTTCACTTGTTAACAGTTCAGTTTCTGCAATAAACGAGCAATGACGTGAATCTCTTGTGTGATCAATTAATACAGAAGGTTCTGGATTGTCTGAGAATTCTAGATCCCCTAGGATCGGGATTCACCAGTTGCATTTTTATTTGTCACTTTATTTCCCTTGTGATATAGTTGATGCTTTTTGATGACGTAACATTCTTTAAAATGGCGCACGCAATTCATGAATTAGAAAAAAAATGCTCTTTAGTTTTGTTTTTAATCTCTTTAGAACTAAAAGTTGCATGCTCTGCTAAAATGTCACAAAATTTGCGTGAAAAATTGTATTTTTTTAATCACTTCAGGAAAGGCGGAATATTGAAATAATTTTAAAATGTGGCAATTGATGAATCGTCTGAAAACATCTAGACACCAATAAATACGACCACAATAGTGATAATTTAAAAAACAACAGAAGTACAGATAGAAAATAAAATAAGTACAAATTAAAAGAATAAGGCATAAATGAAAAACCAGTGAAAAATACCAAAAACTAAAGAAAGAGAAATACAAGGTGCAGATGCAATAATGAAGCCCCAAGTGTCAGCCCCCTAGAGACACCAGGAGAGATGATCCGCGTTCACACAGTAACCAGACGCCGCTCACTCAGTTATTTTCTCCTAGATCTTTATTGAAGCAAAATATGTCTGTCTTGGCCGCAGCAGCCCATCTCAAGGATAAGATTTCAGGCCAGATAACTCTGCGTCCTCCTCACGTTTATCTGACTTCTCCTTGTTCTTATAAAAAAAATACACGATGGAACCCATGAGAAAAATCAGCCACACAAGGAGGGCGTACGTGGAGAGGACGTTGTCAGGTTTGCAAAGAGCCATAAGTGATTTTCCAAATCCTAGAATAAGAACAATTAATGAATACGGAAGAGAAGGTCTCGGTGGTCATCAGTGTCATCTCCATATGGGTTATTTCTTACCCTCATTCTGCAGTGTTTCTCCTCCATGGCTGATCTCATTCGCAGACACTGTGGTTGGCATTTTCACTTACATGGGTGCTGTGGAGGGAACCGCTGGTAGGTTCCTGATTGGAGGAGACTTCATCAGGATAGGCCGTGATAGACGATGAGTGTGTTGTGTCTCCAGCTAGAGTGACACTCATCTGTGAGATAAAACGTCCAACACATAACATGACAACAACCCATCCAATCACCCATATCAACAGAAGACCCTCAGCAGAACCTTGGGGACAACCCAAGATCATGAACAACATCATCACCCTTAGCAGATACCAGCTGTGGTGGCCTATGAGCCATGAGCGAGGCAACGTTGAGTAGTATGGAAATTTTTGAAGACATCGAAGGAGTAGATTGTGACACAGGCCACCTTCCTTTCTTTCCTCCTTCCTTCCTTCGTTCCCTCCTTCCTTTCCACCTCCCTCCATCCTTCCCACCTTTCCCCCTTCTCACATTCCTTCCTTTCTTCCTTGCATGTTTCCCACCTTCCTACCTTCCTTTCTTCCTTCTCTTTTTTCCTCCACCATTGTTATGGTCACACTTGGACTTGCACAGTAACGACTTGGCCAACCATATCTGTACTAGAAAAATTTGGGATGTCCAGCAAATACAAAAAATATCATTGACTCACCAGATCTTTATCATCGTCGCTGAAAAACTACTGCTGTGCAGCGCCCAAGATCCATGAATGATCACAAGAACTGGAGAAACAAGAGCGAAATGTGATGACTCGGTGGGACATGAGGTCTCTGGTACACTGTGGGTTGATATGATACTTACAGATCAGGATTCACACATACATCTTCCGTTTACCAATCATTGTGAATGATGGATTCCAGTAGAAATGATCGAAACACGGGCAGCTGCTCATCTTATGATGTCACTCTGATGTTGTAAGGGGTTACAGAGACTGGCTTATCCCCTAAACACATCCCGACTAAATGTTGTTAAATGTAAATGTCCTTCTCTGTGTATATATGGCTAGATATCTTAATGCTGCTATGTGTCCACTGTGTATAGGGAGAGTGTAGTACTCAAGTTAGCCCACTAGAGGGGGGGGGGGCATTTTAGCACACTTAGATTAGGATAGGTAACAGTTAACTTAGGAGGGGCCAACTGCATAAGGTATAGAGAGTTTCCTGCTTTGTGTCAGTAGGGCCAGGGAACCCAGACAGGTCAGGAGGGCCTTAGAGCTTGGACTACTCAGTTGACTCCGTAACATTCAAGATAGGGGCCCAGTCGTGATGGGCTTAGGGACCAAAGGTCGCAGCAGCAAAGGAATGCAGGGCAGCACCAAGATGTGGAAGCTAACTATGTGGGCTGATGCCCTCATGTCTGGCGCAAAACAGACAGGGGAACACCTGAAGGTAGTTAAGCTGGAAAGAAGGAACGCTTCTGTACCGGACAAGTCGGTACGACCCGGTGGTATTCTGGAAGAAGTGAGGGAAAGCACAGAAGTAGACAAGGATGTGTACTGTGATGTTCCCTGTGATGTTGCTGTAATTGAGCTTGATGTACTGCGAATGGATTCAAGTAAAGTTGCTTGTTACAAGTTGAAACTGGACTCTGTCTCTCTTTGTGTGAAACCAACAGGAGTGAACCCACAGCAGATCAGAGGGGACCCTGATGTTACAGAAGGCGTTAAAGAAGGTGCGCTGCAAGGGGGGCATTGTGTGTATGTGGCGGGAGACCAGGGCGAAAATGAGCAACCTTTGTCAGCCACAACTACAGCCCTGGCTCCCCTCACAATGTCACAGTGCAGGGTGTTATTTAAAGGGGAAGTGACCTTTCTACCAGCAACACACAGGATACATTATTACATATACTGTATAATACAGTGGATTATGACAAACACTTTGGGACCCCCTATGTCTGTATAGCAATTGTAATATTTTCTGCCTACAACCATTTTTGATTATTCTGGCGGCTACTGGAATTAATAAAATGTCACCCGGTCACTGCAGAACTTGATTTGTTTCTCCTTAGTTATTATAACTTTTCTACCATGTTACTAAATCCATACCAGTTTTGAGAAAAAATCGGTGACAACTGCTATCACTGCCATGACAGTTCACACAGTGGGATGTATTAAATGTATATTACAGGAATAGAAAACTAGGTCTGCATTGTAATAGAAACAGCACCACCCCTCTCAACAGGCTGTGTCTGGTATTGCAGCTCAGCTCCATCAATAAGGCTCAGCTTTAATACCACACATATGTGGCGCTGTTCATGGAAGAAATCTGACATACTTTTTTACATTTATGGACAATTCCTTTAAATCTGTTTAGTTATATAGAGGCATAAAAGGGAAGATATAAATAATAACTACATATATGTGCTGTTTAGACCCAAAGACGTTGGGTGACAAAAATTCTGTTCCTATGGGCGCATCTCCTGCCAGTCTGCACATGTAACAGCTCATAATCGTCCTCTAAGCTCCCACTGCACCCTAAAGACTAGAAATAAACTGTGATGAACCTGCACCTCAACACCCCGCCTGCCATCACTATTACGTCAGACGGATCACGTCTCACGTCTCATCACTTTCACCAACATGACGCTCCGCACCCTGTGGGCATGTGGACATGTAAGATCAGCTTGGTACAGTTTTACACAGACTTTCCCTGCCCACATGGGCCCAGGGAGGCACAGGGTGTGAGAGGATGAGGCCCACACAGTCACTGCAGAAACCAGCCCCGCTAGTATGGAAAGTTAAGTCGAAATCACGGACGTGTGGATTTGTGGATCGAGATAAAATAGCAGCCCGAGGTTAAATTATATATTTATTTGCCTTAAGGGCACACTAGACAATATACTATATACACGATGGTTCTACATATATAATGGTCAGATATGCAAATGTAATAGTGGTAGGACAAAAGGTATAAGCAGATGGATCATGTCAGTTGCTTGTGTTGTTTGACTATATGTGCACTGGGCAGCCAGCTGACTCCTAGAGGCCCCGTCTCACACAGCGACGCTGCAGCGATACAGACAACGATGCTGATCGCTGCAGCGTCGCTGTGTGGTCGCTGGGGAGCTGTCACACAGACAGCTCTCTCCAGCGACCAACGATCAGGGGAACGACTTCGGCATCGTTGAAACTGTCTTCAACGATGCCGAAGTCCCCCTGCAGCACCCGGGTAACCAGGGTAAACATCGGGTTACTAAGCGCAGGGCCGCGCTTAGTAACCCGATGTTTACCCTGGTTACCAAAAAAAACAAACAGTACATACTCGCCTTTCGGTGTCCAGGTCCCTTGCCGTCTGCTTCCTGCTCTGACTGAGCCGCCGTACAGCGAGAGCAGAGCGCAGCGGTGACGTCACTGCTGTGCTCTCACTTCTCACTGTACGGCCGGGAGTCAGTGAGAGCAGGAAGCAGACGGCAAGGGACACCGAAAGGCGAGTATGTACTGTTTGTTTTTTTTTGGTAACCAGGGTAAACATCGGGTTACTAAGCGCGGCCCTGCGCTTAGTAACCCGATGTTTACCCTGGTTACCAGTGAAGACATCGCTGGATCGGTGTCACACACACCGATTCAGCGATGTCAGCGGGGCCTCAACGACCAAAAAAAGGTCCAGGCCATTCCGACACGACCAGCGATCTCGCAGCAGGGGCCTGATCGCTGGTACGTGTCACACATAGCGAGATCGCTATGGAGGTCGCTGTTGCGTCACAAAACTTGTGACTCAGCAGCGATCTCGCTAGCGATCTCGCTATGTGAGACGGGGCCTTAAGTCCTTCACAGCACGTTACTTCACAGGACTCCCCTTTTGAAGTGTACCGCATGCATAACAATGAGAGAGACCACATGGTCATACACTAGCCTTCATGCCCTTTCAGTCACTCCCATCCTGCCCTCTGGGCTGTACCTACATCCCCTCCCCTTGCCTCTATTAGCTAAAAACTCCAAAACCTAGAATGAGTTATAACTCTTTAATGGACAGTCCTAGGGAGGCAGTTTTGGCGCAATCGGATCCGGCCGGGCCTCTGAGAATTAACACATCTTGGCTATTCGGTTCCTATTAGCCATTCTATGTATCTCCCTTCCTGGGGTGTTAGAACGGATTGAGTCCCTGGAAGGAGTTCGCTATGTTCTGGAGATCTCGGAAATATACACAATGTACGTGTCATGAAGTGACTGTCCTAGCGTGACACGATCCGATGAGTGGACAATAACAAAACGGCAAAACACACAAGGGAGCACTGGGGACACAATTACAACGATAGGGAACGGGGAAATGGACACCTCCTGCACTCTCCTAAGGATGTGCTCTGATCTCCCTGACGTCCCTATACAGGTTTTTTCAACCTGTCACCGAGCAGGATACCAAAGCCCTCGCTTGCCCTGCACCTATCCCTAAGTAGGGAATTGGCAGGTGAGAGCACTGGTCCCACCGCTGCACTAATACAACACAGGGGAAGATATAGACAACAAAGGGACAAAGACAATAACACAACACTTAGCTTTGTCTGCTGCAATGCACTGCACAGCAGAGTAAAGCACCGGATAAGAATTCAGCTGAAGAATAACAGCACTTAGCAAGCTCCTACGCCAGCCAGGTTGGTCTCCAAAAGGACCTGTATAACCAACAGTCAGATGAAGCATCAGGTGACCTTTTGAAGGATGTGGGAGTGGTCACCTCCCCCATTAGCAGACTAGGCAGCAATGTACTTACACCAATGGCCACTGAGGGGAAAACTGCATTAACCCCCGATGACCTGAAAGGAAAAAGGTTTTAGTCTGAGGGAAACCAGATCTGCCACAGATCCAAACATGGATCATGACAGTACCCCCCTTTCAATGACTGGCCTCTGAACACTCAACACCAGACCTCACCAGATAACAACCTACGGTGAGGATACCTCGATCCACCAGAGTTCACCTCGGCAGTCACCTGTCTCTCAGGTTTATGGCAAATGTAGCCCGATGAAAATGCCAACAACGTAGGCTCCGGAGGCGCCACAAATCTGAAGAGCGCCGACCTGGGGAATGAGTTGTGTACATGCAAAACTGGGGGTAACTCCAACTGAAGTCCCCGGGCTGAGAATGGCCGACACTTGATATGGCCCAATCACCCTGGAACTCTAGGTCCCAGTTGCACACTTCCACCTGATGTTCTTGGTGGACACCCATATGTACTCATTCACACACAGGTCCAGACCTGAACATTTATTATCATGCACATGTTTGTCACAAGACGGCGAATTCTTTGAGGAATTGACAACAGAGGCGTCCCCCTGTGTCACCACAATCACACCCAGGGGCTGGCTGGCAATTTTCAGCCTGGGGGGCAATCACAAGGCAGTGGCCCTCGAGTTGCGGTGGCCCTCCTTTTCCCTGCTTATATCTGGCCACTGCATTAAAGTAGCAGTGATAACAGGCTTTAAAAACAGGCTGGTACACAGATATGGGAACTGAACGGAGCTTGCTACATAGATATAGGAGCAGAATCGAGCTTACTCCAGAGATATGGGAACAGAACGGAGCTTACTACAGAGATATGTGAGCAGAACAAGCTCACTACAGAGATATGTGAGCAGAACAGAGCTTACTATAGAGATATGGGAGCAGAACCGAACTTACTAGATTCAGAGATATGGGAGCCGAACCGAGCTTACTGCAAAGATATGGGAGCAGAACCGAGCTTACTACAGAGATATGGGAGCAGAACCGAGCTTACTGCAAGGATATGGGAGCAGAACCGAGCTTACTGCAGAGATATGGGAGCAGAACAGGGCTTACTACAGAGATATGGCAGCAGAAACGAGCTTAGTACAGAGATAAGGGAGCAGAACCGAGCTTACTGCAAAGATATGGGAGCAGAACCAAGCTTACTACAGAGATATGGAAGCAGAACCGAGCTTAGTGCAGAGAAATGGGAGCAGAACCGAGCTTACTGCAGAGATATGGGAACAGAATCGAGCTTACTACAGAGATATGGGAGCAGAACCAAACTTACTACAGAGATATGGGAGCAGAACCTAGCATACTACAGAGATAAGGGAGCAGGACCGAGCTTACTAGAGAGATAAGGGAGCAGAACCGAGCTTACTACAGAGATATGGGAGCAGAACCGAGCTTACTGCAGAGATATGGGAGCAGAACCGAGCTTACTACATAGATAAAGGAGCAGAACCGAGCTTAATACGTCTACTACATGGAACCAAGTCTGCTACATAGAAACTGGAGCAGAACTGAGATTACGACATACATACAGTACCATAATCTAGATTACTACATTGATAGAGTACCAGAACCAAGCTTACTGCTTAGATATGGTGCCATAACGGAGCTTACTTACAAACATACACACAATACAGCTACACAGTGCCTAGTACTAACACCACTACACAGAGAATACATAATATCAGAGGTGTCAAACTGCATTCCTCGAGGGCCGCCAACAGGTCATGTTTTCAGGATTTCCTTAGCATTCCACAAGGTGCTGGAATCATTCTGTGCAGGTGATTAAATTATCACCTGTGCAATACAAGGAAATCCTGAAAACATGACCTGTTGGCGGCCCTCGAGGAATGCAGTTTGACACCTCTGCATAATATTATAATATCACCATTACCGCTACATGAAACAACACTCTATACAAAGACCAATGATGCCACCATACACTCCCTGACACAAGTTATGTCACTTATTCATGTTATGTAAATAAAAGCTTATAACCTGACGTTAAATTCATCCATTAGTTGTATAAGTTATTCTTTTGAAAGCTGAAACCCTCCAAAATGTGGTTTAGGTTAAGAAAATAAATTGTTATTAAAGCAGAAATATTGATCAGTTAATGGACACAGAATGGTCAGATTTTGGCAAGACAAAATTTTTGTTGCCCACAGACAAATAATTAACTTAAAATACAAATATATGTTGCATAACATTGGTGAATGAAGTTGTGGTGCTCCTCTAGATTCTTTGGTTTTGTCTTCCAAGCTTCCTCTTTCATCCTACCCCAAACATGCTCAATGATGTTCATGTCTGGTGACTGGGCTGGCCAGTCCTTGAGCACCTTGATCTTTTTTGCCTGGAGGAACTTTGTTGTAGAGATGGATGTATGAGATGGAGCACCATCCTGCTGCAGAATGACCTCTTTTATGATTTGGAATATAAGAGGTAGCTAATACTTCTTGATATTTTAGGCTATTGATATTGCCTTCCACCTTGCAAATGTTTTGCACACCCCCATACTGAATGTAACCCCAGACCATTTCCACCACCAAATGTAACTGTCTTCTGGGTGTATTTTGGATCCATACGGGCTCCAGTAGGTCTCCTGCAGTGTTTGTGGCAGCTGTGGTGTAATTCTACTGAAGAGAAATCCACCTTCTGCCACTTTTCCAGGTCCATCTATTTAGCAGGCTGTGGGAGTTTGCAGATGCCACACGGTTTTTTATTTGCCTTTTGTTTAGTGCTGGCTTCTGGGCACTGATTCGACCATGGAGGCCATTTTGAGACAGAATCCTAGAAACTGTTCTAGTTGACACAGGGACTTGAGGTGACCAGACCTGTTGGAGCTCTGCTGCTGTGGAAGAGGAGCTTGCTTTGGATTTTCTAAGCAACAAACGTTCCTCCTGAGGAGTTGTCTTGCGGGGTCAGCCAGACTTGGGCTAGTCAAACACATCTCCAGTCTCTTCAAATCTTTTTTTTAATTCTTTGTACTTGACGCTGAGACACATTAAAGGTGCCCGCCACCTCTGCAGTGGATCTGGTATTCAGCCTCTTGATAATTCAGGCTTTGGTCGCAGGGTGGATTTTTGGCATGTTGTCAGAGCTTAAGTTGCAGTTCAAGTGAAGGTCTGGGGAGCGGGGTTTCTTTTTATACACACGCACTAAATAACCAATCATTTACTGAGCACAGGTGAGGATGTAAACTAGGATTGGGTGCATTATATGACCAGGCGACAAAACTTTTGTCTTGCTAAAATCTGACCATTCTGTGTCCATTAACTAATCAATATTTCTGCATTGATGTCAATTTATTTTCTTAACCTAAACCACATTTTGGAAGGTTTCAGCTTTCAAAAGAATAATTTATACAACCAATGGATGAATTTAACATCAGGTTATAAGCTTTTATTTACATAACATGGATAAGCGACATTACTTCTGTCAGGGAGTGTACACCTTTTACTTCTTGTATACTACAATACTGATCATTAATTTTAATAAAGCACAATACTAAGTGCCATTGTATACAGGAACTCTGTATTTAAGGTCAGTGTAAAGATACTACAGTGATCACTGGTGACATTATACACAGGAGATCTGTATAAGGTGTCAGTGTACAGGTAATACAGTGATCATCACCACTGCCAGTGACATTATACACAGGAGCTTTGTATATAGTATACAGTGTATAGTGTCAGTGTACAGGTAATACACTGACTCACTAGTGACGTCTCTAGCTGAAGTCCTTCATCTTTGCTTTTCATTTTCATCCAGCACAGACTGCCATCACTTCTTCCAGCCAGGACTCATCTCTGCATAAAATAACACAGTTACCTAGAGCACGGCCTCCAGACCACATTCCTCACTTTTTCCCTTTCTTCTACACCATGTTCAAAATTATTATGCAAATTATATTTTTCTCGGATTTTCCTAAATGATCGGTGCAAATGACAGTCAGTCTAATAAAAGTCATCACCCGTTAGATTATACATTGAATTTTATTGAAGAAACCTCCCAATGATAACAGTATAATCTTCAAAATGAATAAAAACTCAAAATGCACTGTTCCAAATTATTAGACACAGTAGAATTTCTAAACATTTGATCTGTTTTAAAGAACTGAAAATGCTCATTTGTGGAATTTGCAGCATTAGGAGGTCACATTCACTGAACATAAAAGCTATTTAACGCCAAAACATCCTAACAGGCCAAGTCACATGTTACCATAGGAACCCTTCTTTGTTATCACCTTCACAATTCTCGCCTCCATTGAACTTGTGAGTATTTGGAGAGTTTCTGCTTGTATTTCTTTGCATGAAGTCAGAATAGCCTCCCAGAGCTGCTGTTTTGATGTGAACTGCCTCCCACCCTCATAGATCTTTTGCTTGATGATACTCCAAAGGTTCTGTATAGGGTTGAGGTCAGGGGAAGATGGTGGCAATACCATGAGTTTATCTCCTTTTATGCCCATAGCAGCCAATGACTCAGATATTCTTTGCAGCATGAGATGGGGCATTGTCATGCATGAAGATGATTTGGCTCCTGAAGGCACAATTCTGATTTTTATACCATAGAAGAAAGTTGTCAGTCAGAAACTCTATATACTTTGCCGAGGTCATTTTCACACCTTCAGGAACCTTAAAGGGCCCTACAAGCTGTTTCCCCATGATTCTGGCCCAAAACATGACTTCTCCATCTCCTTGCTGACGTTGCAGCCTTGTTGGGACATGGTGGCCATCCACCAACCATCCACTACTCTATCCATCTGGACCACCCAGGGTTGCTTGACACTCATCAGTAAACAAGACTGTTTGGAAATCAGTCTTCATGTGTGTCTGGACCCACTGCAACCGTTTCTGCTTGTGAACACTGTTTAGGGGTGGCCGAATAGTAGGTTTATGCACCACAGCAAGCCTTTGAAGGATCCTACACCTTGAGGTTCGAGGGACTCCAGAGGCACCAGCAGCTTCAAATAACTGTTTGCTGCTTTGTAATGGTATTTTGGCAGCTGCTCTCTTTATCCAATGAATTTGTCTGGCAGAAACCTTCCTCATTATGCCTGTATCTGCATGAACTCTGTCTGTGCTGTTTCAGTCACAAATCTCTTCACAGTATGATGACCACTCTTAAGTTTTCATGAAATATCTAATGTTTTCATACCTTGACAAAGGCATTGCACTATTTAATGCTTTTCAGCAGCAGAGAGATCCTTTTTATTTCCCATATTGCTTGAAACCTGTGGTCTGCTTAATAATGTGGAACATCATTTTTAAGTAGTTTTCCTTTAATTAGAATCACCTGGAAAACTAATGATCACATGTGTTTAAGATTGATTTTAGGGATCCATTGAGCCCTGAGACACAGTAGCATCCACGAGTTTATTTGAAAAACAAAACAATTAAATCTTTATGACACTTAAATCCAATTTGCATAATAATTTGGAACATGGTGTACACTAGACATCTGAATACAGAGGTGCACCCACAAACAATATATAATTGGTTATTATGCAACCTCATAGATTGTAAGCTTGCGAGCAGGGCCCTCATTCCTTTTGGTATCTGTTGATCTATGTGTTTATTGTTATGCTTAATGTCCATTGTCTGTACAAGTCCCCTCTAAAATGTAAAGTGTTGGCACTATAGAAATAAAATTACCGTATTTTCCGGCGTACAAGACGACTTTTTAACCCCTGAAAATCTTCTTAAAAGTCGGGGGTCGTCTTGTACGCCGGGAATCGCCTTGTACGCCGGGTGTATATGGTGGGTGGGGGGGGGAGTGATCCTGATGACGACGAGGGGGCGTCTCACAGAAAAGTGAGTATCCCCCATTACCTTATCATAGCGCTGCAGCGTGGGGTCTCTGTGCTGGGAGCGGCGGCGGCTGCTGTGCTGTGGCGGCTCCTCTTCTGCAGTGTGGGGCCTGTGGGGCGGTGGCGGCGGCGGCGTATCTTCATGCAGTCGGGGCTCCTCCGGCATCTCAGCCTGGAAGCCCCGCCGGCAACTCCATCGGTACAATGCGCTGGCCTCCGGGAAAATGGCCGCTGCTTAGATTCAGATCTCGTTGAGATCTGAATCTGAGCATGCGCAGCCCCCAGCGGCCGGGCCACCGCATCGCACCTATTGAGCTGCCTCCGGGAAAATGGCCGCTGCTCAGATTCAGATCTCGTCTCCCGAGATCTCGGGACGAGATCTGAATCTGAGCAGCGGCCATTTTCCCGGAGGCCACCTGACCGCATTGTACCCATGGAGTTGCCGGCGGGGCTTCCAGTCTTTGAGATGCCGGAGGAGCCCCGACTGTATGAAGATACGCCGCCGCCACCGCCCCACAGCACCAGAGGCCCCACACTGCAGAAGAGGAGCCGCCACAGCACAGCACAGCACAGCACAGCAGCCGCCGCTCCCAGCACAGAGACCCCACGCTGCAGCGCTATGATAAGGTAATGGGGGATACTCACTTTCCTGTGAGACGCCCCCTCGTCCTCATCAGGATCACTCCCCCCCCCCCCAAAAGGCACATATTCACCGGCCCTATAAGACGACATAGGGTGTATAAGAAGACCCCCGACTTTTAAGAAGATTTTATTTTTTAACTGGTAAAGTTGGGGGGTCGTCTTATACGCCCAGTCGTCTTATACGCCGGAAAATACGGTATTATAATTATTATTATTAACCGACCATTCCAAATATAAATTATAATCCACCACTGTGCACCCACTAACTATAAATAGCCACTTTCCCCATTTATTATATAAATTAATTTGCACCTGTACTCTTTCTCCCAATTCATTACCAGTCACTTCATCCTCAACGCCCCCCACTATGTACCTACCACTCTAACCCTAACCCCGATTCATTATAGTTACATGCCCCTCCCACCCCAATTCATTGTCATGTCTTTCTCTCTCACCCTCTATTCATTATTAACTGCTCTACCCCACATTCAATACGTCATTTACTCCCCCACCCTTAAAATTAATGATTTGTTCTTCCCCTAGATCATTTGCTCTTCCCACCCCCACCTTCAATTAAATTGCTGTCCCCTGTCCCTCACACTGAATTTATCATTTTGCAGTCCCCCCACTTTAATTTGAAGTCCCCTTACTTCATTCATTGCAGTCCCCTATCACCCCCTCACTTCATCTGCAGTGCCCTTTCATCATTTGCAGCCCCCTATCCCTCTTCCATTTCATCATGAGCAGTCCCACATCAGGCACACTTCATCATGTGCAGTCCTGCAGTCCCGTTCTCCCACTTCATCATGTGCAGTCCCCTTACCCCCCACTTCATCATGTGCAGTCACCCTTACCCCCCACTTCATGTGCAGTCCATCTTACACTCCACTTTATCATGTGCAGTCCCCATTACCCCCCACTTCATGTGCAGATCACCTTACCCCCACTTCATCATGTGCAGTCCCCCTTACCCCCCACTTCATCATGTGCAGTCCCCCTTACCCCCCACTTTATGTGCAGCCCCAATCCCCTTCATCATGCACAATCCCCCTTACCCCCACATCATCATGTGCAGCCCCATTCCATCATACAGCCCCACTCTCCCCACTTTATCATGTGCAGTCTCCTTTATCCACTAAACTATCATGTGCAGCCCCACTCCATCATGTACAGCCCCACTCAACCTTCATCATGTGCAGCCCCACTTACCCCCTCACTCCATCATGTGCAGTCTCCTTTAACCCCCAAATTCCATCATGTGCAGTCACCTTACACCTCCCACTTCATCACTTGCAGTTACCCACCATTAAATTTATTTTATAAAGAAAACAAAAAAGTTATTCATACTTACCTCACCAGTCGCTCCCCTGCAGTGCCTCTCTGCTTCTAGCATCCAGGTCATGTCGGCGAGTGCGTGAGGATGCCATCGCGCATGCCCAACACCTAACCTGGAAGTATAGAGAACATGAAGGGAGCAGTAGCTGTGCAGCCATCAAGGTGACAGCCAAGCATAGCTCCTGGCCCCAGCGCAGACGTGTGCGCTGACTGTGATGCGGCTGTGTCTGCTGCCGGCCGCGTCACAGTACAGCAGACATGGCTGCGCACAATTTGCTGTGTGGCTGTAGCCACCACCAGGCAGCTGGCCCTGAACAGCAGCTGGGGGAGCGGCCCGGGGGGCATTTGCCTCTTTGCCACCTGGGCCAGTCAGCCCCTGATCACACCCCCACAATGCTCAGGGGGAACCACCACCCTCCCCTGACCTCTCTTCCTAAGGAGACTCAGACACTCAGGATTAGCATGTGGTGAGGGTAGAGTTTTGCCCCTACTCCCTGGCAGCACCTCTGCTGCCCCCACTAGTAAAGAAGGGGTAGGTTGAAGAAGGACGGCAGAGACAGTTGCCCCTGGGCAGCAGCCCTCACATGACTGATCCCAGCTGACCACTTCCCTTGACCGCCAATCTATGACCGTGTTGTGCTTTTTCAACCAAGGGAGTCCTAAAATGATGGGTGTTGGTATGCTACCCAAGACGTAGCACGGCAGGGACTCCTCATGACAGGTCCCTATACGCAGGTGTATATCATCCATGACTTGGATCACCCACCCTTGGCTGAGTGGAACGGAGTCAATGGACTGGACTCTTAGGGGTTTAGTTACCCCGCCAACCACTACTTCAGCTAACAGGGTACACTGAGGAGAAGATATGGAGGAAATATACACTCCCTGGTCGCCTCCCTCCACACGACCAGGGGGATGCGGCTTCTTAGGTGGTACAGGTATTTTAGAGCGAGCTGGGCAGACACCGATGAAATGACCAGTCTGCCGACAGTAAAAACATGCCCCCACACCATGGCGAACCCCAGACAACCCTGTTTTGGAACCAACTCCTCCCCCCTGCATGGGTTCGTCCATCTGCTCAGGTGTGTCCCCCTCCCTTGCAAGGACTAGCGGGGGCACATTTGGTGTATGTCTCTCCCTCAAACGTCTATCAACCCGGATGGCAAGGGACATGACGACCTCCAACAACCTGGGGGCGGCGTACTGCACCAGAGTATCCTGCAACCTTGGAGACAGACCTTGCTTAAAATGGCTGATAAGGGCAGGGTCTTTCCACTGTGTGTGAGTGGCCCACCTCCTGAACTCCGAGCAGTACTCCTCAGCTAGCAGACCCCGCTGCTTGATTTTACGCAGTCGGAATTCTGCCAGAGAGACGCCATCAGGATCCCCATACACCAGCGCCAATGCCGCAAAAAACTCATCCGATGGAGAACCGGCCGGCAAGGAGAAAGCCCAGGATTGGGGACTGCCTCTGGCAAGGGTGGCGCTGTTTCAACCTCTTTAACTTTCTGGACTATTGGACCTGCTGTAATCCCTAAATGTGTCCTGTTGACAGCAGGACTGGATGGGCACAGGTTGGCGGCAGCAGTCAGTGTTCCCATTCAATGACAGCAAGCGCTGCTCTTGAGAAACGAGGAATTGTTGCAAAGTATATTAGAAGGTCGTTCAGTGCCTCATTCATATAGGAGTTTACTTTTTCAACCCCTACAATGTTTTTCTTGGGTGTCTGCACAGATCTTGCTCCAGCCAGGCGATCCGGTGTTACAGATGCATTTCTTTTCTCCGTTTCATCCTCCTCTCCATCATTGCAGACTTTAAATCTCTCACTATGGTTCCTCCTACTTCCAAACTGAAAGTAACTTGTGTGGAAATCCCCTGAAGGACACATGTCTCTATCAAGGCCAAAAATATCAGATTTCTCCACCTACAGGTTGTAGCAGAGCTCCGATCCTGATTTAACCCTTTAAGTCACATTTGTCTTTGACTATCATGTAAATGATTGACCTGCAGTCCTATGTAAAAACCAAGGATGAAAGACTGAGGCACGAATTATTGCTGATATTTAATGCCAGTCTGGATGGCTTCATGGTGTGTACGGACGATATCCTGTGGTCTGCGGTGACCGAAGCAACCCCTTAAAGGTGACACGTCAATTGCCATAAATATGTAATTTTATCACCCGGTGTAAATGCCGCTGTTCTCCTGAATCCGGCGATGTTTTACTTTTATCTCTGCTCCTCTCTGTTCCCGAGACATGGCCTCTTCTTTCTTGCCTAAAACGCAATTCTTGTTTGCCAAGAGGGTGCAGTCCCAAATAAGACAGCGGCAAAGAATAGTAGACCACGCCCCATTGGCTAACAAGAACAGATTTTCATACTGAGAAAAGGAGGCCATATCTCAGGAACAGAGAGGCGCAGGAACAAAAGAAAAACATCGCCGGATTCAGGAGAACACCGGCATTTACACCAGGTACAAAAATTACATATTTATGGGAAGTGACATGTCACCTTTAAGGTAAAACACTATATATCTATATCTATCTATCTATATATTTATGACAAGTGATAGGTCATCCTAAACTGTTTATCCGTCGGCAGCATCATATACGTACAGTACAGACCAAAAGTTTGGACACACCTTCTCATTTAAAGATTTTTCTGTATTTTCATGACTAAGAAAATTGTAAATTCACACTGAAGGCATCAAACTATGAATTAACACATGTGGAATTATATACTTAACAAAAAAGTGTGAAACAACTGAAATTATGTCTTATATTCTAGGTTCTTCAAAGTAGCCACCTTTTGCTTTGATGACTGCTTTGCACACTCTAGGCATTCTCTTGATGAGCTTCAAGAGGTAGTCACCGGGAATGGTTTTCACTTCACAGGTGTGCCCTGTCAGGTTTAATAAGTGGGATTTGTTGCCTTATAATTGGGGTTGGGACCATCAGTTGTGTTGAGCAGAAGTCTGGTGGATACACAGCTGATAGTCCTACTGAATAGATTGTTAGAATTTGTATTATGGCAAGAAAAAAGCAGCTACCGTGAGTAAAGAAAAATGAGTGGCCATCATTACTTTAAGAAAGGAAGGTCAGTCAGTCCAAAAAATTGAGAAAACTTTGAAAGTGTCCCCAAGTGCAGTTGCAAAAACCATAA
Organism: Ranitomeya variabilis; assembly: GCF_051348905.1. Lineage (NCBI taxonomy): Eukaryota > Metazoa > Chordata > Amphibia > Anura > Dendrobatidae > Ranitomeya > Ranitomeya variabilis. The sequence continues at coordinate 378,492,341 of NC_135233.1, read as the reverse complement.
ACAAAGAACCAAGAACAAAGCTACAAAGAAACTGGCTCACATGGCCCAAGGAAAAGAAGACCAAGAGTCACCTCTGCTTCTGAGGATAAGTTTATCCGAGTCACCAGCCTCAGAAATCGCAGGTTAACAGCAGCTCAGATTAGAGACCAGGTCAATGTCACACAGAGTTCTAGCAGCAGACACATCTCTACAACAACTGTTAAGAGGAGACTTTGTGCAGCAGGCCTTCATGGTAAAATAGCTGCTAGGAAACCACTGCTAAGGACAGGCAACAAGCAGAAGAGACTTGTTGGGGCTAAAGAACACAAGGAATGGACATTAGACCAGTGGAAATCTGTGCTTTGGTCTGATGAGTGCAAATTTGAGATCTTTGGTTCTTTGTGCAACACAGAAAAGGTGAACGGATGGACTCTACATGCCTGGTTCCCACCGTGAAGCATGGAGGAGGAGGTGTGATGGTGTGGGGGTGCTTTGCTGGTGACACTGTTGGGAATTTTTTCAAAATTGAAGGCATACTGAACCAGCATGGCTACCACAGCATCTTGCAGCGGCATGCTATTCCATCCGGTTTGCGTTTAGTTGGACCATCATATATTTTTCAACAGGACAACGACCCCAAACACACCTCCAGGCTGTGTAAGGGCTATTTGACCAAGAAGGAGAGTGATGGGGTGCTACGCCAGATGACCTGGCCTCCACAGTCACCAGACCTGAACCCAATCGAGATGGTTTGGGGTGAGCTGGACCACAGAGTGAAGGCAAAAGGGCCAACAAGTGCTAAGCATCTCTGGGAACCACTTCAAGATTGTTGGAAGACCATTCCCTGTGACTACCTCTTGAAGCTCATCAAGAGAATGCCAAGAGTGTGCAAAGCAGTCATCAAAGCAAAAGGTGGCTACTTTGAAGAACCTAGAATATTAGACATAATTTCAGTTGTTTCCCACTTTTTTGTTAAGTATATAATTCCACATGTGTTAATTCATAGTTTTTATGCCTTCAGTGTGAACGTACAATTTTCATAGTCATGAAAATACAGAAAAATCTTTAAATGAGAAGGTGTGTCCAAACTTTTAGTCTGTACTGTACACATAGTTGTACCTAATATTACAGAAAAGCTCCTTTTACCTACCAGCTTTGTTCTCCCAATAGGACCCCGACTGATCACTCAATAAGCCCATTCATTTCAGTGGAGCTGAGCTGCAATACCAGGTATAACCTGAGATAAGGTGTGGCGCTGTTTCTGAAAGCAGCCATGTTTTTATATTCCTGTACACAAGACAGGGAGGGGTATACTGAGCGAAGACCAATCCTTTAGGAGGTCAATATACATTAACAGGGTGTTATCCTGATAGCACGACCGCTCTTATGGAGAAATTAGTAAGAAACATCTCCTTTCTTTTTTGAACATGGCGCCACTCTCCCCCACAGGTTGTGTCTGGCACTGCAGCTCAGCTCCATTGAAGTGAATGATCTGCAGTACCACAGACAACCTGTGGATAAGTGTGGCGCTATTCTAAGAGGAAAGTAGTCATGTTTGTCTTTGTAATCCCTTTAAGTGCGCGTCCCTTTTATCTCGAGTAGACGGATAGTAGTGATATCCCTTGTTTCGGGGACTGTACCGGCGGTTGGACTTGGGCCCAGCAGCTCGGTGTGTGATGTGATACGCCTGCTCGGCATCTGTCCCATGAATGGTGAGAAGATGAAAGTGAAAGGAGACTTTTCAGTTAACTCTGAAGGGTAAAAGAGAAGGGGCTGAGACAAAGCGAGCAGAGGAGAGGGACCGACAACAGCAGGGACCACCAGGGACCGCGGAGACTTCTGACCCCAGCCCCCAAAATGTTGTCAACAGGCTCCAGACATGACGCCCCACAAGGAGGGTTCAGCTTCGAGAACTGTCTCAGGTGAGGCCCGAGTCGTCCCCGGAAGTTGCTATGGGACCAGGGAAGGGTTTAGGGTCTTCTCCACCTGCTGAGGGTGGTGTGGACCTTCACAGGACCCCCTTCACCACCACGGTACCAATGGTGGAGTACAGGCATTGTAGAGGAGAGGGGCAGGAAAAGTACGAGGCTGACTAGGGCAGCGATAAGGGAGGGGCGCCAATTAATCCGGTAATAAAAAAAATTACTTTCCCTTTAAATTTTAGGAAAGCTGGGTGACTAGCTTGGTGGGATATAGTAATTTCCCCCCTTCTTACCAATCGCTGTGGTACTAAACGGGTCTCTAGTAAAGCTGTGACATGACATTTGGGAACAGTAATGGGGGCCATACTGGGTGGGGGGTCTCCCTGGACAATATGGGTGGAGGGTCTCCCTGGACCATATGGGTGGGGGGTCTCCATGAACCATACTAGGTGGAGGGTCTCCCTGCACCATTTAGGTGGGGGGTCTCCCTGGACCATACTGGGCGGGGGTCTCCCTGGACCATACTGGGTGGGGTCTCCCAGGACCATACAAGATGGGGGGTCTCCCAGGACCATATTGGGTGGGGGGACTCCCTGGACCATACTAGATGGGGGTATCCCAGGACCATACTGTGTAGGGGTCTCCCAGGACCATACTGGGTGGGGGTCTCCCTGGACCATACTGGGTGGGGCCTCCCTGGACCATACTGGGTGGGGGGTCTCCTGCTGGACCATACTGGGTGGGGGTCTCCCTGGACCATACTGGGTGGGGGGTCTCCTGCTGGACCATACTGGGTGGGGGTCTCCATGGACCATACTAGATGGGGGGTCTCCCTGGACCATACTAGATGGGAAGTCTCCCTGGACCATACTGGGTGGGGTCTCCCTGGGCCGTACTGGGTGGGGATCTCCCTGGACCATACTAGATGGGAGGTCTCCCTGGACCATACTGGGTGGGGGTCTCCCTGGACCATACTAGGTGGGGGTCTCCCTGGACCATACTGGGTGGGGTCTCCCTGGATCATACTGGGTGGGGGGTCTCCCAGCCTTCCCAAAAACACATATGAGTAAGAAAAGGCTCAAAAATTACAGGATGAAAGATGGAGTCAGCACAACTGCGCAGCTTTGCCATTCAGGAGTCTAGAAAAGTTCCAAATTGCAAGTGAAAGCGGGAATATGGGGCAGCGCAACAGTCACAGATTGTACAAATTAGGGTCCATGCAGACACTGCAGCTGTCCCCAGTGGGGCCAGAATGGTAGCACCACCACAACGCCGAAATGTGCCCTTGAACCTTGCTCAGGTGCCACGCCAGCGAGAAAACAATTATTGCCGCCAGCATCTGAATCTGCGGATGTGGGGCGGAGGGGGAAAGGAGAACTCACAGGGCAGGTGCAAAACATGGAAGGCCACAGGTATTATTGCATCGTTTGCCTTCTATAGCTTCTGATTGCATTGTCTTGCTGGCTGCAGAATGAGTTAACTGAGTGTTTGTCAGTAAGCTCGGGCCTATGGTCTGACCAGAATTTCGATCTCTTTTTCTGTGCTCCTATCGGCTGATTTATAACTACTGACAACATCAAAGCTAAATGAGACATGAAACAAAATGCCTGTAAAAGTAAAAAGCTGCAAAATTGGTAAAGAAACCCAATTGTGAAAATTATTTTTATCCTCAAATATATACATTTAAGTAAGATTTTTTTTTACAATTATGGACGACTTCTTTAAAATCTGCTAGATATGTTGAAAAAAAAAAAACTTACGAGTGTCGCAGTAGCTTCACCAATTCCCCCCTCTGCTTGGGCGTGGATAGTTATGCATACGGAATTAACAGCCGTATTCTGTGCTGACACAGAGGTGCGGATCTTCAGCTGCGGTGACCGTTTAGATTAATATCCTCTGGTTACACCCAAACCTACAGCAGCCGCTCTCTGCCAATGGCACCATTAGTAGCGTCTGCTGCTATCCTGTCCCCCCACCCCCTATATACAGTATATATACACGGTATATGCACGCTCATTTCAGTAAGCGTGCATGTGTTAAATATGCGAAGAGTCGGCTCCGGGTGTTTATGGCGGACCCCTCTTCACTTCCAAAGCCCCCCCCCCCACTTCCACGTGATATAACTTTGTATAACAGAGTTACTTATTGTGCTTTTTATCTTCACTATTTTGGGATCCGTACAACTTTTTTATTCTCTTTTTGGGAAGGGTAAAATTTTACATTTAGTTTTTTTTGTATTTTTTTTTCATATGTGCGTTCATCATAAAGAATAAATATATATATATATTTCTTAGATTTTATTTATATGGGGAGATATGAACTTTTATGTCTTTTTATATATTTTTTTCACATTTTTATTGGTGACCCTGTATTAGAACATACATTACAATTAGATATTATAATACCACGGTGTATTGTAAAACTACCATTCTCCCGTGGACTCCGATTATGTCTAAAGCTAAGTTCTGTGTTCTGCGACTGGTCACATGTCTGACTACAGGGGAGGAGCGAAGCCGTTGTCTGTTACCGGTGGCGACCGGCAGAAATTGTCATTGAAAGTACAATACAAAATATTTCAGATTTAGGGGGGTGTAGTCAGATATTACAAAACAGCAGGAAGGTCGTCACTTACATGTCTCCTCTGAACGTCCCCAGAAATAACTCCATAGAATCAAATGCATCGGCTCTTGGTCTCCAACCACTGAAAGCTCGTAAGACAGGGACCACCATTGCTGGGCTCGTCTATAAGGTTGGTTGGAGGTGCGGGGGTTGGGTTTTCCGGTGACTGAGGCTTGGTGCACTGGCTTACCTGTAGTTAATTACATAGGACGGTGTCATCCTGGGAGCCGACAGAAGAGCCACCGATGACATGGTCGTGGCGGATAAAAACTGCGCCAAGATCCACTACATCTCAGACAACATATAGTGAGTATGACCTGACGGTCGGCCCTTGTGCGCACACGTCCAGCCTGATAACCTATATAGACATGGGTTGCAGTCCCTGAGCTCGGCCCACCATCTACTTCCAGAAAAAGGGTCTCCTTGCACCAGGAACCTGAAACCGGCCAATAAAGGTGACAGGTCTGGTCCATGGGGTGGGCTTCCTCTACAACCCTTATGTCCTAGCCGCTGCTTACACGTAATACTCGCCCCCACCCTTCTTACTTTGTATTTGCCCCCAGTTGCTGTGGAGCCGGTGTGGCTGCCGATGCCGAATATGTGACCAATCTTTTGTCCTCCAACTTGGCAATGCATGCGATGTCTACGGGAAGACCACCACGTGTGTGCACGGCAACCCGGATCCTGAAACAGCTGCTATACAGGTGAATATGGGCCGAGACTGTGACACGAGAGCAGGTTCGTGGGTGTCTGGATGAGTAGAAGGCTTGGCTTCAAAATGGCCTACGACAATGGCTTCCAATCCATCTTCCAACAGGATCGGCAATGCCAGGATGTAAAGCTCATGTGTCTATAGGGTGTTGGACATGACCTTACTTCCTTATCTGTTCTCCTCTCAGATATAGAGGCCACGTAGGAGCATCGATCATCATAGGGGGGTATGACGTCCGTGGCCCCCACATTAACGGTGTCCACCCTCATGGATCTACTGACAACAGTCTCTTCACGGCTCTTGGTGAGACATGAGATGATCTATACGTCACACACTAAGGGAAACCCATGGATAAGTGCACATTCACATTACTACTAAGCAATAAGTATTTCATACACTTTTCGTCCCCATAGGGGACCTGGACCTGCGATCACTTGATTCCTTGTATTGCAGTACATGGTTATTTAACTGGTCTCCATTGGGCAGATCTTCTTAGGAGCACAAGTATGGTAAACACGGGTCTTCTGTTGGCCTCAAACTGCCTTGACAACTCCTCATCATCCAGTGGTCCTATGGGGTGACCCCCTAAGATGCTGCAGTCACTATTAACCATAGCATCTAATGGGTTCAGCTGTGTAATACAGCAGGCACACGCCTTGTAGGAAGCAAGATCTGCTCCTCAGCCCACTCCATACACACGCACCCTCTATACAGGCACCTGTAACTTCATCCTCTGCGCCGATTCTGACTGATCTCCCCCATTGGTTGTAGGATCTGGTGCACATGCTGCCATCGCTGTTTTAGAAGATTGCTACAAACCCAACATGTCGGTGAGTGGTGATACCTCCCGGGGCCTATGCTGGTCTGTGGAGTCCACACTGGGCCAGTATGGGCTCCATTTCTCCTCCACAGACAGTAGGTCTTGATTTTACCCTTTCCATCTCTCAGCTGGAGGAGGCTAAGCAGCTGGTGACGGCTTCCATAACGGCGGGCATCCTCGGTGACCTTGGATCCGGCAGTGGAGTGGATCTATGTGTCATTACACGAGAAGGGGCGCAAGTCTTACGAGGTTACACCCAGACGGAAACCAAGGGAAAGAGGTAAAATGTGTAGGAAACGGGCCATACATAATTATAGGGGACCCCTGTTAGTGGTGGGTATAAGTATTGGGCATGATCTGTATATTTTATGTTTGATCCTTCTCTCCCATCCTAGGTCATCTTCATACCGTTACCCCCGGGGCACCACCGCCGTCCTGGGAGAGACCATAACTGCTTTCGATTTGGTGGAAGAAACCGTTCAACTAATGGACGTGGAATAACGAAAAAAAGAAAGGGAACCGCACCAATGATCAGCCTCATTACTACTGATAGCGAGCGCTTGACCCCGTACATGACCAAACCTGATTGTGCTGCCATGTAAAAGACGGGGCCGCTTCATGATCAGCATCATAAGACGTTACCTCTGCTGCTGCCGCCACCTGCCTGACTTCCCGAATCCCCACTGCTGCAATCCGTACATATAATCCCGATCATTTTCTCATTGGTATGTGCAATGTTTCCTATAAGAAAAAATGAACCCCTTAAAGATGCCGACATTTTCGCTTTTTTTTTTTTGCACTGTGGCACCTTCTTCCAAGAGCCAAAACTTTTTCTTTTTTCCATCAACATGGCCGCTTGAGGGTTGGTTTGTTTTTTTTGCCAGATGAGTTGTAATTTTGAATGGCCTCATTCATTTTACCATATACTGAAAAATGAGGTGAAAAGGAAGAGCTATGATGAAATAGTGAAAAACTCCAAAATTCAGAATCTTGGGGGTTTGGTTCTTATGGCATCCATTGTACAGCAATGATTCTCCAGGTCAGTACGATTACGGCCATAACAAGCTTGCATAGTTTTATTTGTAGCTTTTTTCTTATATGAGACGTTTTGACCTAATTTTTTTCATTTTTTACCTATTCTGGAGATTCGTTTTTTTTCGTTACAGGGTCTACTTTATGGATTAAATTAAATCATCTTATGCTCAATATGTTTTTTTTTTTATATATATATAATGTGGAAGAAAAGAGGGATTCAAATTTTTGTTTTATTTTATTTTTTTAAATTGTAAGTCCTGGTTGATAAAACAGTTTTCACCTGAATTTTACGCCGTTCCCAGCAGGCTCTGTAAACTTTTTGAAAGGTTCTGCTCCTGCTCCGCACCCGGCCCATCATGTACCCTCACATCCTGGAAGGGAACGTGTTAAACATTTAGGACATGGTAAGCAAGTTGCACTAATTTTAGGTCGTACCTCTTACCATAGTCATCATGTATCTCCAGCCTTAGATCAACCCCTCGCTCGCCGCCGCTGCTCTCCACATAATAATACTCTTCTTTTTATCAGACTTTTCCTTTTGGATTTTTCTTTATTGTGATGATTTTTGTTACAGAAACAAAGATATAAAACAGCAGTGATGTCAAAGAAAAAGTTTGAAAAATGGAAAATGAAGGGGAATTTTTTTTCTTTTCTTTTTATTCTATTTGATTTGCCCATGTCCAGTCATATTCTGCTCCGAAATCCACATACAAAAACGTTAAAATAAGTCTCCTGTTGATTTGAAAAGGAAAACGCGCCTCTAGGGCTCGGGCTGCTGTTTTCTAAAAAAAAAAAAGCAACATCAATTATTGAAGGGTTTCTACTTGAAAAACTACTGAAGACTGAACCAGAAAAAAATACCCATGCCCAAAAAATGGTAAAAGCAGCATAAAAACTGGGTTTCCCGACCTTATACACACTGAGAGCCACATCATCCGTCACTTGTACAGGGGTCTCTTAGATTATGTCTCCCCTGCCCAAAATCCAGTTGGTAACAGTCACGATGAAGTGTGGAGGAAATTGAGATAAACCCGTGTGGAGAGAGGTGAGGGCATCCCCCAGTGTAAAGCAGGGGGACTACAACTCACATTTTGTACAGAGCCGAAGGTCGGACCCCTGATGAGCAACCAACTTATCACCTATCCAGTGATGTGATAGCTTATTTTTAATGGACGACCCCTTGAATAGGGGGAGTTACTGCTGGGTGGTGATCAGTATGGCCTCCTATACTTTAAACGCTCTCATAATACGAGCAGCCACCCAGCTTTCCTGTTCTCCTGATCGGCAGATGTCATAACTTCTGCAGTACCATGGGAGCTGTGAATTTATAAGTACATAACTAGACGTAGGACCCCAAAGTGAAAGAAGGTAGGATTGTAATGGAGGCCATATTGTCCCCCCACACACACCTTGTACTGGCTCGGCTCAGATGTCAATGGGCCTGGAGTAATACAAGCTTTGACCAGCAGGTGTCATCCGAGCACATTTCTTCATATGAAGCTCCATAGCAGTGACCATATAGCATTCATTACACGGTAAGATGGTGATAAATTCCTCCATGTCACTACGCTTAATTACACTGATATCCATCACAAATCATTTTTTTATTTTTAAGTGATTAAAAAAATTAAAACATTTGTATGAAAAAAAAAAATTGCTTTGCCATTTTCCGAGACCTTTTCTTTTTTTTCCGGTCTGTGAAGACCACATCTGGATACCAATTTGGGGTACACATGACATTGTGATCGCTTTTTGTTTCTGATTGTTATTTTTTTTGCATTTTTTAGGGCCGTGCAGTGACAAGTAAAACGGAGTTGTGCTTTATTCTCTTTATGGCGTTTACTAAATACACGTCATATTTTGATAGTTCAGGATTTTACAAATGCCACAATGCCACTTGTATTCTTTAATTTCTTCATTTTTAATGGGGGTCGGGGAAAGGTGGGGAATGAAATGTTACATATTTGTATATTTTAAAATATATATATTTTTTTCACTTTATTTTTTCCACTTTGGGGAATCGAACCAGTGTTCATCCGATTGCTTATACTGCAGGGCCACAGTATTGCTGGAATTGAGGGCCACGTGTTCAGTGCTATATATTCTGTGGTTGGGGGCACGTGATCAGTGCTATATCTGTACGGTCAGGACCAAGTTTTCAGTGCTATATCTGCTATGGTCTGGACCACGTGTTCAGTGCTATATCTGCTACGGTCGGGGCCACGTGATCAGTGCTGGATCTGCTACAGCCGGGGCCACGTGTTCAGTACTGGATCTACTACAGCCGGGGCCACGTGTTCAGTGCTGGATCTGTACGGTCAGGGCCACGTGATCAGTGCTATATCTGTACGGTCAGGGCCAAGTGTTCAGTGCTATATCTGTACGGTCGGGACCACGTGTTCAGTGCTATACCTGTATGGTCGGGACCACGTGTTCAGTGCTATACCTGTATGGTCGGGACCACGTGTTCAGTGCTATATCTGCTATGGTCGGGGCCACATGATCAGTGCTATATCTGTACGGTCAGGACCATGTGTTCAGTGCTATATCTGCTATGGTCGGGGCCACATGATCATTGCTATATCTGTATGGTCGGGTGTTGTGGATTCTGTTTGTGGGCTCCCTCTGGTGGTTACGGCTGGTACTGGGTGACTTTGGTGGGTTGCGGTCTCTGGGTTCCACCTGTCCATCAGAGGCTGGGTGTTTCCTATTTAGCCTGGCCTTTCTGTCATTCCCTTGCCGGCTATCAATGTATTCAGATGTGCTCAGTTTGGTTCCTGCCTACCTGCTCCCAGATCTTTCAGGATAAGCTACCGTATTTTCCGGCGTATAAGACGACTTTTTAACCCCCGAAAATCTTCTTAAAAGTCGGGGGTCGTCTTATACGCCGGGAATCGTCTTGTACGCCGGTGTATATGGTGGGTGGGGAGGGGGAGTGATCCTGATGACGAGGGGGCGTCTCACAGGAAAGTGAGTAATCCCCATTACCTTATCCTAGCGGTGCAGCGTGGGGGTGTCAGTGCTGGGAGCGGCGGCGGCTGCTGTGTTCTGGTGCGGCAGCTCCTCTTCTGTGTGGGGCCTCTGTGCTGTGGGGTGGCGGCGGCAGCGGCGTATCTTTATCCAGTTGGGGCTCCTCCGGCATCTCCTTAGCCCTGGAGGCCCCGCCGCAACTCCATCGGTGCAATGTGGTGGCCTCCGGGAAAATGGCCGCTGCTCAGATTCAGATCTCGTGTCCCGAGACTTCGGGACGAGATCTGAATCTGAGCAGCGGCCATTTTCCCGGAGGCCACCGCATCGCACCTATTGAGCTGCCTCCGGGAAAATGGCCGCTGCATTTCACCGATGGAGTTGCGGCGGGGCCTCCAGGGCTAAGGAGATGCCGGAGGAGCCCCAACTGGATAAAGATATGCCACCGCCACCCCACAGCACAGAGGCCCCACACAGAAGAGGAGCCGCCGCACCAGAGCACAGCAGCCGCCGCACCAGAGCACAGCAGCCGCCGCCGCCACTCCCAGCACTGAGACCCCCACGCTGCACCGCTACGATAAGGTAATGGGGGATACTCACTTTCCTGTGAGACGCCCCCTCGTCATCAGGATCACTCCCCCCCCCCCAAAAGGCACATATTCACCGGCCCTATAAGACGACATAGGGTGTATAAGAAGACCCCCGACTTTTAAGAAGATTTTATATTTTAACTGGTAAAGTTGGGGGGTCGTCTTATACGCCCAGTCGTCTTATACGCCGGAAAATACGGTAAGTGCTGATTTTCAGTTGTTTGGTTTTTTGTCCAGCTTGCTTATTATGTCTCTATGCTAGCTGGTAGCTCTAGTGGACTGAGGTTCTCCCCATGTGCCATGAGTTGGCACATGGGTTCTTGTAATCTCAGGATGGTTTTTTGATTAGGGTTTTTTGCTGACCGCTCAGACCCCTTTTGTATCGTTCTGCTTTCTAGTTTACAGCGGGCCTCAATTTGCTAAACTTATATATATCATCTCTATGTGTGTGCCTTCCTCTCATTTCACCGTCAATACATGTGGGGGGCAACTATACCTTTTGGGGTTCATTCCTCTGGAGGCAAGTGAGGTCTTTATTTTCTCTGCAGTGCTAGTTAGCTCTTAGGCTGGTGCGTGGCGTCTACAACCAACGTAGGCACGCTCCCTGGCTATCTCTAGTTGCGTTTGTCAGGCGTAGGGCAGCGGTCAGCCCAGGTTCCATCACCCTAGAGCTCGTCCGTTATTTATTTGTACTTTGCTTGTCCTGTGCTATCCCTTGCCATTGGGATTCATGACAGTATAGCCGGCCCGCAAAGTGTTAATTGTTTGGGCTGAAGCAGGAGAAAAAGAAGTGTTTGGGGAAATTTTTTTTTTTTTTTTTTCTTTCCCTTAGAGGTTTTGCTGCCTAGCCCTTAATTGCTGTCTAGCTGCTTCTTACCTCCTCTTAACCCTTGAATGGCTCTGACCTTGGCTGTTTAATATGGATGTCCAGAGTTTGGCTTCCAGCCTGAGTAATCTCACTGCAAAGGTTCAAAACATACAGGATTTCGTTATTCACACTCCCATGTCTGAACCTAGAATTCCTATTCCAGAGTTCTTCTCTGGAGATAGATCTACCTTCCTGAATTTCAGGAACAATTGTAAATTGTTTCTTTCTTTAAAATCTCGCTCCTCTGGAAACCCTGCTCAACAGGTCAAGATTGTTATATCTTTCCTGCGGGGAGACCCTCAGAATTGGGCATTTGCATTGGCACCAGGGGATCCTGCATTGCTCAGTGTGGATGCGTTTTTTCTGGCACTGGGATTGCTCTATGAGGAACCTAACCTGGAGATTCAGGCTGAAAAGGCTTTATTAGCCCTCTCTCAGGGGCATGATGAAGCAGAAATATATTGTCAAAAATTTCGGAAATGGTCGGTGCTTACTCAGTGGAATGAGTGCGCCCTGGCTGCTAACTTCAGAAATGGTCTTTCTGAGGCCATTAAGGATATTATGGTGGGGTTCCCTGCGCCTACAGGTCTGAATGAGTCTATGGCTATGGCCATTCAGATTGATCGGCGTTTACGGGAGCGCAAACCTGTGCACCAGTTGGCGGTGTCTTCTGAACAGGCACCTGAGACTATGCAGTGTGATAGAATTCAGTCCAGAAGTGAACGGCAAAATTATAGGCGGAAAAATGGATTGTGTTTTTATTGTGGCGATTCAGCTCGTGTTATATCAGCATGCTCTGAACGCACAAAAAAGGTTGATAAATCTTTTGCCATTGGTACTCTGCAGCCTAAGTTCATTTTGTCTGTGACTCTGATTTGTTCACTGTCTTCCATTTCCGTCGATGCCTATGTGGATTCGGGCGCTGCTCTGAGTCTTATGGATTGGTCATTTGCCAAACGCTGCGGTTTTAGTCTGGAGCCTCTGGAAGTTCCTATTCCTCTGAGGGGAATTGACTCTACACCATTGGCTATGAATAAGCCGCAGTACTGGACACAAGTGATCATGCGCATGACTCCCGTTCATCAGGAGGTGATTCGCTTCCTTGTACTGTATAATTTACATGATGTACTAGTGCTTGGTCTGCCATGGTTACAAACTCATAATCCTGTCCTGGATTGGAAAACAATGTCTGTGTTAAGCTGGGGATGTCAGGGGATTCATGATAATGCACCTCTGATTTCAATCGCTTCATCTACTCCTTCTGAGATCCCTGCGTTTTTGTCAGACTATCGGGATGTTTTTGAGGAGCCTAAGCTCAATTCGCTCCCTCCTCATAGGGATTGTGACTGTGCTATAGAATTAATTCCTGGCAGTAAGTTCCCTAAGGGTCGTTTATTTAATCTGTCAGTGCCAGAGCATACTGCTATGCGGAATTATATTAAGGAGTCCTTGGAAAAGGGACATATTCGTCCATCTTCGTCCCCTCTGGGAGCGGGTTTTTTTTTCGTGGCAAAAAAAGATGGTTCCCTGAGGCCTTGTATAGATTATCGCCTTCTGAATAAGATTACAATCAAATATCAGTATCCATTGCCATTATTGACTGATTTGTTTGCTCGCATTAAGGGGGCTAGGTGGTTCACTAAGATAGATCTTCGCGGTGCGTATAATCTTTTGCGGATAAAACAGGGTGATGAGTGGAAAACCGCATTTAATACGCCTGAGGGCCATTTTGAGTATTTGGTAATGCCTTTTGGACTCTCCAATGCTCCGTCAGTCTTTCAGTCCTTTATGCACAATATTTTCCGTGAATATCTGGATAAATTTATGATTGTGTATTTGGATGATATTTTGGTGTTTTCTGATGACTGGGAGTCTCATGTTCTACAGGTCAGGAAGGTGTTTCAGGTTCTGCGGGCCAATTCTCTGTTTGTGAAGGGCTCAAAGTGTCTCTTTGGAGTCCAGAAGATTTCTTTTTTGGGGTACATTTTTTCTCCTTCTACTATTGAGATGGATCCCGTCAAGGTTCAGGCGATTTGTGACTGGACACAACCTACATCTGTTAAGAGTCTTCAGAAGTTCTTGGGGTTTGCTAATTTTTATCGTCGGTTCATTGCTAATTTTTCCAGTGTTGTTAAACCTTTGACTGATTTGACTAAAAAGGGTGCTGATGTTGCTAATTGGTCTCCTGCGGCTGTGGAGGCCTTTCAGGAGCTTAAGCGCCGGTTTTCTTCTGCTCCTGTGTTGTGTCAACCAGATGTTTCACTTCCTTTTCAGGTGGAGGTTGATGCTTCCGAGATTGGAGCGGGGGCGGTTTTGTCACAGAGAAGTTCCAATGGCTCGGTGATGAAGCCATGTGCATTCTTCTCTAGAAAATTCTCGCCCGCCGAGCGCAATTATGATGTGGGTAATCGGGAGCTTTTGGCCATGAAGTGGGCATTTGAGGAGTGGCATCATTGGCTTGAGGGTGCTAGACATCGTGTGGTGGTCTTGACTGATCACAAGAATCTCATTTACCTTGAGTCTGCCAGGCGTCTGAATCCTAGACAGGCTCGTTGGTCGTTGTTTTTTTCTCGTTTCAATTTTGTGGTTTCATACCTGCCAGGTTCAAAGAATGTGAAGGCAGATGCTCTTTCCAGGAGTTTTGTGCCTGACTCTCCTGGAGACTCTGGGCCTACTGGTATCCTTAGGGATGGGGTAATATTGTCCGCCGTATCCCCAGACTTGCGACGTGCATTGCAGGAGTTTCAGGCGGATAAACCTGATTGTTGTCCACCAGAAAGACTGTTTGTTCCGGATGATTGGACCAGTAGAGTTATCTCCGAGGTCCATTCTTCTGTGTTGGCTGGTCATCCTGGAATATTTGGTACTAGAGACTTGGTGGCCAGGTCTTTTTGGTGGCCTTCCTTGTCAAGGGATGTGCGCACCTTTGTGCAGTCTTGTGAAGTGTGTGCTCGGGCCAAGCCTTGCTGTTCTCGAGCCAGTGGGTTGTTGTTATCCTTGCCCATCCCGAAGAGGCCTTGGACGCACATTTCCATGGATTTTATTTCTGATCTCCCTGTTTCACAGAAAATGTCCGTTATCTGGGTTGTGTGTGACCGCTTTTCTAAGATGGTTCATTTGGTGCCCTTGCCTAAGTTGCCTTCTTCCTCTGAGTTGGTCCCTTTATTTTTTCAGAACGTGGTTCGTTTGCATGGGATTCCGGAGAATATCGTTTCTGACAGGGGATCCCAGTTTGTGTCTAGATTTTGGCGGACGTTTTGTGCTAAGATGGGCATTGATTTGTCTTTCTCGTCTGCATTCCATCCTCAGACAAATGGCCAGACGGAGCGAACTAATCAGACCTTGGAAACTTATTTGAGGTGTTTTGTTTCTGCTGATCAAGATGACTGGGTTGCCTTTTTGCCACTGGCCGAATTTGCCCTAAATAATCGGGCTAGTTCTGCTACTTTAGTCTCTCCTTTTTTTTGTAATTCGGGGTTTCATCCTCGTTTTTCTTCTGGTCAGGTGGAGTCTTCGGATTGTCCTGGAGTGGACGTGGTGGTGGACAGGCTACATCACATTTGGAATCAGGTGGTGGACAATTTGAAGTTATCTCAGGAGAAGACTCAGCAGTTTGCTAATCGCCGTCGCCGCGCGGGTCCCCGACTTCTTGTTGGGGACTTGGTGTGGTTGTCTTCTCGTTTTGTCCCTATGAAGGTTTCTTCTCCTAAGTTCAAGCCTTGGTTCATCGGTCCTTATAGGATCTCGGAGATTCTTAACCCTGTATCTTTTCGTTTGGATCTCCCAGCATCGTTTGCTATTCATAATGTGTTCCATCGGTCGTTATTGCGGAGGTATGAGGTACCCGTTGTTCCTTCGGTTGAGCCTCCTGCTCCGGTGCTGGTGGAGGGAGAATTGGAGTATGTTGTTGAGAAGATCTTGGATTCTCGCTTTTCCAGACGTAAACTCCAGTATTTGGTTAAGTGGAAGGGTTATGGTCAGGAGGATAATTCCTGGGTGGTCGCCTCCGATGTTCATGCGACTGATTTGGTCCGCGCCTTCCATAGAGCTCATCCTGATCGCCCTGGGGGTTCTCGTGAGGGTTCGGTGACCCCTCCTCAAGGGGGGGGTACTGTTGTGGATTCTGTTTGTGGGCTCCCTCTGGTGGTTACGGCTGGTACTGGGTGACTTTGGTGGGTTGCGGTCTCTGGGTTCCACCTGTCCATCAGAGGCTGGGTGTTTCCTATTTAGCCTGGCCTTTCTGTCATTCCCTTGCCGGCTATCAATGTATTCAGATGTGCTCAGTTTGGTTCCTGCCTACCTGCTCCCAGATCTTTCAGGATAAGCTAAGTGCTGATTTTCAGTTGTTTGGTTTTTTGTCCAGCTTGCTTATTATGTCTCTATGCTAGCTGGTAGCTCTAGTGGACTGAGGTTCTCCCCATGTGCCATGAGTTGGCACATGGGTTCTTGTAATCTCAGGATGGTTTTTTGATTAGGGTTTTTTGCTGACCGCTCAGACCCCTTTTGTATCGTTCTGCTTTCTAGTTTACAGCGGGCCTCAATTTGCTAAACTTATATATATCATCTCTATGTGTGTGCCTTCCTCTCATTTCACCGTCAATACATGTGGGGGGCAACTATACCTTTTGGGGTTCATTCCTCTGGAGGCAAGTGAGGTCTTTATTTTCTCTGCAGTGCTAGTTAGCTCTTAGGCTGGTGCGTGGCGTCTACAACCAACGTAGGCACGCTCCCTGGCTATCTCTAGTTGCGTTTGTCAGGCGTAGGGCAGCGGTCAGCCCAGGTTCCATCACCCTAGAGCTCGTCCGTTATTTATTTGTACTTTGCTTGTCCTGTGCTATCCCTTGCCATTGGGATTCATGACAGTCGGGACCACGTGATCAGAGCTGTATCTGTACAGTCGGGGCCACGTGATCAGTGCTGTATCTGTACGGTCGGGGGCCACGTGTTCAGGGCTATATCTGTACGGTCGGGAACACGTGTTCAGTGCTATATCTGTACGGTCGGGGCCACGTGATCAGTGCTGGATCTGCTACAGCCGGGGCCACGTGTTCAGTGCTGGATCTGCTACAGCCGGGGCCACGTGTTCAGTGCTGGATCTGCTACAGCCGGGGCCACGTGTTCAGTGCTGGATCTGTACGGTCAGGGCCACGTGATCAGTGCTATATCTGTACGGTCAGGGCCAAGTGTTCAGTGCTATATCTGTACGGTCGGGACCACGTGTTCAGTGCTATATCTGTATGGTCGGGACCACGTGTTCAGTGCTATACCTGTATGGTCGGGACCACGTGTTCAGTGCTATACCTGTATGGTCGGGACCACGTGTTCAGTGCTATATCTGCTATGGTCGGGGCCACATGATCAGTGCTATATCTGTACGGTCAGGACCATGTGTTCAGTGCTATATCTGTACGGTCAGGGCCAAGTGTTCAGTGCTATATCTGTACGGTCGGGACCACGTGTTCAGTGCTATACCTGTATGGTCGGGACCACGTGTTCAGTGCTATACCTGTATGGTCGGGACCACGTGTTCAGTGCTATACCTGTATGGTCGGGACCACGTGTTCAGTGCAATATCTGCTATGGTCGGGGCCACATGATCAGTGCTATATCTGTACGGTCAGGACCATGTGTTCAGTGCTATATCTGCTATGGTCGGGGCCACATGATCATTGCTATATCTGTATGGTCGGGACCACGTGTTCAGAGCTATATCTGTACAGTCGGGGCCACGTGATCAGTGCTATATCTGTACGGTCGGGGGCCACATGTTCAGGGCTATATCTGCTATGGTCAGGACCACGTGATCAATGCTATATCTGTACGGTCGGGACCACGTGTTCAGTGTGTGGTGCAGTGACCCACGTTACAGCCAGGGGGCGCAGTGTGCGCGCTTCAAGATGCGTAATGGAGGCATAATGGTGATGAGAGAAAGTCCGGCAGGATTATAAATGGCCGGTATGTGTGTCGCAGAGGAGGTCACTCTGCGCTGTCAATCTGCAGTTAAGTTGGGGTGCTGGGACCTGTAGTTCCACGTGTAGTTGTGTAATGCTAATGGGAGATTGGCAGGGCTAGTGGTGTGAGATGGGCAGGACAAACTAGCCACACACACCCTCACTCCCACCCAGGGGAGTGGTTACAGGTATGTAATGTGACCAGGGTGTGGGTCACATGTACCTGGGAGGTTCCTGTGCAAGGTCCTGGACGGTCGGTGTTGGAGTCTCCTGGTAGTGGAGAAGTCCTGGAAGCACTGAGACCGTGGACCTGATGTATGGTCAGTGTTGGAGGCTCCAGGCTGGTGGAGTCGTCCTGGAAGCACTGTGAGACCATCGACCTGGACGGTTCTGTTGGTTCTGTTGTGGACCTTGGTCTGACGTGGAGTCTACCTGTGGAGCAGGAGTTCCTAAGAGGTAACCCCTGGTATGGGGAAAAAGAGCTATTGCTGAACTGTGCAGTCACCCGGTGACTGGAGGGATACCAGTGTGACCACTGAAGGATTTGTAAAGCCATATATAATGAACTGTTTGTGTTATGGTTTATGACGTTTAATAAACCAGAATAGACTGTTTAAAGTGGAGAAATCGTGCCTGAGTGCTTAAATCCCATGCTAAGCGAGTGTCCCCCAACACACTCAGGTAGCGTATCACCACAAGTGCTATATCTGTATGGTCGGGGGCCACGTGTTCAGGGCTATATCTGTATGGTCGGGGGCCACGTGTTCAGGGCTATATCTGTATGGTCGGGGGCCACGTGTTCAGGGCTATATCTGTATGGTCGGGGGCCACGTGTTCAGGGCTATATCTGTATGGTCGGGGCCAAGTGTTCAGTGCTATATCTGCTACGGTTGGGGCCAAGTGCTCAGTGCTATATCTGCTACAGCCGGGGCCACGTGTTCAGTGCTGGATCTGTACGGTCAGGGCCACGTGATCAGTGCTATATCTGCTACGGTCAGGGCCACGTGATCCGTGCTATATCTGTACGGTCAGGACCACATGTTCAATGCTATATCTGTACTGTCGGGACCACGTGTTCAGTGCTATATCTGCTACGGTCGGGGTCACGTGTTCAGTGCTATATCTGCTACGGTCGGGACCAAGTGTTCAGGGCTATATCTGCTACAGTCGGGGCCACGTGGTCATTGCTATATCTTTACGGTCAGGACCACGTGTTCAGTGCTATATCTGTAAGGTCGGGGCCATGTGTTCAGTGCTATACCTGCTGCAGTTGGGGGCCACATGTTCAGTGCTATATCTGTGCGGTCTGGGGCCACATGATCAGTGCTATATCTGCTATGGTCGGGGCAACATGTTCAGGGCTATATCTGTACGGTCGGGACCATGTGTTCAGTGCTATATCTGTGCGGTCTGGGGCCACGTGTTCAGGCCTATATCTGCTACGGTTGGGGGGCACATGATCAGTGCTCTATCTGCTATGGTCGGGGCAACATGTTCAGGGCTACATATTCTACGGTTGGGGCCACGTGTTCAGTGCATGATCTGCTGCGGTCAGGGGCCGCGTGATCAGTGCTATATCTTCTATGGTTGGGGCCACGTGTTCAGCGCTGGATCTGCTGCTGGAAGCTTTTTTGCCACGTTAATAGACACTTGATTTTGATGTGCTGGTAGTTGATACCACGGGGTCTGTTGTGTTAATTCCTGCAGCGTCCTGATTATGTCGGACATCTCGGCGCCTCGTCCTGTCATCCTATCATGTCAAATCCTCACAATCAGGCACGTACGAAGCTCGGACTCCTGCGCTTCTTATTTGCTGAACTTTGTTTTCTTACTTTTTCAGTCCATCTGTTGTTAAGCATTGACCATTTGCACTGGCTGTAAAGTCTCCATATCTGCTTGTCTGAATGAACGAACCCAGAGGAGACCAGAGAACATATAAGCTGAGCATGGAAAGAGGAGGCCGGGGCCCAGAGAGCCACGTGATCTTAAAGGGATAGGTCATCATTATCTGCTCAGTGGGGGCGACATCCAGCAGCCTAGCCAATCAGCCGCTACCAGCTGGAACTCCTCAGTTGTGAAGCTGCACAGCTCCATTGTCATTACAGTCCAGCACATCCGCTATGTACTGACCCCAAAATTGGACATTTATACAATGTTCAGCCATGGCCAACTGAGCTGTTTTGGCCGACAATGGCTGAGCGATGGGGGTAAAGTACATCGCCCCACACGATCAGTCATTGGTGACTTATCCTATAGATAGACCATGTAGACATGGTCTATCTATAAACCCTTTAAGGATGCAGCCACATGGCGACTGTGGCCACTCCAGAGATGTCTGTGCCGCTGCTACACCACAGCATAATGCGGGAGGACGGAGCCACATTGTGCCCCCCCATGAGTCACAGAGATCCTCGCGGTGCTGACTGTTTCCATCTTGAGGAGCACAATGTGGCTCCATCTCCTGCTGTGACGTGGCAGCTGCCCCCAGCCATCTCCCGACCGGTGTTGTGGCGTCATCTCCTGCTGTGACGTGGCAACAGCCCCCAGTAATCTCTGGCCCCTGGAACGGTGTTGTGGCTCCATCTACTGCTGTGACGTGACAGCGGCCCCCAGCCATCTCCGGCCCGGTGTTGTGACTTCATCCCCTGCTGTGACGTGTCACCGGGCCCCAGCCTCCGGACAGGTGTTGTGGCTCCATCTCCTGCTGTGATGTGGCGGCGGCCCCAGTCATCTCCGGCCTGGTGTTGTGGCTCCATCTGCTGCTGTGACGTGGCAGAGACCCCAGCCATCTCCGGCCTCCAGACAGGTGTTGTGGCTTCATCTCCTGCTGTGAAGTTGGCGGCGGCCCCAGTCATCTCCGGCCTGGTGTTGTGGCTCCATCTCCTGCTGTGACGTGGCGGTGGCCCCAGCCATCTCCGGCCTGGTGTTGTGGCTCCATCTGCTGCTGTGACGTGGCAGCGGACCCCAGCCATCTTCAGCCTCCGGACCGGTGTTGTGACTTCATCTCCTGCTGTGACGTGTCACCGGGCCCCAGCCTCCGGACAGGTGTTGTGGCTCCATCTCCTGCTGTGACGTGGCGGCGGCCCCAGCCATCTCCGGACCGGTGTTGTGACTTCATCTCCTGCTGTGACGAGGCTGCGGACCCCAGCCATCTTCAGCCTCTGGACAGGTGTTGTGGCTCCATCTCCTGCTGTAACGTAGCAGCGGCCCCCAGCCTCCGGCCTGGTGTTGTGGCTCCATCTCCTGCTGTGACGTGGCGGCGGCCCCAGCCATCTCCGGACCGGTGTTGTGACTTCATCTCCTGCTGTGACGAGGCAGCGGACCCCAGCCATCTTCAGCCTCTGGACAGGTGTTGTGGCTCCATCTCCTGCTGTAACGTAGCAGCGGCCCCCAGCCTCCGGACAGGTGTTGTGGCTCCTGTTGTGAATTCCGCTCTTGGGCTCCCTCCGGTGGCTGTAAGTGGCACTATTATGAATTCTGTTCTTGGGCTCCCTCCGGTGGTTATAAGTGGTACGGCTGCTCCTTGGATTTAGCAGTCTGCAGCTGCTTCCACTGATTGTCTTTTTGGGCTCGGCTATTTAGCCTGGCTCTATCCTTCTGTTAGTGCCAGTTGTCAATGTTCCTGGTTGGAGTCACATCTCTGCTTGGATTTCTTTGCTATTCTGACCAGATCATCAAAGATAAGTCCTGGCTTGGTCCTTGGTAGTCCATATGTTGTGGACTTAATAGTTCTGTACATTCTCTGTTTTTTCTAGTCCAGCTTGTCAGTATGGATTTATTCAGTTAAGCTGGAAGCTCTGGAGAAGCAGATTTATCCTCCACACCTTTAGTCAGGTGGTGGAGATTTTTGTAAACTCTGTGGTGGATTTTTCTAGTATTTTTATACTGACCGCACAGTACTCTATCCTGTTCTATCTATCTATCTAGATTGGCCTCCTTTGCTTAATCCTGGTTTCATTCTGTGTATGTCATTTCCCTCTTCACTCACAGTCAATATTTGTGGGGGGCTGCCTATCTTTTGGGGATTTTCTCTGAGGCAAGATAGCTTTCCTGATTCTATCTTTAGGGGTATTTAGTTCTCCGGCTGTGATGAGATGTCTAGGGAGTGACAGGAACATTCCACGGCTACTTCTAGTGTTGTGTTGAGTTTAGCGTCTGCGGTCAGTAAAGGTACCACCTCCTCCAGAGCACGTCCCATGTTGCTCCTAAACCACCAGTTCATAACAGGCTCCATCTCCTGCTGTGACGTGGCGGCGGACCCAGCCATCTCCGGCCTGGTGTTGTCGCTCCATCTGCTGCTGTGACGTGGCGGCGGCCCCAGCCATCTCCGGCCTGGTGTTGTGGCTCCATCTGCTGCTGTGACGTGGCAGAGGCCCCAGCCATCTCCGGCCTGGTCTTGTGGCTCCATCTGCTGCTGTGACGTGACTGAGGCCCCAGCCATCTCCGGCCTCTGGACAGGTGTTGTGGCTTCATCTCCTGCTGTGACGTGGTGGCGGCCCCAGCCATCTCCGGCCTGGTGTTGTGGCTCCTTCTCCTGCTGTGATGTGGCAGAGGCCCCAGCCATCTCCGGCCTCCGGACAGGTGTTGTGGCTTCATCTCCTGCTGTGACGTGGTGGCGGCCCCAGCCATCTCCGGCCTGGTGTTGTGGCTCCATCTCCTGCTGTGACGTGGCCCTAGCCATCTCCGGCCTGGTGTTGTGGCTCCATCTGCTGCTGTGACGTGACAGAGGCCCCAGCCATCTTCAGCCTCCGGACCGGTGTTGTGACTTCATCTCCTGCTGTGACTTCATCTCCTGCTGTGACGTGTCACCATGCCCCAGCCTCCGGACAGGTGTTGTGGCTCCATCTCCTGCTGTGACGTGGCGGCGGCCCCAGCCATCTCCGGACCGGTGTTGTGACTTCATCTCCTGCTGTGACGAGGCAGCGGACCCCAGCCATCTTCAGCCTCTGGACAGGTGTTGTGGCTCCATCTCCTGCTGTAACGCAGCAGCGGCCCCCAGCCTCCGGACAGGTGTTGTGGCTCCATCTCCTGCTGTGACGTGGCGGTGGACCCAGCCATCTCCGGCCTGGTATTGTCGCTCCATCTGCTGCTGTGACGTGGCGGCGGCCCCAGCCATCTCCGGCCTGGTGTTGTGGCTCCATCTGCTGCTGTGACATGGCAGAGGCCCCAGCCATCTCCGGCCTCCGGACAGGTGTTGTGGCTTCATCTCCTGCTGTGACGTAGTGGCGGCCCCAGCCATCTCCGGCCTCGTGTTGTGGCTCCATCTCCTGCTGTGACGTGGCGGCGGCCCCAGCCATCTCCGGCCTGGTGTTGTGGCTCCATCTGCTGCTGTGACGTGGCAGAGGCCCCAGCCATCTCCGGCCTCCGGACAGGTGTTGTGGCTTCATCTCCTGCTGTGACGTGGTGGCGGCCCCAGCCATCTCCGGCCTGGTGTTGTGGCTCCATCTCCTGCTGTGGCGGTGGCCCCCAGCCTGGTGTTGTGGCTCCATCTCCTGCTGTGACGTGGCGGCGGCCCCAGCCATCTCTGGCCTCAGGACTGATGTTGCGCCTGCAGTCTCCATGTGGCCCCGACCGTAATAATCACCAGAGAAATGTCGGCGACCCGAGAGCTGTGGCTGCAATGTGCCAGCATCCGACGGCCGCTGTGCGGGAGCGAAGTCAGACTGCGGTCCGACCTCCACTGGGTCCGAATTACAGGAGGCGGGAGACCCCCATCTGCGAGAGGTGACGTCTGTTGTCGGCTTTGTGCGCCAGTCCTTAGAGGGACAGTCCCGTCTTCACAGATGGAGAATGTCAGAAAGGATTTTTTACATTTGCTGCTTATGAAAATTTTAATCCGTTCTCAAGAAATTATATATTTTTATTTCCAGTTTGTTGCCTAGGAGACCGACCACCACTGCTGTGTAGCCTGTAAGCGCTGAGCCCGGCCAGGATTAGGAGGTGACAGAGCTACAGCGATCACGGACGGCCTCAGATCAGCGCTTACAAGCTCCATAGAAAAGAGCCTGTCAGCTCTGCGTGTTCTCTGTCCATGCCAAAAGGAGAAAAATTCAGAGCAATGATTTATAAAACAAACTTTAATTGCCATAAATAGTACAAAAATATATATCAAAACATTACATTATTTAATGACTAGAGCACAGGATGAATGTCCTCAGGGAGGAAGTGGCACTGGTGGCCACGAAACGTGCGTTGGGGACCATCGCCCGACTGCCCCCTCCTACCTCTGTGTAGTGGTAAGTGCTAGCACCCTCTTTCCACCACCATACTTAATGACATTACTATAGAATCCCACTGTTTTGGGGTGACCTTGGTTGGATAGTGTAGGTGCTTTTCCTTATGCATACCATTACAAGGGTATTTACATCTGGGGGAGTGGGGGGATGGGCGCTTTTCCAGCATTCCTGGGACATTCATCCTGTGCTCTAGTCATTAAATAATGTAATGTTTTGATATATATTTTTGTACTATTTATGGCAATTAAAGTTTGTTTTATAAATCATTGCTCTGAATTTTTCTCCTTTTGGCATGGTTTGTTTTGAGCTGATTTGGTGAGGTCGGGGTCTTTTGGCGTATCTACTGCCAGACCTCGTGCGCTCACAAAATGTATTTGGGAGTTTTGTATTCAGTGTTCTCTGTCCAGCAGCAGTGGTCGGTCTCCAAGGCAACGAGCTGTAAATAAATGTGTTAGTTTCTCCAGGGCAGCTGGGAATCACAATAAGCAGCAGATCCCGCACTTATATCTACGAGAAGGGTCTGACAGCGTCCATTACCAATGTCCGGGGGCCGCTGTTTCCAGGGGACGGGGCGCCATCCGTTCTCTAATCGCCGGCTACAAGAACCATCGTCCTGATTATCAGAACCCGGGAAGAAGCAGGATCCAGGTCCGGGCCCCTACAGAAGACGTGAAGGTGAGGAGCTGGGGGGCCCCGAGGACCCTGACACTGAGGGCCCCATATAGCAGCTCCTGTCGGCTGTGCGCCTCCTCCCGGACCTGGCCTCTATCAGCAGCTGCGCCACAAACATGGCGACCACATCCCGTCACTACAGGAGCCTCTCCCCATCTGTGGCCCCCGATACACATATACGTCTCCGGCCGCCACGCACTGAGGAGAGAAAGCAACACGCGCAGCACGTTGTACGCGGCACGGTACGGAATGACGTCACTGACTGTCAGCTCCCGCCGGAGAGGAGCGAGAAGTACCGGAGCCTGACGTGAGGCGGGAGAGTGCGGAGGTGACGGCGGTGTACTGTATACAGGGGTGGGGCAGCATTATACTGTATACAGGGGCTGGGCAGCATCATGCTGTATATAGGGGCTGGGGCGGCATTATACTGTATACAGGGGCTGGGGCGGCATTATACTGTATACAGGGGCTGGGGCGGCATTATACTGTATACAGGGGCTGGGGCGGCATCATGCTGTATATAGGGGCCGGGGCGGCATTATACTGTATACAGGGGCTGGGGCGGCATTATACTGTATACAGGGGCTGGGGCGGCATTATACTGTATACAGGGGCTGGGGCGGCATTATACTGTATACAGGGGCTGGGGCGGCATCATGCTGTATATAGGGGCTGGGGAGCATTATACTGTATATAGGGGCTGGGGCGGCAGTATACTGTATATAGGAGCTGGGGCAGCATTATACTGTATACAGGGGCTGGGGCGGCATTATACTGTATATGGGGCTGTGGCGGCATTATACTGTATACAGGGGCTGGGGCAGCATTATACTGTATACAGCGGCTGGGGCAGCATTATACTGTATACAGGGGCAGCATTATACTGTATATAGGGGCTGGGGCAGCATTATACTGTATACAGCGGCTGGGGCAGCATTATACTGTATACAGGGGCAGCATTATACTGTATATAGGGCCCGGGGCAGCATTATACTGTATATAGGAGCTGGGGCAGCATTATGCTGTATATAAAGGCTGGGGCGGCATTATACTGTATATAGGGGCTGGGGCAGCATTATACTGTATATAGGGGCTGGGGTACCATTATACTGTATATAGGGGCTTTGGCAGCATACTGTATATAGTGGCTGGGGCGGCATTATACTGTGTATAGGGGCTGGGGCAGCATTATACTGTATACAGGGTCTGGGGCAGCATTATACTGTATATAGGGGCTGGGGCAGCATTATACTGTATATAGGGGCTGGGGCGGCATTATACTGTATACATGGGCTGGAGTAGCATTATACTGTATATAGGGGCTGGGGTGGCATTATACTATGTATAGGGGATGGGGCGGCATACTGTGTATAGGGGCTGGGGCAGCATTATACTGTATATAGGGGCTGGGGCGGCATTATACTTTGTATAGGGGCTGGGCAGCATTATACTGTATATAGAGGCCGCATTATACTGTATATAGGGGCTGGGGAGCATTATACTGTATATAGAGGCATTATACTGTATATAGGGGCTGGGGAGCATTATACTGTATACAGGGGCTGGGGCGGCATTATACTGTATACAGGGGCTGGGGCGGCATTATACTGTATATAGGGGCTGGGGAGCATTATACTGTATACAGGGGCTGGGGCAGCATTATACTGTATATAGGGGCCGGACGTGAGGCGGGAGAGTGCCGAGGTGATGGCGCTGTACTGTATATAGGGGCTGGGGAGCATTATACTGTATATAGAGGCCGCATTATACTGTATATAGGGGCTGGGCGGCATTATACTGTATAGAGGGGCTGGGGCAGCATTATACTGTATATAGGGGCTGGGGAGCATTATACTGTATACAGGGGCTGGGGCAGCATTATACTGTATATAGGGGCCGGAGCCGGACGTGAGGCGGGAGAGTGCCGAGGTGACGGCGCTGTACTATATATAGGAGCTGGGGAGCATTGTACTGTATATAGAGGCCGCATTATACTGTATATAGGGGCTGGGGAGCATTATACTGTATATAGGGGCTGGGCGGCATTATACTGTATGTATAGAAGGACTGGGGCGGCATTATACTGTATATAGGGGTTGGGGCAGCATTATACTGTATATAGGGCTGGGGCGGCATTATGCTGTATATAGAGGAATATGGGGGCAGCATTATACTGTAGATAGGGGAATATGGGGGCAGCATTATACTGTAGATAGGGGAATATGGGGGCAGCATTATACTGTATATAGGGGAATATGGGGGCAGCATTATACTGTATATAGAGGAATATGGGGAAGCATTATACTGTATATAGGGGCTGGAACAGCATTATTCTGAATATGGGGGCAGCATTATGCTGTATATAGGGGCTGGGGAAGCATTATACTGTGTATAGGGGCAGCATTATACTGTATACAGGGGCTGGGGCAGCATTATACTGTATATAGGGGAATATGGGGGCAGCATTATACTGTATATAGGGGCTGGGGCAGCATTATACTGTATATAGAGGAATATGGGGCAGCATTATACTATATACAGGGGCTGGGGCAGCATTATACTGTATATAGGGGCTGGGGCAGCATTATACTGTATATAGAGGAATATGGGGGCAGCATTATACTGTATATAGAGGAATATGGGGGAAGCATTATACTGTATATAGGGGCTGGGGCGGCATTATACTGTATATAGGATCTGGGGCAGCATTATACTGTATACAGAGGAATATGGCGGCAGCATTATACTGTATCTAGGGGCTGGGGAAGTATTATACTGTATATAGGGGAATATGGGGGCAGCATTATACTGTATCTAGGAGCTGGGGGAGCATTATACTGTATATAGGAGAATATGGGGGCAGCATTATACTGTATCTAGGGGCTAGGGCAGCATTATACTGTATATAGGGGCTGGGGCAGTATTATACTGTATATAGGGGAATATGGGGCAGCATTATACTGTATATAGAGGCTGGGGCAGTATTATACTGTATGTAGGGGCTGGAGCAGTATTATACTGTATATAGGGGCTGGGGCAGTATTATACTGTATATAGGGGCTGGGGCAGGATTATACTATATATAGGGGCAGCATATACTGAATATAGCGGAATATGGGGCAGCATTATACTGTATATAGCGGAATATGGGGGCAGCATTATACTGTATATAGCGGAATATGGGGGCAGCATTATACTGTGTGTAGGGGCTGGGGCAGCATTATACTGTATATACGGGTTGGGGCAGCATTATACTGTGTATAGGGGTTGGGGTAGCATACTGTATATAGGGGCTGGGGCAGCATTATACTGTATATAGGGGCTGGGGCAGCATTATACTGTATCTAGGGGCAGGATTATACTGTATATAGGGGCTGGGGCAGCATTAAACTATATAGGGATTGAGGCAGCATTATACTGTATATAGGGGTTGGGGCAGCATTATACTGTATATAGGGGTTGGGGCAGCATTATACTGTATATAGGGGTTGGGGCAGCATTATACTGTATATAGGGGATGGGGCGGCATACTGTATATAGGAGATGGGGCGGCATTATACTCTGTATAGGGGCTGGGGCAGCATTATACTGTATATAGGGGCTGGGGCAGCATTATACTGTATACAGGGGCTAGGGCAGCATTATAAAGTATACAGGGGCTGGGGCAGCATTATACTGTATAAAGGGGCTGGGGCAGCATTATACTGTATATAGGGGCTGGGGCAGCATTATACTGTATATAGGGGCTGGGGCGGCATTATACTGTTTATAGGGGCTGGGGCAGCATTATACTGTATATAGAGGCCGCATTATACTGTATATAGGGGCTGGGGAGCATTATACTGTATATAGAGGCTGCATTATACTGTATACAGGGGCTGGGGAGCATTATACTGTATACAGGGGCTGGGGCGGCATTATACTGTATACAGGGGCTGGGGCGGCATTGTACTGTATATAGGACTGGGGCAGCATTATACTATATATAGGGGCTGGGGAGCATTATACTGTATACAGGGGCTGGGGAGCATTATACTGTATATAGGGCTGGGGCAGCATTATACTGTATACAGGGGCTGGGGAGCATTATACTGTATACAGGGGCTGGGGCGGCATTATACTGTATATAGGGCTGGGGCGGCATTATACTGTATACAGGGGCTTGGGCAGCATTATACTGTATATAGAGGCCGGAGCCGGACGTGAGGCGGGAGAGTGCCGAGGTGACGGTGCTGTACTGTATATAGGGGCTGGGGAGCATTATACTGTATATAGGGGCTGGGCGGCATTATACTGTATAGAGGGACTGGGGTGGCATTATGCTGTATATAGAGGAATATGGGGGCAGCATTATACTGTATATAGGGGAATATGGGGGCAGCATTATACTGTATATAGGGGCTGGGGCAGCATTATACTGTATATAGAGGAATATGGGGGAAGCATTATACTGTATATAGAGGAATATGGGGGCAGCATTATACTGTATATAGGGGCTGGGGTAGCATTATACTGTATATAGGGGCTGGGACAGCATTATACTGAATATAGGGGCAGCATTATGCTGTATATAGGGTCTGGGGCAGCATTATACTGTATATAATGGTTGGGGCGGCATTATGCTGTACATAGAGGAATATGGGGGCAGCATTATACTGTATATAGGGGAATATGGGGGCAGCATTATACTGTATATAGGGGCTGGGGCGGCATTATACTGTATATAGAGGAATATGGGGGAAGCATACTGTATATAGAGGAATATGGGGGCAGCATTATACTGTATATAGGGGCTGGGGTAGCATTATACTGTATATAGGGGCTGGGACAGCATTATACTGAATATAGGGGCAGCATTATGCTGTATATAGAGGAATATGGAGGCAGCATTATACTGTATATATTGGCTGGGGCAGCATTATACTGTATATAGAGGAATATGGGGCAGCATTATACTGTTTACAGGGGCTGGGGCAGCATTATACTGTATATAGGGGAATATGGGGGCAGCATTATACTGTATACAGGGGCTGGGGCAGCATTATACTGTATATAGGGGCTGGGACAGCATTATACTGTATATAGGGCCTGGGACAGCATTATACTGTGTATATAGAGGAATATGGGGGCAGCATTATACTGTATATAGAGGAATATGGGGGTAGCTGTTGTGATTTTGCTTTTTGCTCCCTCTAGTGGTCATTAGTGATTTGACTCTGGAGCGTCTGTCTTTTCCTATATCCTCACCTGGGCCGTTAGTTCAGGGGCGTTGCTATATAAGCTCCCTGGACCTTCAGTTCAATGCCTGGCATCGTTGAAATCAGAGCTAATCTGTTGTGCTCTTGTCCTCTGATCCTGGTTCCTGTTTTTCAAGCTAAGTCTGCTTCCTTGCTTTTTGCTTTTGTTTTGTTTGGTATTTTTGTCCAGCTTGTTCCTATCTGTATCCTGACCTTTGCTGGAAGCTCTAGGGGGCTGGTGTTCTCCCCCCGGACCGTTAGACGGTTCGGGGGTTCTTGAATCTCCAGCGTGGATTTTTATAGGGTTTTTGTTGACCAGATAAGTTATCTTGCTATATTCTGCTATTAGTAAGCTGGCCTCTCTTTGCTGAACCTGGTTCATTTCTGTGTTTGTCATTTCCTCTTACCTCACCGTTATTATTTGTGGGGGGCTTGTATCTTGCTTTGGGGTCCCTTTCTCTGGAGGCAAGAGAGGTCTTTGTTTTCTTCTCCTAGGGGTAGTTAGATTCTCCGGCTGGCGCGAGTCATCTAGCGATCACCGTAGGCATGATCCCCGGCTACTTCTAGTGTTGGCGTTAGGAGTAGCTATTTGGTCAACCCAGTTACCACAGCCCTATGAGCTGGATTTTTGTATCTTGCAGACTTACACGTTCCTCTGAGACCCTGTCCACTGGGGTCATAACAGGTAGCATTATACTGTATATAGGGGCTGGGGCGGCATTATACTGTATATAGGGGCTGGGGCGGCATTATACTGTATATAGGGGCTGGGGCGGCATTATACTGTATATAGGGGCTGGGGCAGCATTATACTGTATATAGGGGCTGGGCAGCATTATACTGTATATAGAGGAATATGGGGGCAGCATTATACTGTATACAGCGGAATATGGCGATGTCACGAACCCCTGACCGCTTCCACCAATATGTCAGGGATCCACACCGTGACCGTCACCCCTACGTCACGGATCGGGGTGACTTTAGGCTAACAGACCGCTATCACATGTGCAGGGGGGCTTATCTTCATTATGCCTCCACTCCACAATGTGATAAAAAGACACACACAAGGCTATTGACCTCTTAGGCCATGTTCACACATAGCGGTTTTTACCACGGATCCGCGGCGATTTTGATGCTGCGGGTCCGCAGCAGTTTCCATAGCGTTTCCATTTACATGTAAACCCTATGGAAACCGCAAACCGCTGTGCACATGCTGCGGAAAAAAACGCGCAGAAACGCAGCGGTTTAAAACCCGCAGCATGTCACTTCTTTGTGCAGAATCGCAGCGATTCTGCACACATAGAAATGCATTGAACCGCTTACTTCCCGCATGGGGCTGTGCCCACGTTGCGGGAAGTAAGCGGCTAATGTGCAGGTGGTACCCGGGGTGGAGGAGAGGAGACTCTCCTCCAGGCCCTGGGAACCATATTTGGGGTAAAAAAAAGAATAAAAATAAAAAATCATGTTATACTCACCTCTCAGCGCTGCACGCGGCCGTCCGGTCAGAGTTGCTGTGCGAACAAGACCTGCGGTGACGTCGCGGTCACATGACCGTGACGTCACGAAGGGTCCTTCTCGGCACAGCATCTTTGGAACCGGAGCGCCGGGTGCAGCGCCCAGGAGATCCGGACATCAGAGGGTGAGTATAACCAAATTTTATTATTTTTAATATTACTATTGATGCTGCATATGCAGCATCAATAGTATAGGCGGAAACCCGCAGCGGAAACCGCGGAACAAACCGCGATAAATCTGCAGGGATAACCTCAGCGGTTTTGCCCTGCAGATTTATCAATTCCGCTGCGGGAGAACCCACAGAGGGACGTCGCAAAGTGTGAACATGGCCTTAGTTTACAGCAGGGGCTTATTCTAGGTATCCCACTGCTCTTCAATATACCATGAACTGCAGGGACTTATGTATCCCGCTTACAGTTCCACTTAACCCTTGCAGCTCTCTGGCGCCACCCTTACTCTCAGGTCAAATTAGGTACTGCACCTAGGGTAACTGGTCGCCAGAAAGGCTGCCTGCTATGTACTGGCTATTGGGCACGCTGCAGCGATGCGATAAACTACTCCCGCTCAGGCAGGAACAATAATTATAAACGCCGCAGTCGCTACACATCACCCAAAAGTCTGCACACTATCGCTGCCACCAGCTCCGATTAAACGGGTCCGAAGCTAACCCAACACAGTAGCGTAATTCCCTTCAGGAGACAGGGTACGTTTAGAGCATGGAGAATGAACTGGTATTAAATATTATACTCATAAAGTTTATGCAGTGTTTATATCAAAATATTTTACAAAGATGTTACAAATGAGACAATTGCAAATATGTACAAGGTAATTATAACAAAGAGGATTAAAGGAGAGAAGATAACACTCACATGTTCTTAGTTCATATCAGTCCAGGCAAAAACCATGCTGGTGGGCGGAGCTCCCAAAAATCCCAATGCATGAGGTACAGCTCTTCAGATCAGACTCCCATGTTCTTCCAGCAACAGACTCACCGCTGGAGTCTGGCCAAAACAGTTATAGCTCAGCTTGGTAACATCACCAAAAAGGGCTGGCTTTTCCAAACCCTCCTACCTCTTCAGTTTTACTAACTGTGCATTAAATATATCTGATGCCCGTAACTTCGCTACCAAACATGTCATAATCATACCACACCCAGCATTCATCTCGTATTATCGCTAGCATTCTAGTGAGATCAAATATGTCCTATTTGGGATGTATATTTACAGAGAAATCCCTACTTCTTTACCTGATTGAGTTAGAAGCTCATGTTTAGAGTGCTGGATAGATGCTCCAATGGAGATTAAAAATATATTTTTTCGTGGTCCTATCTTAAATGGTTGGCCTAATATCTTACAAAACCAGAACAAAGGACTTTCATGATTCTGGAAGTTTCTAATCCAGTTAACGCTGGTCACTTTCCACTACAGGAAATGCCGGTCGTAAATACCTTGGCAAGGGGGATGAGGGCTTGTGAGCTGAAAGTCAGGCTGTTGCTGAATCACTCCAAGGAGGGGGGCTTAGCCCACAGCATGCTAGCAAGAGAACTAAACTTATGATATTTCATACCATCGTGACACCTCCCCCTTTTGGAGTGCGCTAGGGAGGTAGAACCCCACGGTATGCCTCCATGCGCACCTCAGTAGCTTCACCCTGGCGGGACAGTCCATCTGCATTCCCATGCTCCCTGCCCGCTTTGTGTTCAATGGTGAAGTCAAATTGCTGAAGGGCAAGGCTCCAGCGTAGCAACCTGCCGTTGGTTCCACACATGGCGTTTAGCCAGCGCAGAGGGTCGTGGTCGGTCACCACAGTGAAGGTGCGACCGTACAAGTAGGGCTGCAAGCGCTGCAGGGCCCAGACTATGGCCAGGCACTCCTTCTCAATGGTGGAGTAGGCCACTTCCCTCGGCAAAAGTTTCCGGCTCAGGTACAACACGGGGTGCTCTTGGTCCTCCGAGTCAACCTGGCTGAGCACAGCACTGAGGCCAAACTCGCTGGCATCAGTCTGTACCAAGAACGGTCGACTGCTGTCGACTGCTTTCAACACAAGGGCGTTGCACAGTGCGGTTTTCAACGCGTGGAAGGCCCCCTCACAGCCATCTGTCCAGTTGACGATGTGGGGTAGCTTCTTCCTGGTGAGGTCCGTCAAAGGTTTTGCCAGGCTACTATAGTGCTGCACAAAGCGCCTATAGTACCTTGCAGTGCCCAGGAAGGACATCACCTGTTTCTTGGTCCCAGGAGTGGGCCAGTTCACGATCGCGCCCACTTTCTCAGGCTCTGGCTTTAGGGTGCCTCCGCCTACCCGGTGCCCCAGGTAGTGGACCTCCCTCATGCCCATCTGGCACTTTCCGGGCTTGATAGTCAGTCCTGCTTGGTGAATTCGCCTGAGCACCTCCTCGAGATGCTGCAGGTGTTCCTCCCAGGAGGGACTGAAGATGGCAATGTCATCCAAGTACGCCACGGCGTACTTCTCCAGTCCCTGAAGCAGGAGGTTGACCATCCGCTGGAAAGTGGCAGGGGCATTCTGCATGCCGAAGGGCATGACCGTGGACTCGTACAGTCCAAAGGGTGTGATAAAGGCGGACTTCTCCTGCGCCTCGGGGCTCAGGGGAATCTGCCAGTATCCTCAGATCCATTATTGTCAGGTATTTTGCGCCAGCTAACTTCTCAAGCAGCTCCTCGATGCGCGGCATTGGGTGCGCGTCAGAGGCTGTAATGGCGTTGAGCCCCCTGTAGTCCACGCAGAACCGGGTGGTCCGGTCCTTCTTTGGCATGAGAACTACAGGTGAGGCCCACGCGCTCTTTGACCGTCGAATCACCCCCAGCCGTAACATCTCATCGATCTCCTGGCGCATAATCTGCTGCACCTGGTCAGAGATTCGATAGGGTGTTCGCCGTAGTGGGGCGTGATTCCCGGTGTCCACCTCGTGGATGGCTAACTCAGTCCTTCCAGGCCGGTTGGAGAACACAACCCGGAAGGGTTCCAGGGTGGTTTGCAACTGCAACCGCTGTGGTTCATCTAGCGAGGCGCTTACCTCCACGTCCTCAATGGACCCATTGGCCTTGGCTTGGGCCAGCATGTCCAGGAGGGTGTCTTCCTCCCCGTCTTCGGGTGCGCTGCAGACCGGTAGGACGAAAGGTTCACGTTCGTGAGGAGCCTTCATCATGTTGACGTGAAAGGCCTTTCGCCTACCCTGAGCGTGGTCAAGCGTGACCACGTAGGTTACCGGGTTGAGCTGTTGGTGGACGACGTACGGGCCCTCCCAGGCTGCCTGAAGCTTATCCGTTGGTACGGGGACCAGCACCCACACCTTTTGACCCATGTGGTAGGTCCGCTCCCGGGCGTTCTGGTCGTACCAGTGCTTCTGATCAGCCTGAGCCTGCATCATGTTGTCATGCACCAACTGCATCAAGGTCTGCATCTTGTCACGGAAGCGCATGACATACTCCACTAGGGACACTTCAGAAGGGTTCGGCTCCTCTTCCCAGGATTCTCTTACCAACCCAAGGGGTCCCCGGACTCGCCTGCCGTACAGGAGCTCGAAGGGGGAGAACCCCGTCGAGGCCTGCGGAACCTCTCGGTAAGCGAATAGCAGGTGTGGGAGGTACCGCTCCCAGTCGCGCCCTTGTGTCTCAACCAGCATGCGTAGCATCTGTTTGAGGGTACCATTGAAGCGTTCACACAAGCCATTGGTCTGTGGGTGATACGCACTCGATACCAGGTGCTTCACCTGCATTCTCTTACAGAGAGCCTCCATTAGGCGAGACATAAATTGGGTCCCTTGATCAGTAAGCATTTCCCTGGGAACTCCTACACGTGAAAAGATGGCCAACAGGGCATCCGCCACCTTATCTGCCCTAGTTGAAGACAGAGCTACTGCCTCTGGGTACCGGGTAGCGTAATCTACCACAGTAAGAATATATCGCTTTCCAGAGCTGCTGGGGACGGCCAGCGGGCCCACAATGTCCACCGCGATCCTCTGGAAAGGCTCCTCTATCACTGGCAAAGGGATCAGGGGAGCCTTAAGAGCAGGCCCCGCCTTCCCCACTCTTTGACAGGTGACACAGGAGCGGCAGTAGTTTGACACATCTGTCCCCATCTTAGGCCAATAGAAGTGTTGAGACAGCCGGGCCTTAGTTTTGCTGATCCCCAAGTGTCCAGCTAGCGGGATCTCATGGGCAATCCGCAACAACTCACCCCGGAACTGCTGCGGGATGACCAGCTGTCTTTCCCTCAACCACTCCTTTTGTGATTCTCCAGGTACTGTCTCCCGGTACAGCCTTCCTCCTTCCCAGAACACCTCCTTATCAGTCTCGGAGAATGGTTTCCCGGCGAGTTGTCTCAAACTCTCTAGGCTCGCATCTGTGTGCAGAGCGGCCTGAAACTCCTGGCTAGGGGAAGCCAGAAGCGACGTCAGGGTCCCTTCCCCACGGGAACCCTCTTGGACCTGCTCTGGGTCCACCTCTGGTCCAGTCACAGTGATGACTGAGGAGGGTCCGGAAGTCAGACAGTTATCTGCGTTCCGGGCACTCTGACTGCGGGTGACAGCAGCTACGTAGGCTGTCTCCCCGGGGATTTCTACAGACCCATCAGCCAACGCTGCTATGGGCTCTACCTCCCCATCCACCCCCATCACCGCAGAAGCATTGCTACTTATGGGCCAGTTACCTTCCTCGGTGGCACTGGTCAATTGCATGGCATCACCTTTCTCACGGTTCCCATGCTGCTCCCCATTTCCTGTAGCACCAACACTTGCCCCTGCCAGGGGTTCCTCAGCCGTCTCACTCCGCAGAGCGACGTGGCTGAGCACTCCAGTACCTATGGACACATCAACTTTCACAGAAAAATCATTATCAGGTTCAGCTGGCACAGGTACAACATTTTCACCATCAATCCTAGGGAAAAAATGGTTAACAGATGCATCATTACAAGATAAAGCATGGTCAGGTAACACATGCGATTTCCCATCATCATCATCGCCGGGGTTAACTTTACCCTCATTAGTAGATTGGGGAGGGGTGTCAATGACGAAGTGTGCCACCAACCTCCCCAAATCAGTCCCCAACAAAACATCAGTGGGCAAATTATCAGACAGCCCCACTTCCACTTCCTGGGGTGCTCCCGGCACCCCAATCAATATAAACCCGGGCCATTGGCAAGGGACAGCTGATGCCCCCAATCCCAGTGACAGTTAGGGTTTTCCCCGGAATGATTTCTTCAGGGGCCGCCATTTCGGGTCGGATGAGGGTTCGTTCAGCCCCGGTGTCCTTGAGGCCTGTAGCAACATGACCTCCCACAGTGACGTGCTGTACATTGTCACACACCCTCCCAACCACATCACCCACCAAAAGAACTGCTGCATTAGGCCCTGGGGCCTTGGCTGGGAGGTTCTTCTGCTTGTTTGGACAGAAGGTACTGATATGACCAGGCTGCCTGCAGTGGTAACACTGGCGAAGTTCGGTGGTAGGTCCGGTGCTGTTGGCCACGGGGACAGGACCTCTGGTGTGTTGGCTGGCAGGGGTACTGGCGTTGGTTGCAGGCTTACCCCCTCTCCAGCTGGTGGTGACTGGCTTCCGCACTTCCGATCTACGGTTGGCCTCATAGGCATCGTCAATCTGCGATGCTTTCGTCACGTCTTTGGTTCTCTGTCCATCACGAACTGTCGCACCTCAGCTGCGCAAAGATGGAAGAACTGGTCTTTGATCATCAGGTCTCGCAGCTGTGCAAAGGTGGTCACTGACAGTTCTTGGGTCCACTGGTCAAAGTGGGTCCCCAGTCCATGCACCACATCACTGTAACTGTCGTGTGGGCCACGTTGGAGGGTCCGGAACTTTTTACGGTACACCTCGGGTGTAAGCTGGTACTTGGCTATGACGGGTTGCTTGATGGCCTCATAGTCACCATCTTGTTCTTGAGGGAGTGCAGCAAACGCCTCCATAGCTTTGCCTCTCAGTCCTGGTGTCAGGTATCGTGCCCATTCATCTGTAGGCAGTCGGTACTGTCTGCAGGCTTTCTCAACGGCCCGCAGAAAAGTGTCCGAGTCCCCATCCTTTTCCATAACGGGGAAGTGATCGGGCTGGGGCTTCGGTGTCTGAGCGCTGCTGGGCTCACGGCCGGACTGGGACGACCCCTGCATTTGCAGTCGGGCTAACTGCAGCTGGTACTCCCGCTCCGCTTGGGCCTCTCGCTCGGCTCGCTGGGCCTCTCGCTCGGCTCGGGCCTCGGCCTCCTGCCGGTATTGCTGAATCAGCTGCCGACGTCCCTCATGGTCGTCAGTGTGGAATTCTTTCAAGGCCGCCTGCAGGTGGGGGTCCAATTCGCCCGGATTGCTAACAGGGCCAGCATTCAGTGGTTGGACCTCTGCTGCAGCACCATGTTCGCTGGTGCTGGCTTCTGCGGCCTCTGGGCTCTGTGAGTGGTCTAGAGCGGCTTCCCATTGCATCAGAACTGCGACCAGTTGGCTTTTGTTTTTGCCTGCATAGTCAATGTGCTGTGACTTGCATAAGGCAACAAGGGTGTCTCTGGTCTGCTGCTCATAAAAGGTTTTTCCCAGCCCAACCATGGTTGCCAAATAAAAGATAGGATAGAAAAACGAAGAGAAAGGGAGGGGATAATTACCAGTACACAATTGTCTCAAGTCTAATAAACACTGAGTTCGTTCTCCAAACTTATTTGCGCAGAGTCCTCGCAAGAGGACTGCAAGTTTTTAGTGAGAGGAATGATTGCTCAAACCAAATCACTAATGCACTAATATCCCACTGCCTTGCCACCAATTTGTCACGAACCCCTGACCGCTTCCACCAATATGTCAGGGATCCACACCGTGACCGTCACCCCTACGTCACGGATCGGGGTGACTTTAGGCCAACAGACGGCTATCACATGTGCAGGGGGGCTTATCTTCGTTATCCCTCCACTCCACAATGTGATAAAAAGACACGCACAAGGCTATTGACCTCTTAGTTTACAGCAGGGGCTTATTCTAGGTATCCCACTGCTCTTCAATATACCATGAACTGCAGGGACTTATGTATCCCGCTTACAGTTCCACTTAACCCTTGCAGCTCTCTGGCGCCACCGTTACTCTCAGGTCAAATTAGGTACTGCACCTAGGGTAACTGGTCGCCAGAAAGGCTGCCTGCTATGTACTAGCTATTGGGCACGCTGCAGCGACGCGATAAACTACTCCCACTCAGGCAGGAACAATAATTATAAACGCCGCAGTCGCTACCCATCACCCAAAAGTCTGCACACTATCGCTGATACCAGCTCCGATTAAACGGGTCCGAAGCTAACCCAACACAGTAGCGTAATTCCCTTCAGGAGACAGGGTACGTTTAGAGCATGGAGAATGAACTAGTATGAAATATTATACTCATAAAGTTTATGCAGTGTTTATATCAAAATATTTTACAAAGATGTTACAAATGAGACAATTGCAAATATGTACAAGGTAATTATAACAAAGAGGATTAAAGGAGAGAAGATAACACTCACATGTTCTTAGTTCATATCAGTTCAGGCAAAAACCATGCTGGTGGGCGGAGCTCCCAAAAATCCCAATGCATGAGGTACAGCTCTTCAGATCAGACTCCCATGTTCTTCCAGCAACAGACTCACCGCTGGAGTCTGGCCAAAACAGTTATAGCTCAGCTTGGTGACATCACCAAAAAGGGCTGGCTTTTCCAAACCCTCCTACCTCTTCAGTTTTACTAACTGTGCATTAAATATATCTGATGCCCGTAACTTCGCTACCGAACATGTCATAATCATACCACACCCAGCATTCATCTCGTATTATCGCTAGCATTCTAGTGAGATCAAATATGTCCTATTTGGGATGTATATTTACAGAGAAATCCCTACTTCTTTACCTGATGGAGTTAGAAGCTCATGTTTAGAGTGCTGGATAGATGCTCCAATGGAGATTAAAAATATATTTTTTCGTGGTCCTATCTTAAATGGTTGGCCTAATATCTTACAAAACCAGAACAAAGGACTTTCATGATTCTGGAAGTTTCTAATCCAGTTAACGCTGGTCACTTTCCACTACAGGAAATGCCGGTCGTAAATACCTTGGCAAGGGGGATGAGGGCTTGTGAGCTGAAAGTCAGGAATTTGCAGCTACGAGCTGTTGCTGAATCACTCCAATGAGGGGGGCTTAGCCCACAGCATGCTAGCAAGAGAACTAAACTTATGATATTTCATACCATCGTGACAGGCGGCAGCATTATACTGTATCTATGGGCTGGGGAAGCATTATACTGTATATAGGGGAATATGGGGGCAGCATTATAATGTATCTAGGGGCTGGGGCAGCATTATACTGTATATAGGCTGGGGCAGCATTATACTGTATATAGGGGCTGGGGCAGTATTATACTGTATATAGGGGAATATGGGGCAGCATTATACTGTATATAGAGGCTGGAGCAGCATTATACTGTATATAGGGGCTGGGGCAGTATTATACTGTATATAGGGGCTGGGGCAGCATTATAATGTATATAGGGGCTGGGGCAGCATTATACTGTATATAGGGGCTGGGCAGCATTATACTGTATCTAGGGGCTGTGGCAGGATTATACTATATATAGGGGCAGCATATACTGAATATAGCGGAATATGGGGCAGCATTATACTGTATATAGCGGAATATGGGGGCAGCATTATACTGTATATAGCAGAATATGGGGGAAGCATTATACTGTGTATAGGGGCTGGGGCAGCATTATACTGTATATAGAGGTTGGGGCAGCATTATACTGTGTATGGGTCAGCATTATACTGTGTATAGGGGCTGGGTCAGCATTATACTCTATATAGGGGCAGCATTATACTGTATATAGGGATTGGGGCAGCATTATACTGTATATAGGGATTGGGGCAGCATTATACTGTATATAGGGGTTGGGGCAGCATTATACTGTATATAGGGGTTGGGGCAGCATTATACTGTGTATAGGGGTTGGGGCAGCATTATAGTATATATAGGGGTTAGGGCAGCATTATACTGTGTGTAGGGGTTGGGGCAGCATTATAGTGTATATAGAGGTTGAGGCAGCATTATACTGTATATAGGGGCTGGGGAAGCATTATACTGCATATAGGGGCTGGGGCAGCATTATACTGTATATAGAGGAATATGGTGGCAGCATTATACTGTATATAGGGGCTGGGGCAGCATTATACTGTGTATAGGGGTTGGGGCAGCATTATAGTGTATATAGAGGTTGGGGCAGCATTATACTGTATATAGGGGCTGGGGAAGCATTATACTGCATATAGGGGCTGGGGCAGCATTATACTGTATATAGAGGAATATGGTGGCAGCATTATACTGTATATAGGGGCTGGGGCAGCATTATACTGTGTATAGGGGTTGGGGCAGCATTATAGTGTATATAGGGGTTGAGGCAGCATTATGCTGTGTGTGTGTGTATATATATATATATATATATATATATATATGTATATATACAGTGGGGCAAAAAAGTATTTAGTCAGTCAGCAATAGTGCAAGTTCCACCACTTAAAAAGATGAGAGGCGTCTGTAATTTACATCATAGGTAGACCTCAACTATGGGAGACAAACTGAGAAAAAATAATCCAGAAAATCACATTGTCTGTTTTTTTATCATTTTATTTGCATATTATGGTGGAAAATAAGTATTTGGTCAGAAACAAAATTTAATCTCAATACTTTGTAATATATCCTTTATTGGCAATGACAGAGGTCAAATGTTTTCTGTAAGTCTTCACAAGGTTGCCACACACTGTTGTTGGTATGTTGGCCCATTCCTCCATGCAGATCTCCTCTAGAGCAGTGATGTTTTTGGCTTTTCGCTTGGCAACACGGACTTTCAACTCCCTCCAAAGGTTTTCTATAGGGTTGAGATCTGGAGACTGGCTAGGCCACTCCAGGACCTTGAAATGCTTCTTACGAAGCCACTCCTTCGTTGCCCTGGCGGTGTGCTTTGGATCATTGTCATGTTGAAAGACCCAGCCACGTTTCATCTTCAATGCCCTTGCTGATGGAAGGAGGTTTGCACTCAAAATCTCACGATACATGGCCCCATTCATTCTTTCATGTACCCGGATCAGTCGTCCTGGCCCCTTTGCAGAGAAACAGCCCCAAAGCATGATGTTTCCACCACCATGCTTTACAGTAGGTATGGTGTTTGATGGATGCAACTCAGTATTCTTTTTCCTCCAAACACGACAAGTTGTGTTTCTACCAAACAGTTCCAGTTTGGTTTCATCAGACCATAGGACATTCTCCCAAAACTCCTCTGGATCATCCAAATGCTCTCTAGCAAACTTCAGACGGGCCCGGACATGTACTGGCTTAAGCAGTGGGACACGTCTGGCACTGCAGGATCTGAGTCCATGGTGGCGTAGTGTGTTACTTATGGTAGGCCTTGTTACATTGGTCCCAGCTCTCTGCAGTTCATTCACTAGGTCCCCCCGCGTGGTTCTGGGATTTTTGCTCACCGTTCTTGTGATCATTCTGACCCCACGGGGTGGGATTTTGCGTGGAGCCCCAGATCGAGGGAGATTATCAGTGGTCTTGAATGTCTTCCATTTTCTAATTATTGCTCCCACTGTTGATTTCTTCACTCCAAGCTGGTTGGCTATTGCAGATTCAGTCTTCCCAGCCTGGTGCAGGGCTACAATTTTGTTTCTGGTGTCCTTTGACAGCTCTTTGGTCTTCACCATAGTGGAGTTTGGAGTCAGACTGTTTGAGGGTGTTTTACAGGTGTCTTTTTATACTGATAACAAGTTTAAGCAGGTGCCATTACTACAGGTAATGAGTGGAGGAAAGAGGAGACTCTTAAAGAAGAAGTTACAGGTCTGTGAGAGCCAGAAATCTTGATTGTTTGTTTCTGACCAAATACTTATTTT
The DNA here is from genome assembly GCF_051348905.1 of Ranitomeya variabilis. Taxonomy (NCBI): domain Eukaryota; kingdom Metazoa; phylum Chordata; class Amphibia; order Anura; family Dendrobatidae; genus Ranitomeya; species Ranitomeya variabilis. Next base: position 378,450,316 of record NC_135233.1, on the reverse strand, counting down.
CCACCATAATATGCAAATAAAATGATAAAAAAACAGACAATGTGATTTTCTGGATTTTTTTTTCTCAGTTTGTCTCCCATAGTTGAGGTCTACCTATGATGTAAATTACAGACGCCTCTCATCTTTTTAAGTGGTGGAACTTGCACTATTGCTGACTGACTAAATACTTTTTTGCCCCACTGTATATATATATATATATAGGGACTGGGGCGGCATTATACTGTATATAGGGTTGGGGCAGCATTATACTGTGTATAGGGGTTGGGGCAGCATTATACTGTGTATAGGGGTTGGTGCAGCATTATACTGTATATAGGGGTCGGTCACTGCTCCATCGACTCTTGTCTGCAGATCTGATTGTGTCTTCATCATGCTGAGGAGATCGCAGAGCCATCGACACCGCAGGAAGGTGATGCAGCCAGAAAAGTGTCCTGCAGCTGCTTATCCATCCCCCCAAAGTGGACCTTCATGTCCTCCTGTCCCCCAGCGTAAGAGGCCTGCAACTGCTCCTGCACAGAGTGGACCTTCATCTCATCGTACCCCCCAGAGTAAGACAAATTTGCAGCTTTATTAAATCCTCATTCTGTGCAGGCAGATACACACATCTGTGCTGCAGACGGCGGCCACTAGCGGGCGCACATTGTATGCTGATGTGTACAGGATAGCTGAGTCCCTGTGTAATTTATATACATCGTCTCCCCAAGTGGTCACTGCAGGAAGATTCATTGTAAGCTGTGATGTGTCCTCACCAGGCAGACCAGTCACCAGCCGCAGGCAGCACAAGCAGCAGATATACCGGCATGAAAACCAAACACTGATGGAAATAAGAAAGTACCAGAACTCCACCAGATTGCTCATCCAGAGACGCCCGTTTGCCACACTGGTGAGTGGTTTGGTCTCGGCTGCTTGTCTGGATCTTCTGTTTCTAGTGATCAGTGGGACAAGTCTTGTGTCTTTCCATTCTTGTAGGTGAGACAAGTCTGCATGGAGTATTCCTGCGGCATGGTGTACTCCTGGCAAAGCTCAACAATAACGGCGCTACAGGAGGTCAGAGTCCTATCCTACAGCACGGACATGATAATGGGGCGCTGAGTACGGACACCTCTATTTTACTCATATTGATGGGGACCTGCACACTCCTCTCAGTTATCCTAGTACATCCTGTGTCCATTGCGGTGTATGGAGTCGGGTCATTCCCTGAGCGCGCTCCTCACGTCAGAAGTTGATAGTTGTATGTAAAGACGACCTGTCACTTGCTTAAAATATTTGAGTTAGTTGAATACCTCTTAAAAATCCCTGATCTCCCCTGATTCTGCTGCTCTTTTCTTTTTTTTTTTCGCTGCTTCGCTCCATTGCAGAGCTATTTATATTTTCTTCTGTAGCACAACATGTGAAATCTCTGTCTGCTCTCCAACTGGGCATTTCTCCAGAGTCTTCTCTGGGGTGGCACTGTCAGCCCTCCCTCCCTCCTAGGCTCCGCCAATCACAGGCCGGCAGCTGATGTAGCAGTCTATCAGTGTTGGACATTGCTAGGCTGTGATTGGTGGAGTCTGAGGGGAGGGGTGACAATGGAGCAACGCAGAGAAAAATGGAAGAGCGGCAGAATCAGGAGCACGGATAGCTTTTCAATGTATTTTTTTTTTACCAAGTGACAGATTTTTTTTATGGCTTGTAATGCCCGTTGGGGGGCGGGAGTGCTGTTCTGTGCACCCATTTAGCCTTCCTCCCACATAGTGCAATCATGGACAGCGAAGATCAGTACCATGGTAAACGGGGGGGGGGTGAAGAGGCTTGATGAAGATCCCCAAATATTGAAAATAGCCTGGTCTTGAAGGGGGTCACTGGTTTCTGTGTTTTTAAAAAACTGCATAAATCATTCTACAAGTGAATAGAAGAAGCTTTGTAATCTCTTATAAAGGACATAATTAATGTATGGGTCCTCCATTGAGAAAACTAGAGGGAAGGCCGGCTCACTGAACGATCAGGTCTGAGCTGCCTATTTGGGACGGATTTACCACGACAGAGAGGGGCCAGAAGACCCCAGCGTCTGATTTCTCCTACTCCTGCACTGATTAGAAGCTTTTCACCTTTGTATTAAACAATACAGGTTTCTTCAGGTAGTGCAGGGGTTAATATGCTCAGTTGAGGCTCCTGGAAGCTTTCCTGCAGTAAGGCTCTCAGCTGTTCACTGTTAGCCACTCCCATCTCCTATATAATCTGGGTCCTGGCTAGCACTCATTGTCAGAGTTGGCGTATGCTGCATGGCTGGAGGTTGTTATTATTATTCATTTTTATAGCGCCATTTATTCCATGGCGCTTTACATGTGAACGGGCCAAATATAGACAAGTACAATAAACATGAGTAAAACAAGGCACACACAAGTACAGGAGGAGAGAGGACCCTGCCCGCGAGGGCTCACAGTCTACAGGTTGATGGTTGTTATTGGATAAGATGTGGATTTATCTAAGATTGTTGGTAGTTTTTGAGTGTGTGATAATTCCCGTTCTTCTCTTACTTTGGTTTAACCCCATCCTCTACTCCCCGGTGTTTACCGCTGTTGTTTGTGTGAGTATATTTGTATGTTTAGTATTTTCCTTTATATCTGTTCGTATTATCTTGTTAGTCTGGTTGGGGTATTACGGTAAACTACTAATCTCTTCTCTCCTGGGTACTGGAAGGTTACAGATTTAGGACTGATTCAGGAGCTAAGACAAAGTACGTGGCCCCGGCATCTTCACCATAAGAAGTAATCAGGGGAACAGGGCGAGCTAGGGCGCCCCTAGCGCTAGGGACAGGGAAGGAGTCCCTGGTCCTGGGACATCCGACAATAGAGTCATGACACTATTGGAGCCCATGGAAGTGGGAGAAGTAGAGGGAGAGAAGGCAATCCTGCTATCTAGTAAGTGTTTTATCTCACCCCAGGGCTGGATTCACTGCTCAGCACTGATGTATAATGTCCTCCCTGCTGCTTCTGGGCATGTGCTACATACAGACAGGAGAGCAGCAGCTACCTGACTTCTGTGTGTGCTGTGTATGGTATACATCATGGCAGCTTGTAGCTCAGAGAACGGAAAATTACAGATCGCGGCTACAGAGGGGACATCGTGTTATTAAGCCGTCACGTATGCGACATTTACTTTATCTCTCATATGTCTTCCTGCATCCACAGGCAGCTGAGGCTTTCCTCGTGGAGCTTTTTAAGGACTCCTACCTCTGCAGTCTAAAGTCTAAGAGGGTCACTCTCTGCGTCGAGGACATACAGTTCGCACGGAGGATCCGCGGCCCCCGGGATGGACTGGGATAATTCATCAGATCGCAATCATCAGATCCAAAGTTCTTCTACTTCCCAATGAAACGTTCCCGTTAATAAAAAAGTTATTTACAGTTTTCATAAACATCCCGACGTTGTCGGTGACCGGCTTTAGTGCCCCCTCCTGACATTAGGTCAGCGCTGAGACGTTTCCGTTTATTATTGGGGTAAATGTTAGAAAATGTGATTAAAGCCAAGTGTGGAGTTAAGGAATATCAATGGTGGTGGTGTAAAGCCCCCATACACATTAGACGGGTGGTCCCATACTGACGACAGTAATAGAGGACAACGCTCCGCCGACAGCTGTCTAATGTGTACGGGGGTCAGTGTGCACATGGCTGCACTGAGCCGGGCGGTGCGCTCACAACCATTGTCTTCCGTCTCATGTTGATGCTTTGTTGCATTTTCTCCAGAGTTCTGTTCTGGACTTTCTAATAAAACAGAAGCTTTTCTGTGTTTTCCATCTTTATTTATTGCAGTTGTGATCACGCCGTTGCTCTTCTGTCTCTTAGGACTCAGTTGTGGTCATTGACTCCAGCTAAAAAAAAAATGAAGTTGGATCCAAAATGGCCGACTTCAAAATGCCTGACTTCAAAATGGCCGCCATGGTCACCACCTGTCTTGAAAAGTTTTCCCCCTCCCATATACTAATGTGCCACAAACAGGAAGTTGATATCACCAACCATTCCTATTTTATTTAGGTGTATCCATTTAAATGGCCCACCCTGTAGAATACAGCAAATTATATGTCCCAGAAGCAGATCATGACCCCATAGTAGTGTACAGGACCCTTCCCCCTATGTGTCCTGATCTGTCTGCAGTGGCCTCTCCGCAGATCTTTGTACAATAGTCACACAACCCGCTCCCCTAAATCATCAATCTAAATCATCAATCTGGCTGCAGACATGATGTAAAAAGTCCATAACCTGCGGTGAGGCTACTACTGCTCCTTATCAGGGCATGCTGGGGGTTGTAGTTCCGCAGTAGATTCTGTGTTATAGCCCCAGAGTCTCCAGATCGGTGCAGATGTGTCACTACATGGAGCCGCAGAGAGGAGGGGTCAGTGCAATACTCTGGGTCTTCCCTCCACATCGGTGCCTGTACAGACATATATACCGTATACTGCGCAGAGCCGCTCCCTCCTCTTATCCATCTGTCCATCTCTCCATGACGTATTCTGGGCTCAGGATCCGTCTCCGTCCGAGGTCAGCACAGACGTCCCTCATTCATCAGATACAGAGATAAGCAGCAGGAGGTCGGGGGCATAGGTCCGGGGTGCTGGAAAACCAAATCTGCCATATAAAGGGTCCTCTCCACCGGGAGACGTTGCGCAGTGTGAATGGGCGCAAACCCTGCAGTGAGAACGTTACGCCTTCTCAGCTTTATAGTCGTATGGGGCCGTGCTGTAGGCAGGAAACATTAGTTTTCAGCACATTTTGGGGTAGGTGTAAATCATTGCAGAATTTCTTGCATTTTCCTTCTTGGGCCGCTCACATCTCACACCCATTTCATGCGTCTGTTGGGATCTGATGAGTGTGTGACCTGCGCCCTTTACAAGCCTCTTTTGTGTAATCATATACTAAGCAATCACCCATTCCATGAATTAGTAGGCTGTGAGTGGCATCCTCAGTATTTTGCACCTGTGTTGCCGCCATCTTTATCACGTGGGTTTGCTGCATCCTGGGAGTGCACTAGTTCAGACACCTGGATAGGTAATGGTCATGATCCAGGCCGGGTTTTGAGTCCTGTTTTCCCTTTTCCCGGTCTGATCATGTCAGGGGTTAACTTTTCTCAGTCTGGTTTTGCTATTTATCTCTGTTGCATCCTGCAGGCGGTGTCGGTTATAGTTCTACCTACGGCGTGTATAGCTGACTCTGGTATATCCTGATTTGTCCTGCTTTAGCTGCCTGAACACGTGTCTCTGTTTTCCCCTGTTTCCGTCTTGACTCAGTGTTTCCCTTTAGTGTGCAGACCCCCCTGGTTTAGACTTGGCTTGTATCCTGACCTGTTTTTGTCTTCTGTCTTTAGCTTATCTGCTCCTGACAGTTACTGACCTTTTGGCTTGTCTCTGACCCTGTGTTTTGTCTTTTCCTTTGGTACTTTGCTACTGACTATATAGAACCGGCTTGTTTGACTATTCTGCTGCCACAGGTGGTGCCGACCTGCTTCCTCTACTGCCATCTAGTGAAGCCTACATGGCAGCAGCATGACGGTAAGCACTGCAGTTCCTTTGTGCTGTTTTAATTCTTGAATTTTTGGAGGATTTTTAGTCCCCTTTTTGTGTTTTTTCTGAGAAACAACTGATCCATTGGGTCCACATATGGCGTCCTCTGCATTCCGTAGTTCTTGGATTAAATCCCGTTCAATCCGTTGAAGCTGACACATCTGTAGATTCTGTTTCTTGTTCAAGATATACATCCACTCTGGTCCTCTTCCCAATGCCGAGTTGGTGGGGTTGGACATGGTGGCGTCCGAAACCTACTGCCTCATCAATGGTCTGCTGGGTCTTTCTATATGCCTCTCTAGTTGTGAAGCCCTGGACGATGTGAGAAAATCAGTCCCCTGCAGCTACCCCGGTTCCACAAGGCTGAGTAATATCCCACCTTAATGTGGAGACACGGGTTGGCGGACGCCCTGGTCCGCTAGCTGAAACCGCATGGACCAGGGACCGTCCCACCGAACACCCACTCTCCCTTTAACGTGGGCATAATGCTACTCAGACAACACAGGGTGAGGGTAAAACAGTGTGCCAATGCTGTATTGAACCACAAAACAGGCAGGTAACATGCAGAACAGTCCCAGCAAAATACCCGAAGATGGTGCACATTACATAGTCTCACCCTGCTAAGTGTGAAGACAAGGGGGTCAGTGGGTGCTCTCGTCCGCTGGCCCAGCTGGGCCCAGCTGTCTTTAGAAAGACTGCATAGACCAGAGCTCATCCCACTGTGAGGGTAAAACAGTGTGGCAATAATTTCTTGAACCACCAACAGATAATAACAAAGAACAGTACCAACAAATACCCAAGATGGTGCAAATGACAGTCTCACCGTTCCGCTGACTTACAGGGATTAGAGCTGCTTCCAGTGCCGTATACACCAACCAGTGGCTCCCTGCTTTTGGTGGGCCCCCACAGCGAGGAGGTAACAAATCTAGGAAGTTACCCGAGAGCAGTGAGGTATGTGGCCAGGTGATCTGATTGTCCCAACCTGGATTCTTTAAGACGTCTCTGGGGTTTCAGTGATGGTCAATGAAGCAGTCCTGTGTTCTTCCAGCCAGGGCTGTAGTCCCCTAAACTAATCTGTAGAGTCACATCGACCAGAAGAAAAAGGCTATATAGTTCACAACTGGCTTTCAACCAGCATCCAGAGGTCAGAAAGATGTGAATGAGGCCAACCTGCATTGTTTGATTATGTAATCTATTTGCATAGTTTTTCCTCCCCTGGGAATGCCAACAAGCTGTTTAGCATGGACAATGTATTCCTAATCTTCCATTTAATACTTTGGTTTCTGCTGTTCCAAACTTAGGGTATGTGCACACGTTGCAGATTTCCTACGGATCCGCAGTGTTTTTTTCCGCACAGAAACGCTGCAGATCCGCAAGTGATTTACAGTACAATGTAAATCAATGGGGGAAAAAAATGCTGTGCTAATGGTGCGGAAAATTCCGCACTGAAAATGCAGCAGATTCAAAAAAGGACAATGTCAATTCTTTTTGCGGATCTGCAGCGTTTCTGCACCCATTGACTTCCATTGATTCAGTCAAATCTGGAGTTGCGTGCGAGAAACACTGCAGATCGGGAGGGGGAAAAGTGTGTGTGGAGACTGTGCGGAGAAGATGTGCGTGTCTGTGCAGGTGCTTGTGTGTGTCTGCGGGGCTTTGTGTGTGTGTGTGCAGGGGTCTGCGGGGCTCTGTGTGTGTGTCTGTGTGGGGATCTGTGGGGCTGTGTGTCTGCGTGGGTGTGTGTAGGGGTCTACGAGGCTGTCTGTGTGCGGGGGTCTGCGGGGATGTGTGCGTCTGCGGGGCTGTGTGTGTGTATCTGTGTGTGTAGGTCTGCGTGGGTGTGTGCTGGGGGGCTGTGTGTGTGCGGGTCTGTATGTAGGCAGGCATCGTCCCATCCGGCTATGCCTGCTACAGTGACAGCTAGCCGGATAATGGGACAGTATAGTCCCTTCATCCGGCTGTGTTCAAGTGTAAAAAACAAAATGCATACACATATATGCACATACAGTACATACAACATACAGTATATACTCACGAACCACCTAGTGTTGTGAATTCCGCTCTTGGGCTCCCTCCGGTGGTTGTAAGTGGCACTTTTGTGAGTTCTGCTCTTGGGCTCCCTCCGCTGGTTTTAAGTGGTACTGCTGCTCCTTGGATTTAGTAGTCAGCAGCTGTTTCCACTGATTGTCTTTCTGGCTCGGCTATTTAGCCTGGTTCTATCCTTCAGCCTGTGCCAGTTGTCAATGGTTCCTGGTTGGATTCACATCTCTGCTTGGATTTCCCTGATATTCTGACCAGTTCAGCAAAGATAAGTCCGTGCTGTGTTCTTTTGCAGTCCACTTTTGGTGGACTTAATCTTTCTGCACTTTCTATGTTTTTTCTAGTCCAGCTTGTCAGTATGGATTTATTCAGTTAAGCTGGAAGCTCTGGGAAGCAGATTTACCCTCCACACCTTTAGTCAGGTGTGGAGATTTTTGTAAACTCTGTGGTGGATTTTTCTAGTTTTTAATACTGACCGCACAGTATTCTTTCCTGTTCTATTTATCTAGTTAGACTGGCCTCCTTTGCTACATCCTGGTTTCATTCTGCGTATGTCATTTCCCTCTCCACTCACAGTCAATATTTGTGGGGGGCTTTCCTATCCTTTGGGGATTTTCTCTGAGGCGAGATAGCTTTCCTGTTTCTATCTTTAGGGGTAGTTAGTCCTCCGGCTGTGACGAGGTGTCTAGGGAGTGACAGGAACATCCCACGGCTACTTCTAGTGTTGTGTTAAGCTCAGGAACTGCGGTCAGTACAGGTACCACCTCCTCCAGAGCACGTCCCATGTTGCTCCTAAACCACCAGCCCATAACAGTACAACTGGCCAAAAATGAATTAAATGCATCTCAAAAGAAGGAAAAGGAAGTTCTGAGCCTTTTTTTTTTTTCTGCAGTCTGTTTTGTCTTTTTTTTCCTCTTTATCTCTGGGTGGTTCAGGATATTGGCGCTGGCATGGATGTCCAGGGTTTGTTTTCTTGTGTGGATCAACTTGCAAGAGTACAGAGTATCCAAGATTATGTTGTCCAGACTCTGGCTTTAGAGCCTAGAATTCCAACCCCTGATTTGTTTTTTGGGGACAGATCCAAGTTTTTGAACTTTAAAAATAACTGCAAATTGTTTTTTGCCTTAAAACCCCGTTCCTCTGGTGATTCCATTCAGCAGGTTAAAATTGTCATCTCTCTGCTGCGTGGTGACCCTCAGGACTGGGCATTCTCCCTTGAATCAGGGGATCCGGCATTGCTTAATGTAGACACATTTTTTCAAGCGCTCGGATTATTGTATGATGAACCTAATTCTGTGGATCATGCAGAAAAGACCTTGTTGGCCCTGTGTCAGGGTCAGGAAGCGGCAGAAGTATACTGCCAGAAATTTAGAAAATGGTCTGTGCTCACTAAATGGAATGAGGAGGCTCTGGCAGCAATTTTCAGAAAGGGTCTTTCTGAAGCCCTTAAAGATGTTATGGTGGGGTTCCCCCTTTGAGCGAATCTATGTCTCTAGCCATTCAGATTGATCGGCGCCTGCGCGAACGCAAAGTTGTGCACCATATGGCAGTATCCTCTGAGCAGAGTCCTGAGCCTATGCAATGTGATAGGATTTTGACTAGAGCAGAACGGCAGGGATTCAGACGCCAGAATAGGCTGTGTTTTTACTGTGGTGATTCTGCTCATGTTATTTCTGATTGCCCTAAGCGTACTAAGAGGGTTGCTAGGTCTGTTACCATCAGTACTGTACAGCCTAAATTTCTCTTATCTGTGACCTTGATTTGCTCATTATCGTCCTTTTCGGTCATGGCATTTGTGGATTCAGGCGCTGCCCTGAACTTGATGGACTTGGAATTCGCCAGGCGCTGTGGTTTTTCCTTGCAGCTTTTGCAGAGCCCTAATCCTTTGAGGGGCATTGATGCTACGCCGTTGGCCAAGGATAAACCTCAGTATTGGACTCAGCTGACCATGTGCATGGCTCCCGCACATCAGGAACATTGCCGTTTTCTGGTGTTGCATAATTTGCATGATGTTGTTGTACTGGGTTTTCCATGGTTACAGGGACATAATCCGGTGCTGGTTTGGAAATCTATGTCTGTGACTAGTTGGGGTTGTCAAGGGGTACATAGTGACGTTCCTTTGATGTCAATTTCCTCTTCCCCTTCTTCAGAAGTTCCTTAGTTTTTGTCGGATTTCCAGGATGTGTTTGATGAGCCCAAGTCCAGTTCCCTTCCTCCGCATAGGGACTGTGATTGTGCTATTAACTTGATTCCAGGCTGTAAGTTCCCTAAGGGCCGACTTTTCAATCTGTCTGTGCCAGAGCATGCCACCATGCGGAGTTATGTTAAGGAGTCTTTAGAGAAGGGGCATATTCGGCCGTCTTCGTCACCATTGGGAGCGGGATTCTTTTTTGTTGCCAAGAAGGATGGCTCCTTGAGACCCTGTATTGATTATCGCCTTCTTAATAAGATCACGGTCAAATTCCAATACCCTTTACCTTTGCTTTCTGATTTCTTTGCTCGGATCAAGGGGGCTAGTTGGTTTACTAAGATTGACCTTCGAGGGGCATATAATCTTGTTCGTATTAAACAGGGTGACGAATGGAAAACTGCATTTAATACGCCCGAAGGCCATTTTGAATACCTTTTGATGCCTTTCGGGCTCTTTAATGCTCCTTCTGTATTTCAGTCCTTCATGCATGATATTTTCCGCAATTATCTTGATAAATTCATGATTGTGTATTTGGATGATATTTTGATTTTTTCCGATGATTGGGAGTCTCATGTGAAGCAGGTCAGGATGGTATTCCAGATCCTTCGTGATAATGCTTTATTTGTGAAGGGGTCTAAGTGCCTATTTGGAGTTCAGAAGGTCTCTTTTTTGGGTTTTATTTTTTCTCCCTCGTCTATAGAAATGGATCCTGTTAAGGTCCAAGCCATTCATGACTGGATTCAACCCACATCTGTGAAGAGTCTTCAGAAATTTTTGGGCTTTGCTAATTTTTATCGCCGTTTCATTGCCAACTTTTCCAGTGTGGTTAAGCCCCTGACCGATTTGACGAAGAAAGGCGCTGATGTGACGAATTGGTCCTCTGCGGCTGTTGAGGCCTTTCAGGAGCTTAAACGCCGATTTACTTCTGCCCCTGTGTTGCGTCAGCCGGATGTTTCTCTTCCTTTTCAGGTTGAGGTTAACGCTTCTGAGATTGGGGCAGGGGCCGTTTTGGCTCAGAGAAGTTCTGATGGTTCTTTGATGAAACCGTGTGCCTTTTTTTCCAGAAAGTTTTCGCCTGCGGAGCGCAATTATGATGTCGGCAATCGGGAGTTGTTGGCCATGAAGTGGGCATTTGAGGAGTGGCGACATTGGCTTGAGGGAGCCAAGCACCGCGTTGTGGTCTTGACCGATCATAAGAATCTGATTTACCTCGAGTCGGCCAAGCGGCTGAACCCTAGACAGGCTCGATGGTCCCTGTTTTTCTCCCGTTTTGATTTTGTGGTCTCGTATCTTCCGGGATCTAAGAATGTTAAGGCTGATGCCCTCTCTAGTAGTTTTTTGCCTGATTCTCCTGGAGTCCTTGAGCCGGTTGGCATTCTTAAGGAAGGGGTGATTCTTTCTGCCATCTCCCCTGATTTACGGCGGGTGCTTCAGGAATTTCAGGCTGATAAACCTGACCGCTGTCCTGTGGGGAAGCTGTTTGTTCCTGATAGATGGACAAGTAAGGTAATTTCTGAGGTTCATTGTTCGGTGTTGGCTGGTCATCCTGGGATTTTTGGTACCAGAGATTTGGTTGCTAGGTCCTTTTGGTGGCCTTCCTTGTCGCGGGATGTGCGTTCTTTTGTGCAGTCCTGTGGGACTTGTGCCCGGGCCAAGCCTTGCTGTTCCAGCGCTAGTGGGTTGCTTTTGCCTTTGCCGGTCCCTGAGAGGCCCTGGACGCATATTTCCATGGATTTTATTTCGGATCTTCCTGTTTCCCAGAAGATGTCTGTTATCTGGGTGGTTTGTGACCGGTTCTCTAAAATGGTCCATTTGGTACCTTTGCCTAAATTGCCTTCCTCCTCTGATTTGGTTCCATTGTTTTTTCAGCATGTGGTTCATTTGCATGGCATTCCGGAGAATATTGTGTCTGACAGAGGTTCCCAGTTTGTTTCTAGGTTTTGGCGGGCCTTTTGTGCAAGAATGGGCATTGATTTGTCTTTTTCTTCAGCATTTCATCCTCAGACAAATGGCCAAACTGAGCGAACTAATCAGACCTTGGAAACCTATTTGAGATGCTTTGTGTCTGCCGACCAGGATGATTGGGTGGCTTTCTTGCCGTTGGCCGAGTTTGCCCTTAATAATCGGGCTAGTTCGGCTCAAAGGATGAAAACCAAAATTACAAAAGAAAGGCGAAACCAAAGTGTTTCGCCTTTCTTTTGTAATTTTGGTTTTCATCCTCATTTTTCTTCAGGGCAGGTTGAGCCGTCTGATTGTCCTGGTGTGGATTCTGTAATGGACAGGTTACAGCAGATTTGGACTCATGTGGTAGACAATTTGACGTTGTCTCAGGAAAAGGCTCAACATTTTGCTAACCGCCGTCGGTGTGTTGGTCCCCGGCTTTGGGTGGGGGATTTAGTCTGGTTATCTTCTCGTCATGTTCCTATGAAGGTTTCTTCCCCTAAGTTCAAGCCTCGGTTTATTGGTCCTTATAAGATTTCTGAGATTATCAATCCGGTATCTTTTCGTTTGGCCCTTCCAGCCTCTTTTGCCATCCATAATGTTTTCCATAGATCTTTGTTGCGGAGATATGTGGTGCCCGTTGTTCCCTCTGTTGATCTTCCTGCCCCGGTGTTGGTTGATGGGGAGTTGGAATATGTGGTGGAGAAAATTTTGGATTCTCGTTTTTCGAGGCGGAGGCATCAGTATCTTGTCAAGTGGAAGGGTTATGGCCAGGAGGATAATTCTTGGGTTGTTGCCTCCGATGTCCATGCCGCCGATTTGGTTCGTGCTTTTCACTTGGCTCGTCCTGATCGGCCTGGGGGCTATGGTGAGGGTTCGGTGACCCCTCCTCAAGGGGGGGTACTGTTGTGAATTCCGCTCTTGGGCTCCCTCCGGTGGTTGTAAGTGGCACTTTTGTGAGTTCTGCTCTTGGGCTCCCTCCGCTGGTTTTAAGTGGTACTGCTGCTCCTTGGATTTAGTAGTCAGCAGCTGTTTCCACTGATTGTATTTCTGGCTCGGCTATTTAGCCTGGTTCTATCCTTCAGCCTGTGCCAGTTGTCAATGGTTCCTGGTTGGATTCACATCTCTGCTTGGATTTCCCTGATATTCTGACCAGTTCAGCAAAGATAAGTCCGTGCTGTGTTCTTTTGCAGTCCACTTTTGGTGGACTTAATCTTTCTGCACTTTCTATGTTTTTTCTAGTCCAGCTTGTCAGTATGGATTTATTCAGTTAAGCTGGAAGCTCTGGGAAGCAGATTTACCCTCCACACCTTTAGTCAGGTGTGGAGATTTTTGTAAACTCTGTGGTGGATTTTTCTAGTTTTTAATACTGACCGCACAGTATTCTTTCCTGTTCTATTTATCTAGTTAGACTGGCCTCCTTTGCTACATCCTGGTTTCATTCTGCGTATGTCATTTCCCTCTCCACTCACAGTCAATATTTGTGGGGGGCTTTCCTATCCTTTGGGGATTTTCTCTGAGGCAAGATAGCTTTCCTGTTTCTATCTTTAGGGGTAGTTAGTCCTCCGGCTGTGACGAGGTGTCTAGGGAGTGACAGGAACATCCCACGGCTACTTCTAGTGTTGTGTTAAGCTCAGGAACTGCGGTCAGTACAGGTACCACCTCCTCCAGAGCATGTCCCATGTTGCTCCTAAACCACCAGCCCATAACACCTAGTCCCTGAAGCCATCAATCACCTGTAAAAAGCATTAAAATAATAAACCAAAAGTATGCTCCCTGATCCGCAGTAATCCATGTAATAACGAGTGTCCCATGGCAATTTCCCATGGAGAGCTGTCACATCGGCAGATGCAACCACTCTCCAGGGGCTCCGGAATAAAATGACAGAAGGTATCCTTCTGCACTGTATCTCTCCGCCACTGTCACTTGTGGCACAGCTGTGTGGGAAAATTCTCACACAGCAGTGCCGTAAAGTGAGAGCAATTAACTCATTGAACCCTCAGTGATAACACTGCAGGAGCAATTGTCTCCTGTCAGTGTGTCACTGAAGGCCTACAGAGGGGTCACATCTCCTGATGTGACAGCTCTATAGGAGAGATCGTCATGGGACACTCATTATTAATTGGACTACGTCGAAACGGAGTATACTGATGGCTTATTATTTTTTATTTTTTGCAGGTGATCGATGGCTTCGGGGAATTAGGCGTGGTTGTAAGTATGGTGAAATTAAGAATATTAAAATACTTTTTTCTGGCTGTCTTTTTTTAACTCCTTCACTACTATAGGATTAGTAATGGATAGGTGTCTTATTGACACCTCTCCATTACTAACCGGGCTTGATGTCACCTTACAATGCAAAGGTGACATTAACCCCTTTTTACCCCATATGCCACTGCTACAGGGCAGTGGGAAGAGAGAGGCTAAGTGCCGGAATTGGCGCCATTTCTGGGGCGGCTGGATTCTCGTATTTGTAACCGGGGGGGGGGGCAATATCCATAGCCCCTTTCTAGGCTATGAATATCAGCCCGCTGCTGTCTGCGTAGCCTTTCTGGCTATAAATTATAGGGAGATCCCACGTCATTTTTTTTGGAGTCCTCTATTTTAATAGCCAGTAAAGGCTACGCAGACAGCTGCAGGCTGATATTCATAGCCTGGAAAGCTCCATGGGTACTATCCGCTTCCCAGGCTATAACCACCATCCCCCAGTCGCCGGCTTTCCCACTCTGGACTTGAAAATTGCGCAGGAGCCCACGCAATTTTTTTTTCCATTTTTTTTTTAAAATTAAACAGATACTGCGCTTAAGGCCGGGGTCCCCCCTGCCGAGAAACTCGCACGAGTCTCGCAACTCAATACCCGGCAATGACGCTGGCACTCGGGACCGGAGTGTGCGGCTGCATGTATTTCTATGCAGCTGAATGCTTCGGTCCGAGTGCCGGCGGCAGTGCCGGGTATTGAGGTGCGAGACTCGTGCTAGTTTCTCGTAAACGTGTGACCCCGGCCTAACACAGATTTTTTTTCTATCTATAGATATATCTATCTATCTATAGATATATCTATCTATCTATAGATATACAGTACAGACCAAAAGTTTGGACACACCTTCTCATTTAAAGATTTGTCTGTATTTTCATGACTATGAAAATTGTAAATTCACACTGAAGGCATCAAGACTATGAATTAACACATGTGGAATTATATACTTAACAAAAAAGTGTGAAACAACTGAAAATATGTCTTATATTCTAGGTTCTTCAAAGTAGCCACCTTTTGCCTTGTTGACTGCTTTGCACACTCTTGGGATTCTCTTGATGAGCTTCAAGAGGTAGTCACCGGAAATGGTTTTCACTTCACAGGTGTGCCCTGTCAGGTTTAATAAGTGGCATTTCTTGCTTTATAAATGGGGTTGGGACCATCCGTTGTGTTGTGTAGAAGTCTGGTAGTCCTACTGAATAGACTGTTAGCAGCTTTTTTCTTGCCATAATACAAATTCTAAGTAAAGAAAAACGAGTGGCCATCATTACTTTAAGAAATGAAGGTCAGTCAGTCCGAAAAATTGGGAAAAGTCTATCAGAGTCACCAGCCTTAGAAATCACAGGTTAACAGCAGCTCAGATTAGAGACCAGGTCAATGCCACACAGAGTTCTAGCAGCAGACACATCTCTACAACAACTGTTAAGAGGAGACTTTGTGCAGCAGGCCTTCATGGTAAAATAGCTGCTAGGAAACTACTGCTAAGGACAGGCAACAAGCAGAAGAGACTTGTTTGGGCTAAAGAACACAAGGAATGGACATTAGACCAGTGGAAATCTGTGCTTTGGTCTGATGAGTCCAAATTTGAGATCTTTGGTTCCAACCACCGTGTCTTTGTGCGACGCAGAAAAGGTGTACGGATGGACTCTACATGCCTGGTTCCCACCGTGAAGCATGGAGGAGGAGGTGTGATGGTGTGGGGGTGCTTTGCTGGTGACACTGTTGGGGATTTATTCAAAATTGAAGGCATACTGTCCGAGTTCGCAGATTTAGATCTCGGCTTCAGGAAAATGGCCACCGCGATCTCCATCTGCGCATGCGCGGCCCGCCATTTTCCTGAAGCCCCGGGAAGCAGAGCACTCCATCTGCGCATGCGCGGCCTCAGGAAGATGGCCACCGCCACCGAGAAACCGGTGATTAACCCGGCTCTGCTGCTCACATTGGATACCGTAACCTCACCTGTGGAAGCGACCCTGCTCACGCCATACCGCTCATTATCCCCGCACCTCTGCCATCGCCACACCACTGCTGCAACCCCCCATGGACACCAGGCCGTGGCGTCGCCCACCAAAGCAGGAAGGGACCCTACTCAGGTGCACGCTGTACTGCATCACCCCACCTCTGCTGACACCATGCCTCCTGTGACCCTGCTCTGCCACCGCCAGCCCTCAGGTAAGATACTGTAAATTCGGACAATAAGACGGACCCCCATCTTATAAAAAATCTTTTTTTCTGCAATTTTCACCCCAAATTTGGGGTGCGTCTTATGATCCGGTGCGTCTTATAGTCCGAAAAATACGGTAACCCAATTGCTTTCCATTTAAAACTTCCTAAGAACTTTAAAATTCACCCTGTGTTCCATGTGTTCTTGCTCAAACCATTCAGTGAGAACTCGTTTCCGGGAAGAATTCAGCCACCTCCTCCATCAGGAAAAAGTCCATGGTGAAGAAGAGTACATTGTGGATGAAAATCTGGACTCTAGAAGATTTCGAGAGAGACTACAATAATTGGTACAAAGGAGGGGTTATGGACCAGAAGATAATTCATGGGAGCCGGAGGGCAACGTCCTTGCACCCAGGCTTACAAGAGCTTTTCGTCTGAGACATCCAGAGAAGCCAGCGCCTGAGATGTCCAGAGGCCATCGCGGAAGGAGGGGAGTACTGTCAAGATCCGAAACCAGCAGCTCCTGTGCACAAGATGGCAGCTCTTCCCTCTGAGCAATTCAGCTCGCTGGACAGTTCCATGTTAACCCAAATATGGTTTCCACCCTGAGTTTCTGATTGGCTTCATCCTGATTGAACACCCTATTTAACCCCTTTCCGACGTTGGGCGTAATAGTATGCCGATGTCAGACTCCCCTTGTTCGCCGAAGCCCGCACCTTTCCGGGCACATGACAGCAGATATATACAGCTGACATGTGCCCGCAACAGCCGCGAGTTGAATCGTGAGCCACTCGCAGATGTTAACTAGTTAAATGTCAATCTCTGACAGCGGCATTTAACTAAGGCCTACGGCAAGTGCGCTGGTGGTCGGCGCTCATAGCAAGTGAGCATTTCTACTACATACAGGCGATCTGATCATCGCCTGTATGTAGCAGAGCCAATCGGACAAGTGCAGTTCCTACTCTCCCATGGAAACTAATGAAGCAAAACCAAAAATAGATCTGGTCGTTAAAGGGTTAAACTTCAATTCAAAGCTGTAAATGCTAGGCCAGACCCTGACACCTCATGCATGGACAATGGCTGACTGCTGGTGTGCCATTAGCAAATTTCTACTGTGGGTCAATTGATGCCACTTTTCATGGTGTTTTCCCTCCCATTGATTTTAATGGGGTTTAGGTACGTTCGCCAAACCTTGAAAGGTTCACTCATGTCTAACCATATCATTTTTATGAAGATTTTCCAACTCAGCGCTGTACTCACTCGGATGTGCTCGTTAATCGGCGAGTAATGGGCAGTGCTCAATGTAAAACTCGAATCCCAACTTTGGCGCCTTTTACAGGCCAATAAGCATGCAGGGATTGCCTGTGAGTCACTGTAATGCTGTAGCCATCTTGGTTGTGGCATTACTGTGATTGGCAGGCCGTGTGACATCATCAGGTATTATAAAAGGACAAGTGCCGCCCAGCTCGGCACACTGACGCCATTGCACAGCTCTGTGACTCTTTGTATTGCTGGGGCCTGTGTGCACAGTTTAATGACTCAGTCCTCTAGTGTTGATACTGCTGAAGATAAGCCATCATACTAAGAGCCCTTATAAGCACTAATCATTTGTATAAAAAATAATCTATATTTAGGGAGGGAGAGAGAGTTGTAGGAGCAGGGAGAGTGACAGAATCCAGTCTATAAACAGGGTTTAAGCCTGTACAGTTTATTGTCAAATATATAGCTGCAGGGTTTTTTGTGGGTGCTGAAAATTTTGTTATATATTTTGATCCTTCAAGTAAAACGTGCTTCAAGGTCCTTTTTGTGTTATATAACACACCCAAAAATCGTAACATTTTCCTGGGCTACAGTTCTCAACCATACACTATTCTGTAGTGTGGAAACATTTTTTGTGATCTCAGTGCAAAAACGCTTTTAAAAATGTTGTAAGCCTTCATTTCTCAGACATACAATGTTACGTGGTCTGTGATCTCTAAAACTGAGAAAAAGCATTGAAACATTTTTTTTCTGGATTGATTTTTATTGTCATCCATACACTTTTGCGTTCTGTTACAGAGACTGAGCAATTACAAATTGTGTAAGATGTACATTGAGGGATGGGGAAATGGAAGTGCTGCTGATGGTGCAAGCAGATGCTGAGGATGTAGAGCAGGTGCGACTACGCCTGTTGCTGGAGCACAAGAAACACACCAATCCACGACACATAGGTTCCTGTCCCGCTTTGCAGAGAGGCACAATACACCACTTCTGAAGCCAGAGCAGGTTGGACAGGTGGTAGGTTGGATAGCAGATAATGCTTCCAGCAGGCTTGGCTACACCACCCAGTCCTCCACACGGTAAAGTCTCCCCAGCCTAAAGCCTGGGTCACCTAATCCTCACCCTGATCCTTCTTCCTCCCACCATTTTGAATCCTAGGAGACTAGTGATCCCACACTAGGACACTCCAAGGAGCTGTACCATAACATTTCTTAACTGTGGGTTCTCAATCTGCATGCTCCAAGAAGGACAGGAGTATATGTTGTTTAGTGACGCCCAAAAGGTAAAGCTGCCACGACCACAAGAACATGATTATGGAGAACAGCAAATTTGGGATAAGGAGGAGGAAGATGATGATGAGACACAGTTGCGGCTACGTTTTGCTGTTGTTAAGTCATGAAGTCAGGAGGACCAGGGTGCAGTGGTGGATGACAAAGTCATCGACCCAATCTGGGAAGCTGGTGGGCAGAGCGAGGTCAGTAGTGCTGAGGGGGGAGAGATCGGCAGCACCAAAATAGGAAGCGGCAGTGAGGTGACCAAACGGAGAAGGTGGGCAACTGTTCCACAGAACACCGACACTCCTGAATTTCTAAAAGAGTTACTGTTCCCTAGTCTGGAACTTTTTAAACCCCTTCACTCCAAAGCCGGTTTTCACCTTCCTGACCAGGCCATTTTTTTTTTTATTCTGACCACTGTCATTTTATGAGGTCATAATTCTGGAACGCTTCAATGGATCCCACTGATTCTGAGATGGATTTTTTGTGACATTGGCCTTCATGATAGTGGTAAAATTTCTTTGATATGACTTAAGTTTATTTGTGAAAAAATTGTAAATTTGGCAAAAATTTAGCAATTTTCAAAAGTTTAATTGTTATGCCCTGAAATCAGAGAGTCATATCACACAGAATAGTTAATATATAACATTTCCCACATGTCTACTTTACATCAGCACAATTTTTGAAACATAACTTTTCTTTATTAGTAAGTTATAAGGGTTAAAAGTTGACCAGCGATTTCTAATTTTTACAACAAAATTTGTAAAACCATTTTTTTTAGAGACCACCTCACATTTGAAGTGACTTTGAGGACCCTATATGACAGAAAATACTCAACACTGACAATTCTAAAAACTGCACCCCCCAAGGTGCTCAAAACCACATTCTTGAAGTTTATTAACCCTTCAGATGCTCTCATTCAGATAAATTTTCATTTAGACCTCTTTTTTTTTACTTTCGCAAGGGTAACAGGAGAAAATGGACCATACAATTTATGTGCGATTTCTGCTGAGCATGCCGATACCTCATATGTGGGGGAAATCTACTGTTGGGGCGCACAGCAGGGCTTGGAAGGGAAGGAGCTAATTTCACTTTTTGAGTGCAAAACTTTCTGGCATAATTAGTGGATGCAATGTCATGTTTGGAGAGCCCCTGATGTGCCTAAACAGTGGAAACCACCACAATTGACCCCATTTTGGAAAATAGACCCCTCAGGGAACTTATCTAGATGTGTGGTGAGCACCTTGAAACCTCAGGTGCTTCACAGAGCTTTATAACGTGGAGCCGAGAAAATGTAAAAATCACCATTTTCCCACAAAAATGATTTTTACCTCCAAATTTTGCATTTTCATAAGGGTAACAGGAGAAATTTCACCATATAATTTGTTGTGCGATTTCTCCTGAGTATGTCGATACCAAATATGTGGAGGAAACAACTATTTGGGTGCACGTCAGGGCTTGTAAGGGAAGGAGCGCCATATAGCGTTTGGAGAGCCCCTGATGTGCATAAACAGTGGAAACCCCCCATAAGTGACCCCATTTTGGAAAACAGACCCCCTCAGGGAACTTATCTAGATGTGTGGTGAGCACCTTGAAACCCCAGGTGCTTCACAGAATCACAGAAGTTTAGAACGTTCAGCCGTGAAAATTAAAAAAAAAAAATCCAACTTTTCCCACAAAAATCTTTTTCAGCTCCAAGTTTTGTATTTTCCCAAAGATAACAGGAGAAAATAGACCTCAAAATATGTTTTGCAATTTCTCCTGAGGACGTCAATACCTCATATGTGGTTGAAAACTACTTTTCAGGCACAGTGCAAAGCTCAGAAGGTAAGTAGCTCCGTATTACAGTGCAGATTTTGCTGCACTTGTTTGAGGGTGCTATGTTACATTGGCAGAGCCCTTGAGTTGCCAAAACAGCAGAACCCCCCATAAGTGACCATATTTTACCAATTAAACCTCTCAATGAATTCATCTAGGGGTGCAGTGATTATATTGACACCACAGGTGTGTCATGGAATTTTATACCATTGGGCAGTGAAGAAAAAATAATTAACATTTTTACCACTAAGATTGTGTGTTAGCCCCAAATTTTACATTTTCAATGTAGAAATACTCCATATGAGGCTGTACAGTACTGCTTAGCCATATGCAGTGACTTGGAAGGGACGGAGCGCTATTTGCCTCCTGGAATGCATATTTTCTTAGTATAGTTTGCAGATGCCATATAAAGAGCCTCTAAGTGCTAGAAAAGCAGAATCCCCCCTCAAGTGATCCCATTTGGGAAATTATACCCCATTTGGGAATTTATCTACAGGTGTAGCGACAATTTTTACTCCATGGCGTTTTCCAGAAACAGGCAGCAGTGGATGTTGCTGAGTGAAAATTGTAACCTGCCGTTGTAGTGACCAGTACGTTGTAGTGACCAGTACGTTATGCCTAGCCCGTGCTTCTGTAGACTCACACCTGTAAATTAGGCGGGCTCTCATCACTACAGAAATGCCAAACATGGGTGCTAAATAAGGTTTAGTAAATTGGTAAAGAAAATGCTTCAGCACAGCCAGGGCCGGCTCCAGGTTTTTGAGGTCCCCGGGCGGAAGAATCTCAGTGGGCCCCCTGTTATGATCTGGTGGCCTAGGAGCAGCATGAGACGTACTCTGGAGAAGGTGGTACCTGTACTGACCGCAGACCCTGAACTTAACACCGCAACTGGAAGTAGCCGTGGGATGTACCTAACACTCCCTAGACACCTCGACACAGCCGGAGGACTAAATACCCCTAGAGATAGAAAAGGGAAAACTATCTTGCCTCAGAGAAAATCCCCAAAGGATAGACAGCCCCCCACAAATATTGACTGTGAGACGAGAGGGAAATAACATACACAGACTGAAATCAGGATTTAGCAAAGGAGGCTGCTCTAGCTAAATAGAAAGGATAAGACAGAGTACTATGCGGTCAGTATTAAAACACTAGAAAATATCCACCACAGAAAATACAAAATCTCCACATCTAACTAAAGATATGGAGGGTATATCTGCATCTCCAGAGATACCAACTTGGCTGAACAAATCCTTAAACAGACCAAGCTGGACAAGACAAAACATGGAAATGAACTGAACTATAAGGCCCACAGCATGTGGACTGCAAAAAACAAAGCCAGAACTTATCTTTGTTGAAATGAACAGCAAAGCAGGAGAGACCAGGCTGGGATGTGAATCCTCCAGGAACAATGGACAACTGGCACTGACTAAAGGGTCAAGCAAGACTAAATAGCCCAGTCAGAATTTGCAAAAAGTGGACACACCTGATGAATGCTGTGATCCAAAGACAGCATCGCTACCACTTATAACCACCGGAGGGAGCCCAAGAACAGAATTCACAACAGTACCCCCCCCTTGAGGAGGGGTCACCGAACCCTCACCAGAGCCCCCAGGCCGATCAGGCCGGGCCAAATGGAGGGCACGAACCAAATCGTCAGCATGAACATCGGAGGAAACAACCCAAGAATTATCCTCCTGGCCATAACCCTTCCACTTGACAAGATACTGAAGCTTCCGCCTTGAAAAACGAGAATCCAAGATCTTCTCAACCGCATACTCCAACTCCCCATCAATCAACACCGGGGCAGGAGGATCAACAGAGGGAACAACGGGCACCACATATTTCCGCAACAAAGATCTATGAAAAACATTATGGATGGAAAAAGAGGCTGGAAGGGCCAAACAAAAAGACACTGGATTGATAATCTCAGAAATCCTATAAGGACCAATAAACCGAGGCTTGAACTTAGGGGAAGAAACCTTCATAGGAACATGACGGGAAGACAACCAGACCAAATCCCCAACCTGAAGCCGGGAACCAACACACCGACGACGGTTAGCAAAACGCTGAGCCTCCTCCTGAGACAACACCAAATTGTCCACCACATGAGCCCAAATTTGCTGCAACCTGTCAACCACAGAGTCCACCCCAGGACAATCGGAAGGCTCAACCTGCCCTGAAGAAAAACGGGGTTGAAAACCAAAATTACAAAAGAAGGGTGAAACCAAGATAGCCCGATTATTAAGGGCAAACTCGGCCAAAGGCAAGAAAGCCACCCAATCATCCTGATCAGCAGACACAAAGCATCTCAAATAAGTTTCCAAAGTCTGATTAGTTCGCTCGGTTTGGCCATTTGTCTGGGGATGAAATGCGGAAGAAAAAGACAAATCAATGCCCAGCCTAGCACAAAAGGCCCGCCAAAACCTAGAAACAAACTGGGAACCTCTATCGGACACAATATTCTCCGGAATGCCATGCAAACGAACCACATGCTGAAAAAACAACGGAACCAACTCAGAAGAGGAAGGCAATTTAGGCAAAGGTACCAAATGAACCATCTTAGAAAACCGGTCACAAACCACCCAGATAACCGACATCCTCTGGGAAACCGGAAGATCTGAAATAAAATCCATAGAAATATGCGTCCAAGGCCTCTCAGGGACCGGCAAAGGCAAAAGCAACCCACTAGCGCGGGAGCAGCAAGGCTTGGCCCGCGCACAAGTCCAACAGGACTGCACAAAAGCACGCACATCCCGCGACAAAGAAGGCCACCAAAAGGACCTACCAACCAAATCTCTGGTACCAAAAATCCCAGGATGGCCAGCCAACACAGAACAATGAACCTCAGAAATCACTTTATCTGTCAGGAACAAACAGTTTCCCCACTGGACAGCGGTCAGGTTTATCAGCCTGAAATTCCTGAAGAACCCGTCGTAAATCAGGGGAGATGGCAGAAAGAATCACCCCTTCCTTCAGAATGCCGACCTGCTCAATGACCCCAGGAGAATCAGGCAAAAAGCTCCTAGAGAGGGCATCAGCCTTAACATTCTTAGAACCCGGAAGATACGAGACCACAAAATCAAAACGGGAGAAAAACAGGGACCATCGGGCCTGTCTAGGATTCAGACGTTTGGCAGACTCGAGGTAAATCAGATTCTTATGATCGGTCAAGACCACAATACGGTGCTTGGCCCCCTCAAGCCAATGTCGCCACTCCTCAAATGCCCACTTCATAGCCAACAACTCACAATTGCCGACATCATAATTGCGTTCCGCAGGCGAAAACTTTCGAGAAAAGAAGGCACACGGTTTCATCAAGGAACCATCAGAATTCCTCTGAGACAAAACGGCCCCTGCCCCAATCTCAGAAGCGTCAACCTCAACCTGAAATGGAAGAGAAACATCCGGCTGACGCAACACGGGCAGAAGTAAATCGGCGTTTAAGCTCCTGAAAGGCAGAAACAGCCGCAGAGGACCAATTCGTCACATCAGCGCCTTTCTTCATCAAATCGGTCAGGGGTTTAACCACACTGGAGAAGTTGGCAATGAAACGGCGATAAAAATTAGCAAAGCCCAAAAATTTCTGAAGGCTCTTCACGGATGTGGGCTGGATCCAATCGTGAATGGCCTGAACCTTAACCGGATCCATTTCTATAGATGAGGGAGAGAAAATGAAGCCCAAAAAAGAAACCTTCTGTACTCCAAAGAGGCACTTAGACCCCTTCACAAACAAAGCATTATCACGAAGGATCTGAAATACCATCCTGACTTGTTTCACATGAGACTCCCAATCATCGGAAAAAATCAAAATATCATCCAAATATACAATCATGAATTTATCAAGATAACTCCGAAAGATATCATGCATGAAGGATTGAAACACAGATGGAGCATTAGGAAGCCCGAATGGCATCACAAGGTATTCAAAATGGCCTTCGGGCGTATTAAACACAATTTTCCATTCGTCACCCTGCTTAATACGAACAAGATTATATGCCCCTCGAAGGTCAATCTTAGTAAACCAACTAGCCCCCTTAATCCTAGCAAACAAATCAGAAAGTAGAGGCAAAGGGTATTGAAATTTGACCGTGATCTTATTCAAGAGGCGATAATCAATACAGGGTCTCAAGGAGCCATCCTTCTTGGCAACGAAAAAAAACCCTGCTCCCAATGGTGAAGAAGATGGCCGAATATGCCCCTTCTCCAAGGACTCCTTAACATAACTCTGCATGGCGGCATTTTCTGGCACAGACAGGTTAAAAAGTCGGCCCTTAGGGAACTTACAGCCTGGAATCAAGTCAATAGCACAATCACAGTCCCTATGCGGTGGAAGGGAACTGGACTTGGGCTCATCGAATACATCCTGGAAATCTGACAAAAACTCAGGAATTTCAGAAGAGGAGGAAGAGGAAATTGACATCAAAGGAACGTCACCATGAACCCCCTGACAACCCCAACTAGTCACAGACATAGATTTCCAATCTAATACCGGATTATGCACCTGTAACCATGGGAAACCCAGCACAATAGCATCATGCAAATTATGCAACACCAGAAAACGACAATCTTCCTGATGGGCTGGCGCCATGCACATGGTCAGCTGTGTCCAAAACTGAGGTTTATTTTTAGCCAACGGTGTAGCATCAATCCCCCTCAAAGGAATAGGATTCTGCAAAGGCTGCAAGGGAAAGCCACAACGTCTGGCAAATTCTAAGTCCATTAAGTTCAAAGCGGTGCCTGAATCCACAAATGCCATGACAGAAAATGACGATAATGAGCAGATTAGGGTCACAGATAACAGAAATTTAGGTTGTACAGTACTGATGGTAACGGAACTAGCGACTCTCTTCGTACGCTTAGGGCAATCAGAAATAACATGAGCAGAATCGCCGCAGTAAAAGCACAACCCATTCTGACGTCAGGATTTTGTCTAGAGCTGAACGACAAGGATTCAATCACACTGCATAGGCTCAGGACTCCGCTCGGAAGACAACGCCACAGTGTGCACAACTCTGCGCTCGCGCAAGCGCCGATCAATCTGAATGGCCAAAGACATAGAATCACTCAGACCAGCAGGCGTGGGGAACCCCACCATAACATCTTTAACGGATTCAGAAAGACCCTTTCTGAAAATTGCCGCCAAGGCATCCTCATTCCATTTAGTCAGCACAGACCATTTTCTAAATTTCTGGCAATACGATTCTGCCGCTTCTTGACCCTGACACAGGGCCAACAAGGTCTTCTCAGCATGATCCACTGAATTAGGTTCATCATACAATAACCCAAGCGCCTGAAAAAAGGTGTCTACATTAAGCAAAAGTGGATTCCCAGATTCCAGGGAGAATGCCCAATCCTGGGGGTCACCACGCAGCAGAGAGATGACAATTTTAACCTGCTGGATGGGATCACCCGAGGAACGGGGATTCAGAGCAAAAAACAGTTTACAGTTATTTTTAAAGCTCAAAAATTTGGACCTATCCCCAAAAAAACAAATCAGGAGTTGGTATTCTAGGCTCTAAAACCGGAGTCTGAACGATATAATCGGAAATACCCTGTACTCTAGCAGCAAGCTGATCCACACGAGAAGCCAATCCCTGAACATCCATGCCAGCGCCAAACTCCTGAGCCACCCAGAGGTAAAGAGGGAAGAAAAGACACAACAGACTACAGAAAAAAAAATGGCTCAGCACTTTTCTTCCCTTCTTCTGAGATGCGATTAACTCATTGTTGGCCAGTTGTACTGTTATGATCTGGTGGCCTAGGAGCAGCATGAGACGTACTCTGGAGAAGGTGGTACCTGTACTGACCGCAGACCCTGAACTTAACACCGCAACTAGAAGTAGCCGTGGGATGTACCTAACACTCCCTAGACACCCTGTCCCAGCCGGAGGACTAAATACCCCTAGAGATAGAAAAGGGAAAACTATCTTGCCTCAGAGAAAATCCCCAAAGGATAGACAGCCCCCCACAAATATTGACTGTGAGAGGAGAGGGAAATAACATACACAGACTGAAATCAGGATTTAGCAAAGGAGGCCGCTCTAGCTAAATAGAAAGGATAGGACAGAGTACTATGCGGTCAGTATTAAAACACTAGAAAATATCCACCACAGAAAATACAAAATCTCCACATCTAACTAAAGATATGGAGGGTATATCTGCATCTCCAGAGATACCAGCTTGGCTGAACAAATCCTTAAACAGACCAAGCTGGACAAGACAAAACATGGAAATGAACTGAACTATAAGGCCCACAGCATGTGGACTGCAAAAAACAAAGCCAGAACTTATCTTTGTTGAAATGAACAGCAAAGCAGGAGAGACCAGGCTGGGATGTGAATCCTCCAGGAACAATGGACAACTGGCACTGACTAAAGGGTCAAGCAAGACTAAATAGCCCAGTCATAATTTGCAAAAAGTGGACACACCTGATGAATGCTGTGATCCAAAGACAGCAGCGCTACCACTTATAACCACCGGAGGGAGCCCAAGAGCAGAATTCACAACAGCCCCCCCCCCTTTAACACATACCACGATTCATGATGCACAGATACACAGCAGAGAAACAGCACAGCCAAGTAGAGTATAAACACAGCCCACGTAGTATATAACACAGCCCACGTAGCATATAACACAGCCACATAGCATATAACACAGCCACGTAGTATATTGCACAGCCCACGTAGCATATAACAGCCCACGTAGTATATAGCAGCCATGTAGTATGTAACACAGCCACGTAGTATATAGCACAGCCACGTAGCATATAGCAGCCACGTAGCATATTGCACAGCCACGTAGCATATAATACAGCCCACGTAGTATATAGCACAGCCACATAGTATGTAACACAGCCTCATAGTATATAGCACAGCCACGTAGCATATAACACAGCCACGTAGTATATAACACAGCCACGTAGTATATAACACAGCCACGTAGTGTATAGCACAGCCCATGTAGTATATAACATCCCCGTGACGTAGTATATAGCACAGCCCACGTAGTATATAACACAGCCAGCCATGTAGTATAAACAGCAGTCTACAAGTCCCAGCATCGCTTAGATACCATATTGTAGCACAAGGACTAGTCTACAAGTCCCAGACTGTACTGTCTTGCACAGAGCAGAGACCATGATCCACTCCCGCCGCCACCTGTACGGTCGTACCTTGTCCTCGGAATCAGCTCCCAGGCTCAGCAGGCTGCATACCCCCACGATGCTTTGGGACCAGGCAGGAAGGCTCACTGCTTTACTTTCACTGTCACCCCCTTTGTGGACACAGGGTGCACCGTGCACTGACTGCTGCTCCGTCTTTCTGCTTGGCGCTGGACGGTAGACGATCTCTGAGCTCTTAGGATAACGAGCTCTCACCTGGCCGGAAGTGACAACACAGACGATCGCCGGCCCGGAAGTGACTCTTCATATCCATGGTAACGGTGGTATTTCTGCAGCTGTGCAGCGCCAGCGAAACTCAGTCCTAGAGCGCTCTCTGCCACCTGCTGCCAGGGGTGTGCTCCGCCTCCGAGTCCTGGCTGGAAGTTGACTGTAGTGTAAATGTAATACACACACAGCACAGGGATGTAGTCCGGCTGCGGGGGCCCCCCAGGAGCGCATCAGTGTGTGTCATAAATGGGCCTCCCCTCCTCGCCAGGGCCCCGGCACTTGCCCGGGTACGCCGGGTGCTGACGCCGGCCCTGAGCACAGCCTATGGGAGAGGTGCCTATGGCAGGTTCCCAAACCATATGCTTATAGATAATTAAACCTTGGCACACTCAGATAGATGCCGTGAAAGTGGTTTAGTGAGATACATATAGTAGTCACAACAAACGTTTCGGTCCTTTAGAGACCTTCATCAGTGTGCTATTATAATTGAAAACCAGGTATAGGATTTATGATTCATATAGGGATATGCTGTAATCAGATTGCAGGTAAACCAGTGGTACTGGTAAATAGAGGCCGTTCTGCCTGGCCTATCGATATGAAATATACCAGGACGCGGACACGCCCTAGACTTGCGGTGGAAACCGCGTCCTGGTATATTTCGTATCGATAGGCCACGCAGAACGGCCACTATTTACCAGTACCACTGGTTTACCTGCAATCTGTTTACAGCATATCCCTATATGAATCATAAATCCTATACCTGGTTTTCAATCATAATAGCACACTGATGAAGGTCTCTAATGGACCGAAACGTTTGTTGTTGTGACTACTGTATGTATCTCACTACACATTAAACCACTTTCACCGCATCTATCTGAGTGTGCCAAGGTTTAATTATCTCTAAATGAGGTTTAGACACACTGGGGCTTAGAAGGGAGGGGGGCTGTTTTGTGAATTCCGTTCTCGGACTCCCTCCTGTGGTCATGAATGGTACTTTGGTTACTTCTGCTCTTGGGCTCCCTCTGGTGGCTTCGAGCGGAACTGCTGGTCACTAGGTTGACTTTATCAGCTGCTCTCGTTATGTTGCTATGCTGCTTCCCTATTTAACTCCACTCAGATCGTTACCTGATGCCAGCTGTCAATGTATCAGAATTGGTTCAGATCTCTGTTGGACTTCTCTGAGGACCTGTCTACTCCAGCAGAAGCTAAGTCCCTGCTGGTTCATTTGTTGTTACTGCTGCCTGAATATATTTCTTAGCTCTGCTAAATTCTTGTCCAGCTTGCTATCATGATGTTTCCTTGCTAGCTGGATGCTCTGGGGTGCAGTGTTGCACCTCCACACCGTGAGTCGGTGCGGGGTCTTTTTGCATACTCTGCGTGGTTTTGTAGTTTTTTTATGCTGACCGCATAGTATTCTTTTCTATCCTCTGACTATTTAGTAAGTCTGGCCTCCTATGCTAAAACCTGTTTCATTCCTGTGTTTGTGACTTTCCTCTTAACTCACAGTCAATATATGTGGGGGGCTGCCTTTACCTTTGGGGAAATTTCTCTGAGGCAAGGTTAGGCTTATATTTCTATCTTTAGGGGTAGTTAGCTCTTAGGCTGTGAAGAGGCGTCTAGGGAGAGTTAGGTACGCTCCACGGCTATTTCTAGTGTGTGCGATAGGAGTAGAGTTTGCGGTCAGCAGAGTTCCCACTTCCCCAGAGCTAGTTCCGTTTTTTGAGTTTACTCATCATGTCATTCCAGGTGCTCCTAACCACCAGGTCCATAACAGGGCTGTAATAATTATAGGGGATAATTCAGGAGACTATTTGCCTGGAACAAGACAACAGGACACAGTTTTATAAGTGGTAAAGTTTCTATTATCACACGGTGATTCAAGCAGGTGCAGAGAGAAACTCAAGTCCACAACACTTGGTGCAAATAATAAACGCAGCTTAGCAGTCAATAGGAAACTTCAGAGGTAGATGCAAACAAACAGAAAGTCTATGAAGCACAGTTATTCTTGAGGAAACTTGACACGAATAGATCCTTGACTTAGTCCAGACACAGATAGATATGCTATTAGGCAGTTCAAATCATATCTTAGCTCAACCAGGGAGGCCTGGTTAAAAGTCTCAGGTTTTGCAGAGCAGAAACAGCTTACATGTCCAGCAAATGCAGATGGAAGTAACATGAGCAGCAGATGAAGGAGGATTACTGAACTCTGGTGTATGCAGCAGGAACTCAGAGCAGAGTGGCAGGATCTCCAACACAGGTTGGATCTCCAACACAGGTTCACAGGAGCAGGTGCAGGTGCAAGGCCAGGGAGTAATCAGGAGCTGGATGCAAAGCAGAATAATCTAGCACAGACTGAAGGCTGGGGTGGAGTTTTATAGCAGGAAGACAAGTGCACATGAGACCAAAGACGCCATGTTGGAAAAGGGCAGTAATGTACAAAAGGTAAAAAATGTTCAGAGTCCTGACAGGAGCATTTGGATTTTGGAGCGCAGAATTTGCTGAATTTCTTTTGGGTGGCGAGGAGCCATTTTGCTTTTCCAGAGCCTTTGTGCTACCAGTAACGTGAAAGCCCACTATATTTCCGTTAACAGATGACGGACCTGAGTGGGACTTGTATTTTTGTGGATTTACTTGAAGCTTTTGTTAGGAACATTTTACATACAGTAACATTTACGACCATATTTATCCGGCGCTCTACGCTGAGCACTAACATTGGTGTTTCCATCTAAATTTCCTGGACTTCGTCTGGCCCCTGTTCGATGATGTCCGCACTTTTATACTCGCTTAGAAAGACGGACACCGCCAGATCACAGGTCAGACGGCGTCCACAGTGCCTCCATCTGCCTCTTTATAGGGAATCTTCCACCAGAGGTTCCGTCTGAATTAAGTATTTCAGAGATTTACACGGAAACCCATGTGTAAGAGCTCAACGCAGAGCGCAGGATAAATGTGTGCCGAGCCTTACTCCAATCTTTGGGAGGCAGAATGAAAAAAATCAACAGTAGGTGAAGAATTGGTTTTGTTTATTTTTACACCGTTCCTCATATAAGTGATTAGGTGACTTTATTCTTCGGGTCGGTGCGATTACAGCGATACCAGATTTATATCGGGTTTTTATGTTTGGCTGCTGTCACACACTAAAAGATGCTTTTTATTGCAAAAAATAGTTTTAGAATCCCCATATTTAGACAGCTATAACTTTTCTATATTTTGATTGACAAAGTCATGTGTGGGCTTGTTTTTTACGGGGCGAGTTGGTGTTTTTATTAGTACTATTTTTGGGCACATGACAGTTTTTGATCGCTTTCTATTCTGATTTTTGGAAGTTAAAATGAACAAAAAACAGCAATTCAGGAATTGTTTTTTGTTCTGTTTGTCGTTCCACGTGTGGTAAAATTGATAAGGCAGTTTAATTCTTCGGGTCAGTACAATTACAGCAACATCTCATTTATGTAGTTTTTTAATGTTTTGCTGCACAATAAAAACGTTTTATAGAAAAAATAATTATTTGTGAGAGCTGTAACTTTTTTATTTTTCTGCTGATGGAGCTGTGTGACGACTTTTTTTTGCGGGACAAAATGATGTTTTCAGCGTTCATATTTTTATTTACATTCGTCTTTTTAATCGCGTTTTATTGCACTTTTTGTTCGGCGGTATGATGGTAAAGCATTGCTTTTTGCCTCTTTTTTTGGGACAGTTTTAGGGTATGTGCACAGGATCAGTAAACACTGGGTTGGACTCATGGTCCAGACCTCAGATGTTCAAGAAATTCCATGTCCACTATGCGTGCGCCGACGCCTGCGGATCATGTGTGTAATATGTCCTCTGTTAGGATCTCACTCTACTTGGCAATTCAAGCTGTCATCACGTGATCGCTCACATGTCATCTGACGATCGACAGCCTCTTGCTTCTCTCAATTAAAAATTAGGACAATGGCAGAAGGAGATGCCAGTTGTCACGACACCACAAGTCTGCAAATCGCATGTGAGCGATCACGTGACGATCGCTCGAATTGGCAAGTAAAGCAAAATCCTAACTGAGCACATATTACACACCTTTAGGATCCGGCATGTCAATGTGCAGAATTACACTAGGACACTAATATATTGCACACATACACATTACATCCTATACATGCCACATTATAAACAAAAGGCATAACGATCACTTTTGCAAAGGTTGAGATCGGACCTGTGCTGGAGGGGGCCAGCGCCCATTACAGCTGGATGAGCTTCCGGAACTGTGTGGGGTAGGAGCAGCATATGAGGTGGAGATGCTGTGTCCCTGCAGTGCCCCTCTCTTGTGCCTGGCGGTCGGCTCCCTGTGCGACCGCACCACTCACACATAGATGAAACCAGCCATATATGCAAACACATATATCCACACATGTACGTGCATACAGTGGGGGAAATAAGTATTTGATCCCTTGCTGATTTTGTAAGTTTGTCCACTGACAAACACATGAACAGTCTATAATTTTAAGGTTAATTTTAACATTGAGAGATAGAATATCAAATATAAAATCCAGAATATCACATTGTATAAATTATATAAATGTATTTTCATTTTGCAGTGAGAAATAAGTATTTGATCCCTCTGGCAAACAAGACTTACCATAATACTTGGTGGCAAAACCCTTGTTGGCAAGCACAGCAGTCAGATGTTTTTTTGTAGCTGATGATGAGCTTTGCGCACATATCAGGAGGAATTTTGGTCCACTCCTCTTTGCAAATCATCTCTAAATCATTAAGATTTTGAGGCTGTCACTTGGCAACTCGGAGCTTCAACTCCCTCCATAAGTTTAATGTGGGATTAAGGTCCGGAGACTGGCTAGGCCACTCCATGACCTTAATGTCCTTCTTTTTGAGCCACTCCTTTGTTGCCTTGGCTGTATGTTTTGAGTCATTGTCTTGCTGGAAGACCCAGCCACGACCCATTTTTAATGTCCTGGCTGAGAGAAGGAGGTTGTCACTCAGGATTTTACGGTACATGGCTCCATTCATTCTCCCATTGATACGGCGAAGTAGTCCTGTGCCCTTAGCAGAGAAACACCTCCAAACATAATGTTTCCACCTCCATGCTTGACAGTGGGGATGGTGTTCTTTGGGTCATGGTCAGCATTTCTCTTCCACCAAACATGGCGAGTTGAGTTAATGAAAAATACCTCAATTTTTGTCTCATCTGACCACAGCACCTTCTCCCAGTCACTCACAGAATCATCCAGGTGTTCATTGGCAAACTTCAGATGGCCCTGCACATGTGCCTTCTTGA
Organism: Ranitomeya variabilis; assembly: GCF_051348905.1. Lineage (NCBI taxonomy): Eukaryota > Metazoa > Chordata > Amphibia > Anura > Dendrobatidae > Ranitomeya > Ranitomeya variabilis. Next base: position 378,417,187 of record NC_135233.1, on the reverse strand, counting down.
GCAGGAGGACCTTGCGGGCACTGCAGGAGGTTAAACCTTTACGGCGTAATGTGTTACCAATGGTTTTCTTGGTGACTGTGGTCCCAGCTGCCTTGAGATCATTAACAAATTCCCCCGTGTAGTCTTAGGCTGATCTCTCACCTTCCTCATGGTCAAGGATACCCCACGAGGTGAGATTTTGCATGGTGCCCCAGATCGATGTCGATTGACAGTCATTTTGTATTTCTTCCATTTTCTTACTATTGCACCAACAGTTGTCTCCTTCTCACCCAGCATCATACTTATGGTTTTGTAGAACATTCCAGCTTTGTGCAGGTCTATGACCTTGTCCCTGACATCCTTATAAAGCTCTTTGGTCTTGCCCATGTTGTAGAGGTTAGAGTCTCACTGATTAACTGAGTCTGTGGACAGGAGTCTTTTATAAAGGTGAACATGTAAGACAGCTGTCATTAATGCAGGTAACGAGTTGATCAGGAACGTCTAACTGGTCTGTAGGAGCCAGAACTCTTAATAGTTGGTAGGGGATCAAATACTTATTTTTCACTGCAAAATGGAAATAAATTTATATCATTTATACAATGTGATTTTCTAGATTATATTTCTGATATTATGTCTTTCAATGTTAAAATTAACCTACCCTTAAAATTATAGGCCGTTCATGTCTGTCAGTGGGCAAATGTATAAAATCAGCAAGGGATCAAATACTTATTTCCCCCACTGTATATACACACACACACATCTATATATAATCTCTGCGTCTCGTCCTGTTATTATGTCACATCCTCACAATCAGACAGGTACGAGGCTCGGACTCCTGCGCTTTCCTAGATTTTGCAGCCTCAGATTTCTGCGGTGGATCCTCTGGTTTCTCCTGACATTACATTGATTTACCAACATGGACGACCAACGCGGCCCCAGGACCAGGGTCCTGCCAGTATTCTTGCCCATCTCCAGTACATTGTATTCGTCATTCATGATCCTACTGAATTGTCTCTTGTCTGCAGATCATCATGAGGAGCCCGCAGAGCCATCGACACCGCATGAAGGTGATGCAGCCAGAAAAGTGTCCTGCAGCTGCTCCGCCATCCCCCCAAAGTGGACCTTCATCTCCACCTGTCCCCCAGCGTAAGAGGCCTGCAGCTGCCGATGCACAGAGTGGACCTTCATCTCATCGTACCCCCAGAGTAAGACAAATTTACATCTTTAGTAAATCCTCATGTCTGTGCAGGCAGATACACACATTTGTGCAGCAGACGGCGGCCACTAGGGGTCGCACTTTGTATGCTGATGTGTACAGGATGAGTGAGCTCTTGTGTGATTTGGTCACTGCAGGAAGCTTCATTGTAAGCTGTGACGTTTCCTCACCAGGCAGACCAGTCACCAGCCACAGGCAGGGCACGAAGCAGAGATACCGGCCTGGAAAGCAATTGCTAATGGAAATGAGACAGTATCAGAAGTCTGTGGGACATATTCTCCAGAAACAACCATTTGCCAGACTGGTGAGTGGTTTGGTCTCGGCGGCTCCTCTAGATCTTCTGGTTTTAGTGATCAGTGGGACAAGTCTTGTGTCCTTTTTTTCTTGCAGGTGAGACAGGTCTGCCGCAGCCCTGGGAACAGACAGCAATAATGGCGCTACATGATGTCAGAGTCCAATCCTACTGCACGGAAATGATAATGGGGGGCTGAGTATGGACCCCTCTATGTTATACATAGCACTATGGACGGGGCTGTTATGTATCGCTGGAGTCCCAGAGGCCAGACCTGCACATTCCCCTTAACCTGTGTACTACAAATAGGTTAATATCTTTATTAATAGCATTAACATATAAAATTAACTAAAAAGACAGGGTGTAAGCCTCCAAGAATTGAAAGGGGTAATCCTATAGCAGAAGAATTAGGTTTACATAAGAGGCACATGAATCCAAATTAGCCATAAAAAAATGTAGGACAGGCTGTCAAAAAAGATAATAATAAAGATTGTCTGCTACAGGAGTGATCCCCTCGCCCGACGAGCGTTGTTTCGCTGTGTAGCTTCTTCCGAGGCGCTTGTCGGGCGAGGGGATCCCTCCTGTAGAAGACAATCTTGCACATTACTATTGCGGCACCATCCAGGGTCACGTCTAATATAAGGTAAATTACACTGCTACTAAGCATTTTAGATTTATATACCTCCATAGACGTATATACCCTTATACTATCTTACATCATCCTTTCCTTGGATGGACCTCCCTTTTAGCACACTGATTTTACTCGTGTCACTAATATTGGTTAACATACCATTTGGCCAACACATACTTTATATGTTCTGAACAGCATTCAATATTGCTTTTGCAAACCTTGGTGGGCTGAACCTGCCAAACTTGCAGTCCCCACTAAGTGGCCTACCACCATTAATATTATTATCTTTTTGGCAGCCTGTTCTACATTTTTTATGGCTAATTTTGATTCATGTGCCTCTTATGTAAACCTAATTCTTCTGCTATAGGATTACCCCCTTTAATTCTTGGAGGCTTACACCCTGTCTTTTTAATTAATTGTACTGTATATGTTAATGCTATTAATAAAGATATTAATTTTATTTTACCTCCTTTTGAACTCCCTTCACTTCCTTTTTGCATGGTAACCACCAATGTGAAATATGTGGAACAAAGTATTGAAGTGACTAATTGTCTGTATATAATTAAGGACTATGAAAATAATTACAAATAGGTTGTTGTCTCTGGAGGAAATATTTATCCCCGTCCTGACATAGTACGTCCTGTGTCCGGGGCGGTGTGTGGAGCCGGATTATTAGCTGAGCGCGCTCCACACGTCACAGACTGAGAGCAGTATTTAATGAGGACCAGTCACTTTTTAAATAAAAATAAGTTACATATCTCATAAAAATCCTGAAACTCCCCTGATTCCGAATAACTTTTCAATTTTGAGTGGATTCTCTATATTACAGCCAATCACGCCTCAGCAATAGTCACAGATGCGTCTGAGCTGTGATTGGTGGAGTCAGGGGTCGCACTGTCACCCCTCCCTCCCAGACTCCCACTTGGCTACAAGCAGAGATTTCACATGCTGCACTCCCCAAAAAAAAAAGAATATTTTTGGAATGGAGCGACGCAATGAAAAAAATAGAAAAGAGCAGCACAATCAGGGGAACTCAGGGATTTTTACAAAAAAAATTTTGGAGCAAGTGCCAGGTCCTCTTTACGGCTTGCAGTCGAGGGTCAGAGTGCAGAGTGCCCTCCTACAGTACAATATTGTGGTATTGCAGGATAAAGGACAAATGGTTTCAGGTTCATTCATCTAAGCGGAATAAAAAATAACTTGTTTCACCACCGTCCTTTCGCAATTTAAAAAATAAGAAAAAAAAACAAATGTATTTGGTATCTCCGTCTCTGTGATTCTGGTACACACAGACAGGAGAGCAGGAGCCGCTGCCGTCTGTGTGAGCTGTGTATGGGAGACGTCATTGCACTCAGAGACAATGGAAAATTACAGATCGCTGCTGCCGAGGGGAAAACTGGTGAAAATGCAGGAAGTCGTTTAATGGCCAGAAATCGTGTTATTGAGACTCACATCTACGGCAGGTTCGGTAATGCTCCATACATGTCTTTCTCTATCCGCAGGCGGCTGGGGCCTTTCTAGAGCTGCTCGTCAGGGTCACCTTCTCCCGCAGACTCCGCACAGGAGGATCACTCTCCGCGCAGAGGACGTACAGCTCACACGGAGAATCTGCGGCTTTCAGGATATTACAGAATAACATCAGATCACAATCATCGGATCCAGAGTTCGTCTACTTCCGAATGAAACGTTCCTGTTAATAAAAAGTTATTTACAGTTTTCATAAACATCCCAACATTGTCGGTGACTGGCTTTAGTGCCCCCTCCTGACATTAGGTCAGCGCTGGGACGTTTCCATTTATTATTGGGGTAAATGTTAGAAAATGTGATTAAAGCCAAGTGTGGAGCTGAGGAATATTAATGGTGGTGGTGTAAAGCCCCCATACACATTAGACGGGTGGTCCCATACTGACGACAGTCTGATAATAGAGGACAACGCTCCGCCGACAGCTGTCTAATGTGTACGGGGGTCAGTGTGCACATGGCGGCTCTGCAGGACACGGACCCCGACACCCGGGCGGTGCGCTCACAGCCGTTGTCTTCCGTCTCATGTTGATGCTTTGTTGCATTTTCTCCAGAGTTCTGTTCTGGACATTTCTAATAAAACAGAAGCTTTTCAGTGTTTTCCATCTTTATTTATTGCAGTAGTGATCTCGCTGTTGCTCTTCTGTCTCTTAGGACTCAGCTGTGGTCAGTGACTCCAGCTCAGCTGCAGCGTCCATAGGAGCAGGAGGTGGTCTGACACCCATCTACGGTCATATCCCTTATGCTTTGCACTGCATCTCTGCTTATTGATGTCAGTACGTGCAGAGCTGATTTCTGTTGCAGTAGCGACTGTGCAATTATACAATACAGCAAATTAAACGTCCCAGAAGTAGATCGTGACCCCATAGTAGTGTACGGGACCCTTCCCCCGATGTGTCCTGATCTATCTCCGGCGGCCTCTCCGCAGATCGCTAACAATAGTCGCACCACCCGCTCCCCCGGACCCATCTACATCATCAATCTGGCTGCGGACACGATGTAAAAAGTCCATAATCTGCGGTGAGGCTACTACATCTCCTTATCAGGGCATGCTGGGGGTTGTAGTTCCGCAGTAGATTCTGTGTTATAGCGCCAGAGTCTCCAGATCGGTGCAGATGTGTCACTACATGGAGCCGCAGAGAGGAGGGGTCAGTGCAATACTCGGGGTCTTCCCTCCACATCGGTGCCTGTGCAGACATATATACCGTATACTGCGCAGAGCCGCTCCCTCCTCTTATCCATCCGTCCATCTCTCCATGCAGGGGCGGACATACCGCATGTGCAGCCGGTGCGGCTGCACAGGGGCCCGGAGGTGGAGGGGGGCCCCGGCAGGATGGCTAATAATGATGGCAATCTGGCCAGTTTATCTGGCTCCGAGGCTCCGGAGGGCCCCTGGCCAGATTGCCCTCATGTGCTGCGGGCAGGGAGCCATCCATTCCTGCGCGTCCTGTCTCTCACACTGCAGCGTGTCCAGGCGCTGCTGGGCCAGAGAGGAAGCTGCCGGTGACTGTGATCCAAGGAGAGATAGGCGTGTGTGTGTCATTGTATCCGCGGAGTGCAGGGGGGCTTGACTTCATGATTCTGCAGACTTCTTCCTGTACAACTTCACTTCAACTCAGACAATACTCCTGCTCTGCATGTGCTGAAGCCAATCAAAGGACGGTGAAGTCCCATTAGTCCCAGGAGAATGTGCTGGGGGAGGTCAGGAGAAAAGGGGGCTCCTCCCTCTGCATTCACTTACTGAGCGTGCCATAAAAAAGAACGGCAAAATTGCTGCCATAGAAAAACTTTACATCCAAAGCTTTGTAGCAGTCATATCCAGCACGGCCAGGCTTTTTTTAGGAGGCGCAGCAGCTGTGGAGGAGGCTGGCAGCAGGTCCTCAAGGAGAGCTGTGTGCAGGGTCTCCAGTGCTATAGGTGCAGGGGGTCGTCCACTGTAGAGCGTCCCCCTCTGCGACCTGCTGCACTCATATGGCAGCAAAGGACCCAGAGAATAAGATGCAAAATAAATGGGATTTTACTATCTGTTCATATATCTGTCTGTCTGTATCTATCTATAATCTATATATTATCTATTATATATCATCTATCTATCTATCTATCTATCATCTGTTATCTACTTATTATCTGTCTATATATTATCTACTTATTATTTATCTATTATCTATATATTTATCTATTATCTACCTATTCTCTATCTACTAGCTATTATCTATCATCTATCTATCTATTATCTATCTAAATATTATCTATCTATCCATCTATCTACCCCCAACAATGACAGCTCCTGGTGTATTTGGGATTTTGGACAATGGAGACTCACTGGACCAGCTATGAGACTCACACTAAGGGCTCATTTCCACATGCGAGTCACACGTCCGTATCCCGCATGTGGAAACCAAGCTCTGGCGCCGGCACTTGGGAGCTGAGCTGTGCAGCTCCATGTGTTCCTATGCGGCCGCACGCTCCGCTCTGGAGTGCCGGCGCCACAGCTTGGTTTCCACATGCGAGATACGGACGTGTGACTCGCATGTGGAAATGAGCCCTAAAGGCCTCTGTGCACATTAGAGAGAAGTCAACACAATTTGATCATTTTTGCAGGTCTAAGAGAGCAATAAATGTATAACCGGACCTCCCGAATCTCCCCAGAGGTGGAGAAAAGGATCAGGCTCTTTGAACGTCAACTACTGATCCTCTTTCTCTCCTGTGAGATAATCCACTATCAGTGTTGGTAATGACTAAAGGTACCTTCACACTAAACAACTTGACAACGATATCGCTAGCGATCCGTGACGTTGCAGCGTCCTGGATAGCGATATCGTTGTGTTTGACACGCAGCAGCGATCAGGATCCTGCTGTGATATCGCTGGTCGGAGCTAGAAGGCCAGCACCTTATTTCGCCGCTGGATCACCCGCTGACATCGCTGAATCGGTGTGTGTGACACCGATCCAGCGATGTGTTCACTTGTAACCAGGGTAAACATCAGGTTACTAAGCGCAGGGCCGCGCTTAGTAACCCGATGTTTACCCTGGTTACCATTGTAAATGTAAAAAAACCCAAACAGTACATACTTACATTCCGGTGTCTGTCCCCTCGCTGTCAGCTTCCCGCACTGACTGTGAGCGCCGGCCGGCCGTAAAGCACAGCAGTGACGTCACCGCTCTGCTTTACGGCCGGCCGGCGCTGAGACAGTGCAGGGAAGCTGAGGCCGGGGGACAGACACCGGAATGTAAGTATGTACTGGTTTACATTTACAATGGTAACCAGGGTAAACATCGGGTTACTAAGCGCGGCCCTGCCGATGTTTACCCTGGTTACCCGGGGACCTCGGCATCGTTGGTCGCTGGAGAGCCGTTCGTGTGACAGCTCTCCAGCGACCACACAGCGACGAAACAGCGACGCTGCAGCGATCGGCATCGTTGCCTATATCGCTGCAGCGTTGCTTAATGTGACGGTACCTTAACTCCCCACTCCTATTGGAAGCCCGTACGTTCCTAGGCCAGCTGAGTGTTCGTATATATTAGAGAAACAAATGTTTGACTGATGGTAACTTAAAGGGGTATTCCAATCTCCAACATCCTATCCTAATATGTATTCCGTATAATATCAGTAGAATATAATATATTTTTTCTGATTCTCTAGGTAGCTTACCCCATGTGCAGGGCATTGCAGTAGATTAGGTATCCATGGTTATGCCCACTAAACACTAACTAACTGGTATTATATGAGTAATTGTAACCATAGATATCTAAGCTACTGCAATGCCCTGCACATGGGGTAAACAACGTAGCAAAACAGAAGAACTATATTTCTAATTGGAGGTATTTGCTAATATTATTATATTACACCTACTTCTTATTGGGATAGAATCTTGGAGATTTATTCACATTTTATTAGATATAACCTGACACCTCACTTTATTTAAAAACTGAAATGAAGTCGATGCATCATCTTATCCCATGTACTAGTGGACATACCTATATCATTAATAAAACATATGATAAAGAAATCTTGTCGTCAGATTCATCCTGTACAAACCATGAACGGCAGGAATCAAACACTGGCTGAGCGATTGCAGCCAAGTATTTATTACTCTGGAATGCTGCAGCTTTTAAGAGCAAACATAGTCCAAAAAGCCAGCTGGGAACTATGCGAATAGTCCGAGGAAGTCACTGGCCGGCCTCTCTGCTAGCCCCCCTCCCGTGCCAGTTAAAAGCCAAATCTCTACCTATGGAGAAATCATAGCGAAAGAACTGTCAGTTAAAGTGATCAGCGCTGGGAATAGCCGGCAAGGGAGCACATCAGACCAATCAGCCAAGAAAGTAGTTTCTGGCTGGCTTTTTAAAGCAGTTTTACTCTCAAATATCGCAGCATTTCAAGGTATAGCTTCCAGGTTGCAATCATACAGTGTCTGACTCATGCTGCCCCTGGGCCGCATGCATTTAACATCTGGATCCCTTTAACAGAATGTCCTTTCTGCATATACAGTATTTCACAGATGGTGGGGAAAAGGCAATGATAGTGGTGGTGGAAAGGACAATGATGGTCGTGGTGGAAAGGGCAATAATGGGGGTGGTGGAGGAGGAAATGATGGACGTGGTGGAAAGAGCAATGATGAGGGTGGTAGTGGAAAGGACAATCATGGTGGAAAGAGCAATAATGGGGGTGGTGGGGAGGAGGAAATGGTTGAGGTGGTAGAATGGGCAATGATTGGGGTGGTGGAATGGGCAATGATGGGGTGGTGGGGGAGAAAGCAATGATGGGGGTGGTGGGGAAGAGGACAATAATGGGATGTGGGGGGAGCAGGACAATGAGGGGTGACTGGGATTGAGATGGGAGGAAAGGGGATTTATAATGAATTTAGGAACAGGGGGAAGTGGAGGAAGATGTTATTATCGCTTATTATGTACCCAGCCCATTAGTATATAGTGTACTCACTTATATATAGCACAGTCCCTTAGTATAGTGTACTTGCTTATTATGTATAGTGCCATCCCCCAGTATATAGTGTAGTCACTTTTTATGATGCTGTCCCTGATTATATAGCTTTTTCTGCTGTTATGTACAGTGCTGTCTCTTACATAGTGTATTCTTGTTATTCACAGCTCCCTCTTTTATTACATAGTCCCCTCTCTTTTTGGATATAAAATGACTGCTGATGGAGGAGCCGGTGACCAGACGATCACTCCATCAGCTCCTCCATTAGAAAGGTAGCTTTCCCATGCTCTATCAGCCATCATTGCATTATAGAGCTAGCAAGACAGGACGGTATGTAATAAAAAACAGGGCTCTATATAATCCTATATGTAAGGGACGGTGCTGTACATAACAAGAGAGGGCACTGTATAATAAGGGACGGCAATAAACAATCAAGAAGACTGTAATATATGTTTGCGTGTGGCTATCTATATCTATATATATATATATATATATATATATATATATATATATATATATACACTGTGTATATGTATATATATATATACAGTATATATATATATATATATATATATATATATATATATATATATATATATATATATATATATATATATATATATATACGATGTAGCTTTGTCGCCATAGAAGTTGAGGGGCCCAGACACATTTCTTGCACAGGGGCCCCAAGCTGTCCGTGTCCGCCCCTGTCTCCATGTCGTATTCTGGGCTCAGGATCCGTCTCCGTCCGAGGTCGGCACAGACGTCCCTCATCCATCAGATACAGAGATAAGCAGCAGGAGGTCGGGGGCATAGGTCCGGGGTGCTGGAAAACCGAATCTGCCATATAGAGGGTCCACCGGGAGACGCTGCGCAGAGTGAATGGGCGCAGACCCTGCACGTTACGGCTTCTCGGCTTTATAATACCTTCTTCCTGCAGACATGAGGTCGTGTTGTTGATATCTTTTTCAGCACTTTTTGGGGCACATGTAGGTATTTCCTAGTACTTCTGGTCTCTATATACGACATCACTTGTGTCCGTGACGCTGAGCCCTCGCTGTTATTCTGCTCCTCACCTAATGCTTTTTATACGGTGCAGCCACGGGGGTCCCGTGACATGACCTCCACAGTCACAGGCTTATATGGATATACAGTCTGTATATCAACGTCTATACTCAGAGTTAAAAAAAAACGTGAAAAAACAGCCATATGCTAATTATCCCCAAGAAGTCATCTGGGCGGAGCCAATTCTGTGAACAGTCGTGAATATTGAACAGCCAATGAATCGCTCCTGAGATCCAGACAGCAGGATTCAGGAGCGACTGCTGGCATCGGGCCTCTGTTAGGCCACTATGGCCACGTTTATAGGGAATGATCCCGCCCAGATGACTTCCCAGCACTGGGACACCGACTGGAGTTAGAGCACTGACTTCAGGCTCATTGTGCAAACAGCCCCGGGGTCCCATCTAGGTCCCCCCCAACTGTGATCAAAGGGTTTAATGGCCGGGATGATGGGCTCCTCCAATCCCACCCTTATAAGCTGCGCTCCCACTGCACCATCACTCACAGGGCTACTTGTTCTTTACAGTGAGGTCCTTTAAAGGGAAACTGTCAGCAAGTTGGTAGATATGGCAGCAGCAGTATAGACGCTCGTCTCCCAATAAAAGTGATTCCTTCTTGTATAAATCCGATGCGTCAATCATATCTAAGGCGGAATCCCATATGCAAATCAGGATGTAAGGGCACTGGGGGCGTGTCTGCATTAGGACGGCCTCTTTCATGTGCAGTGACACACCCCCAGTGCATTTTCATCATCATTTGCATATGATTTCTACACTGGATTTCCCAGATCACTGCAGAAATGGTACAAGTTGTATTGGGGGACGAGCGATTACATAGCGAGACCACCCTGCTGACATATTCCCTTCAAGGGGCATACTGTGGGTGCTAAGGGGTTAAAGTGAACCAGTCCCTATTTTATCTGAAGCGCAGGGTATAGGACCTGTAGTCCATCCAGGATCAATAACCTTTGGTATCTGAGTCATTGTGAAACTACAACTCCCAGCATCCCCTGATAGACATGGGCTGTCGTGTGGCCTTAGAGCATTCTGGGAGTTGTAGTTGCAGCCCAGCTGGTGTCCCGGGGGATCTAATCATTCCTGATTGTCCTATAGGGGACACCAGAGACCTCCAGGTCAGAGTGCTCTTTTCGGATCATGTGCCTCCTTTTAACAATTTACTTGCTGACTAGATCTACTGCTGATGTCCCCGGGAGCCTGAGACCCCGTGTTCTCCACCCTGTGTCCGTCCAGCTGTTGTGACACTACAGTCGCCAGCATGCTACAAGTCATAGTTGTGCAACAGCTGGAGTCCATTAGTTATTAGCTGTCTGCGCCTCCCCCAATATTTCCCATCCTCAAGGTTATGCCCATCACTACATATACCGCCGTCATCTGCGCAGTGTGAGGCTGCACCATGGTGCCGGTGCTGCTGCTGCCTCCTCTCCTCCTCCTCCTCTTCCTCTATGTGAGATGCTCTCACTCCAAACGTGGGCTCTCCGGAC